>NC_044977.1:151680311-152034549 GCF_008728515.1 Papio anubis
GTGAAGAGCAGAAGAACCATCATCCCTGGGAAGAGAGAGAGGTTAAGTCAGCGCTCTACTGGGAGACCTTCCCTGAGTCTCTGTGAAGATCCCACCACACTCATCCTGGGGGCTGGGCAACAGCAAGCCATGGAACCACCCCCAGGCAGCTCCCAGAAAATAGCTCTCAAGGACTGCCCTACTTCCACAGATTCATTGTGTCAGTCACAACTCTCATTTGTGCAGTTTCCTGCCATTTGTGATTCACTTGTCATATGCTTTCTTTAAGTTCTCCCAGTCCCATCACATCTGTCAGTATTTTTATACCCGTTTGTCAGATGAGGAAACTGAGACTCAAACTGGCTCAAAGTCATGTAAGTGGTTTGTGGCAAAGTCAGGATTTAAACTGATATATTCTTGGCCATAAAGCCACTGTTTGGGACCTCAGCATTAATAAATTCATCAGAACAACATCCAGAAAGTACAGGAACAGTTTGTGAGTTTCTTTTTTGGCTGGGTGGGGCATAGAGTGAAGGGGGTGGGATATACTCTTTGAGCCAAAGGCCCTTCAAGAGAGTGCACACTGGGGATCAAGGTGAGGTTCTGATGTCCATTTGATCATCTTTTAGCCACAGACTCAAGAGTAGCTGGACACTGGCCATTGTTCACCCCTCCTCTTCCTCGCAGGCTCCAGGGAGGAAGCAGTAGGTATTAGGAAACAAAGGGCCACCCAGTGTCCCCAGGACAGGGGTCTATGGCACAAGCTGAGTTAGGATATGAGGTACAGGCCACATGGATCTAGAACCACATAAATCTAAATCTTGGAACCAGTGCTAGAACCTCTGCAGGTAGAAGGAGAAAGAGAGAGACCATCAGTCCAAAGAAGGGTTTAGCCTAAATTACCTACCAAGAGGTTCTCTTGGAATAGGAGGGAAGGAGGAAAGACCAGGCTGGATCTCCCTGTAAAAGCATGAGAAGAAAGAGGGCCTGTGTCCAGCATTCCAGAGTGACTGACCCCCCCTCCCATACACACACACAACAGAAATTGAGGCACAATTAAGATCTCATGCATTGACCAATCAGCCCTCTTTCCTCATAGGGGAATTGAAAATGGGCTTTAGAAGAAAGACAGAACTGCAAAAATGGAAAATAAAATCAGCTTCCTGTTTGTCCCAATAGGATGCAGAAGAGAGGACCTCAAAGTGTGCATGAGTACACTCTTAAGTGTAGTATGGTCTCCTCCAGGGAAGTGGAGGAAGAGAGGAAAGGATCAAGAGGAGACAAGGAGGTTTAGAGCAAAGCAGCCTTCAATTCCCTAGCACTTCTACTCCTCAATTTTCTGTACCTTCCAGCCCCCTCTCCAGAGCTCCTGGCTTCATATTCTTCTATTTCTCCTTGAGGGAAAATTATGTTTCTCTTGGTTGGTTCTCCCATGGCTCCTCCTAGAATCCTTGGTAACCAGGAGGCACTTTGTAAATGGTATTGCAGCAGATACGGGGCCAGGAGCTCTGATTTGATTAATGAGTCTGGCACAGTGCCTGACACATAATAGGTGCTCAGTACATACTTGTTGAACAAATGGCTGAGGCTCTCTGTTTTGCCGACAGGAAAAATAGTACTAAAGGCTGGCACCGCTGCAGGAGAGCTTTGACTCCAGTAAGCCCTCTCTTCTGAGCTTTGCACAGGCAGATTCTGAGCTTCCTGTCATGTTTCCTGGCCCACCACTCCCTACTCCCACCGTGTCTTAGGAGATAAGAGTAGAGAGTTGTCAAAGAGAAGGAGGCATTCTTTCAATTCTGAGAAGATTGAGATATGACTATATTTTACCCTTCTCCCTCTTTAAGAGTCATTGCATGAGCAATCCTCAATTTTTCATTTACCAAATGCCCCGTCCTCATGCATACTTCCATGCCTTTGTGCATTCTGACACCCTCATAAATTGCCCTCTCCACACTCATCCATTTGTTAAAAGTCTTGTACAGGGATACCTTCTTCCCAGTTGCTAGTGAGCCCCTTGAAGACAGAACACCTGTTGTCCATTTCCATTCATCTAGTAGCAGATACCCGATTTTTCTTTGGAAACCACCTTCAGTCCACACAAGTGATTGCCCCCACCCCATGTAACAGAACAAGCAGACCTGGACAATGGGTCTCAATTATAAGACTGATGTCAAAGCTGCTGTGGAGTAAATCCCTCTCCTTATTAAACCCAAAATCAATAGGATGACCTCAAGTTGTCAGGGGCTACATGGGAGGGTAAAGAAGAAGGCAAACCTGAGAGATACCAGCTGTATACCAGCAATGCTGCTCGAGGACCTGGATTCATCCCTGCCAGAAGTCCACACCTAGACTTCTCATTGTGTAAACCTACAAATTCTTTCTCTGTTTGTATGTCTGAGCCAGTTTGAGTCAAGTTTTCCATCACTTGCATCTGAAACAACCTTGGCTAATATAAATGTCACCATAGCCCCAGGGATCTAACAGAGCATGGTACATACCGCACATTAAATAAATATTTAATTAAATTCAGCTACTTGGTAGCAGCCTATTGAAATCTTGGCCTTTAAAAGTGCAACTTAACATCACCCTATGGCTTCTTGGGACAAAGAAAATCTTCCTGTTCTATTTTGACTGCTGATCTCATTGCAGCATCACTTTGGTTTCTCAGGAACTGCTATGAGGAGAAGCTTATTGTCTTCCAACTTTTGGAAGAGCACTTCTAATTAAAGCAATATTAAACAGTAATAACTGTCTTATAGTTTTATGGCAATGCCCATGATCACATAAATAAGCATTTTATATCCAATTAGCATTTTATATTTATTCAATCCTAAAACAATCTAGCATTTTTATTAATCAAATAAAATAGCATTTAATAGATATGGTTGTTTTAGCTTCTGAAATTAGCCACATATAAAATAGCACTGCATTCAAGTATGCAATATATTGCCCCAAAAGAACAATATGTGCTCACCACGATTTCCATCAACACAGTGCCTGTATTTACCCAAATAAGATAAAACCAACATTTTCCATAATTCCATCATCATTTACATGATACTTTCATGATTTCTGTTATAGCTATGTGCCACCTGTACTTTTATTTACTTTAAATATTTCTTTAAATAAACTTATTGTGTTCATTTAAATAATTTTATTTTTAAAAGAAAATTTTATATCATGAGTTTGATACGCTAGCTACTCTTTAAGACAATATTAAAATGAAGACATAACAATTAATATAAAAATGGTTTCTCTCTGCACCAATCTGAAGTCATTCGGTATACCAACAACGGTATTATGGTACATTTGGGGGAAACATGTGAATTAAACCATTACAGTGAGACCTCCAAGCACATCTTGTCTAGCATCTTCCTGAGCCTACCTGTGTCACATGACATCTACCTGTTCAGCTCTCACCCCTGAGGTGGGGTCTCTACCTTGGACCTCCCTGTAGACAGCCTTCTCTTTATTAAGCATTTACTCATTTATTGATAGACTAGGGACTGTCAGTAAAAAGTTAAAATTATCTTTTACATAATGAATGACCTCTTTGATCTGGCAGGGTGATTACATTTTAAGCAAAGGATGTATTTCTGAAGGTGTCAAGACAATTTTAAATAAGTACATTTCAAAACCTGAGAGTAAATATGAACTAAGGGGGGTGGGTCCTAGAAACACCTAAATCTGCAAACACACCCTTGCATATTTGATTTTAAGGCTGCTTTTCATTTTCTCAACACTGGGCCTAATATTCCACAGAGTGCTCCCATCTACACCACCATCCAGCATATCATGGCAGCCATCTGGCCTTCTTCATGGTATTTTAGCAGTTCTGCCTTCTGGACCTAACTTATTGACATTCAGGTACAATTTTCAGGACTAGTAATGTTCCTTAATGAACACTTGGATGACATTGTTATAGGGTATAAAAAAGGATTTCCAATTATAATAACAGTGAATGTTAAAATAACAGCACAATGATTACCAAAATGACTCGCAGCCTTCCAACGCCTACAAGCAACAAAAGATTCACAGGATTTGGACAAAGGATGGGCTATTTTGGTTTACCAGTTCAAGGGTGAGCAGAGTTTATAGTTCAGCCATCTGGCTTTGAAATCTTGTAATTTCTAAGAAAAAAATAATGGGAGGATCAAATTGTTTCCGAATTTGTGCATAAAGTGACAATTAAAACTTTCACATTGCACTTTTCAAATCTGCTAGTTCAATTTCACATAGATTGCATTGTTGCTGTGAAGAGTCTTTCAGAAGGGAAGAACTAGGAAGTACCACGGACTGGCAGGGTGGTGGGAAAAGCCTCGTGGTGGAACTTAAAGGTAGGGAAATTTGCCAAGGGTGGTGGGGAGTAGAGGTGCTTGCCATTTGACACCACTACAGACACAATAAGGCTCAGTGCAGAACTGTTGAGTACGTTATCTCAATTGATTCTTACATCCTATTTTAGAGCTCAGAAATCCAGAGGCACAGGGAGGTTCCAGGATTTTCTGACCTCTGCAGGGCCCAGGAGAAGGCAGCCTTTACTTTGGGGAAGGGGGAGTGAGGGGAGACAGAGCAAAGGGCCCTTCAACACCCAGAGGGATAGAGTGTGGGGAGCTTGGTAACAGGCCACGTGGAAGTAAGGGGCACAAGCCGTGTAGAGGGCAGCACTCTCTGCAACAGAAAAGATAAATAACATGCAGTAGGGAGTGGAAGGCCTCAGAAATACAGGGGAGGGAAACCACCACAGCCGGAGAGCATGGGAGGAAGGTGAGTGGAAGAGGAAGTATAGATCTGTGATGGCTACAGAAGAGGGATACCCTGCCCCTGCAGTAATATGGTGGAGTCCTAGGTGGCTGCAAAGTGTCCTCAAGGCTTTGTACCAGGCCTGAGGCTACACGGGAAGAGAAGGAGGCTCTGATAGGGTTTGCAACAGCAGAGGGGAAACCCCAGCAGAATCCTGGACCCAACTTGACCATTTTTTACCCATGAGACCTGGGCTGGCTATCACTGCTGTAAGGACTGACTGCATAACACAAGTCCAAATGCTCCCCAAATTGTAAAACAGATTAAAGGAGCTGTCTCAGGTTAGCGGGCTCTCCCTGCCCCTGCTGAGGAGGGAGTATGGCTGAACTCCTGTTCATATTACACACATGAGATGACACATTTCTATCACACTCTGTCCTTGAGCTTACTGGGAGTGACTAAGTAATCATGCAAATCCATCTGCATTATAAGCCACAAACCCCTAATAGAAATTGTTCAAATAAAAATTTCTAAATCCAGGCAGGACCCCACCAGCCAGCAGTAAACTTTTACTTGCATGGAGGCAATACTTACCTCCCCAATACTCAAGCCCTACCAAGCTCTTGGTGCATCCTTGCAACTTTCTCTTCTTGGACATCCTCCCACTCCTTGCTCCCCACCACAGTACCACCTTGCCTATCCAGAACCCCACAGACCACAGCAAGTGCTTCTCCTGAGTGCACCCATATTCTCCAGATGTCTGTTTACTTCTTATTCTCTCCATCACAAGAAAGTTTCTGGGGCAAGGACTACATCTTATTTCTCCTTATATGTCACTACCTAGCAGAGCAGCCAGTACATACTGAACACAACTCAATAAACTGACTTTGTGACTGATGCTCCACAAACACCATGGGATATGGACCAAGCAGTCACTGTATGTGGAAGTTCTCTTCATTATGTTGGTGTTGTGCTGTCAATACTCTACTTTAAAATTTTAACCTGCTGAAGTTTGCCTATCCTTGTGAATGTAGCAAAATGCGCCTGTTTTCCCCCTTGTTTCTTATTCTTAATGTATGAAATTTAAAGGGAAAGTCTAATTGGGCCCAATGAAGTAAAGAAAAATGTTTGAAACTCTGGCTGGTAGCACCAAGTCAGAGCTTCCCTCAAAGGGGAAACACAAGGCTATAAGGACAAGTGCTGCACCAGCTCCAACTGCACTCAGCAAATGCCCCCAGGTCCCAAAAGCAGCATTCCCATTAAGATGCCTTTAGAAACATGCGGGTTTTACAATGCTAAAAGCTGGAGGATATCTAGTGCTGGTCTTCCAATACTAAATAAGGGATCGGACCCATTCTCTGTTTCTGAGAATTCACATTCACTCTCCTTATTCCCTGTGAGAACCACTTGACTTTTCTTCTCTTGTCACTGGTTTGGCATAACTATGGGAGCTGTTATACAAGAAGTACAGGTCTTCTTCTGGAAAATTAAAATCATTCCAGTTCCTGTATCTCAGAGACTGAATTCCCCAGGGGTTCAGTGACTAATCTATCGCCCTCTAGGTGTACAATTTGATCAGTTTGACTTGTTGTGTGCCTGGTACCTCAGCAGATCTCGAGGAGGATCAAGGACAATGGAGGCAGGAGACCTGGCAACCTCCTACTACCGGAGGTGATTAAATTCCACTGACAACAATGATGTCCCTGCACTGTTTGTTGATTGGTAGAAAAATAGTTTTTAGGAAGCGCTTTTACTTTTTTACTTAATATCTCTCTTACCTATGCAATATAAGCTCCAAGCCAATGGCATAATGGCAGGCAGCTTTTGGAAAGAGACCCTGTTAGCGAGAAAGATGGGACTACTTGAGAGTCAGGCTGAAAGACGGCGGACTAATGAGCTCAGCCAGTTACTTTGTTGTCTATTTTCAGTGGCTCTGTTGGCCATCTAGTCTTTCCTGCCATAGACAATGCTGCAATTAACATTTTTAAATACATAAGCTCTTGTCCATTTCTAATATTCCTTCCTTAGGGAAATTTCTATGACTTTAATTACTGAATACAGGGGTATAAACATTTTAAGACCATTTGACACATACTGCAAAAGCACCACACAACCAGAAGTTTGTAAGGGCCTGGCATTGGACATGGCCTGGCATTGGACATGGCCCATTACTTACTATCTTTTTAAATTATATGAGCAGAAAGGAAAAAGCAGCTATACTTTGTTTGCATTAATTGGATTATTTTTTTAAAAATACTTGACTCTGCTGGGCACGGTGGCTCACACCTGTAATCCCAGCACTTTGGGAGGATGAGGTGGGCGGATCACGAGGTCAGAAGATCGAGACCATCCTGGCTAACACGGTGAAACCCTGTCTCTACTAAAAATACAAAAATTAGCCAGGCATGGTGGCGGGTGCCTGTAGTCCCAGCTACTCAGGAGGCTGAGGCAGGAGAATGGCGTGAACCCGGGAGGTGGAGCTTGCAGTGAGCTGAGATTGCGCAACTGTACTCCAGCCTGGGTGACAAAGTGAGACTCCATCTCAAAAAAAAACACAAAAAAACAAAAAAAGAAACAAACAAACAAACAAACAAACACCTTGACTCTCCAAAAGACAGAGGAACTAAATCATTGTGGGTGACTTGTATTCTTAGGATTGATAGGCCCAGGGGAATTTTTTTTAACAGCATCAAGCTACATAATAGGGATGTATGATATAATTTTAAGTCAAGGAGAGTGCATAAGAACAGTAACTGAGGATGATTAAAAAGCATCTTTCCATATAGAAACCCAGCCTTCATACCAACTCTGTTTCTCAGGCATCTCCACCACCTTTCAAATATAGCCCATAGCCAACCCCCAAGTGTACAATGGATGGCGATGACAAATCCAGCTCTCTGGTACTTTGTGTGCTGGTACCATAGAGTTAGTCCATGAGAGACATCCCTGTCCTTACAGGCAGGGAAGAGTGTACATTGTACTGCCAGCTAATGGCATTGCTGAGCATGATCAAACAATATAGGAATGTGCAATTCCACAAAGAAAAGTCCATAAAGGGCTGGAGGAGACCTGAACAAAAGCAACAGAGAAATTTAATCTAGGCACTGAATAATCTGGGTGGAAGGAGAAGGGAAACCAGCGACCCTACTACTAGACATGATAGAAAGCTTAATGTTCTCCACAAGAAGAGGGCAGCAGTGTTGCACTAAGCAAACACCCTCCCCATAATATTCCAGGCCCTGCAGGAGCACAGACACCCAAATGTTAGAACCTAGCCCTGCCACTTACATTGGGCAAGATACTGAGCCTCCCTGGGTCAGAGACCATATTCCCTCAAAGGGCTGGGGTGAAGATTGATGAGATAACAAAGCCTAATATCTATTAGGCTAAATCCTAAAGCCTAATATCTAATATTATTCCATGCCTCAGAAGCCATGGCATAAAGGGTAGCTATTATTATTAATAATTATGGTAATGATTCACAGCAAAAGTCTTTATGTGCAGGTAATAATTTACTTTAAAATTTCCAGTACACTCTGAAACTTGCTTTATAAAAATTCAGTTGTGCTCTCAAAAACCCAGACCAATCATGCAGATATCACTGTTTCCTCGATAATGTCATAGAAGAAAACATGCCCAATCTGCCTCCCAAGGTTAGCATGATTTGAGAAAGAGATGCTAAAGAGTTTGTAAAGAACTGAAATGCTAGATAATCAGGAATAGATCATTGATATTCAGCTATACGTACACTTGGACAACAAGGCTTGAGTCTGCCATGTCGAGTGTGGGAGCCACTAGCCACGTGTGACTATTTCAATTTAAATTCATCAAAATTAAATGAAGTTTAAAAATTCTATTTCTTAGTCGCATGAGCTACATTTCCAAGGCACATATTGCTGGTAACTACCATATCGAATGGCACAGATACAGAACATTCCCATAATCCTAGGAAGCCCTACAGTTCAGTCTGGATAACACAAACTGAACCTCCTGGCAACCAGGCCCTGAATACACACTCCAAAGGCATGGCAGAGCAACCAAGATTCAATCGCTTTCTTTTCCCCAGCTTTGTGCCTAAGTCTCTGTATTCAAATAAGCCATTTTTAGTGACAGCTACAGACCTCTTTGATAACTGATGAAAGCAATGGATTCTATCTTTAGGAAAAACAATGCACATGGGAATATAAACACACAATCACACACACACACACAGAATTCTGCAAACAATGTCAGAGTTTCAGGACATGCACACTCATAGACCCCCCAGCTAGGAAACACAATCTAGAGAAGCCAAAGGACCATTTATGAAACAGTTGACTTATATCAAGCTGAGAGGATCACCTAAGAGGTTTTGCAAGGGAACGAAGCTCAAAAAGCTCTCCAAATTCTGTTTCACACCACTTTATTTGGGTCGTCTTTCCTTACTTATACAGAAATGGCCAACTCTCCAGTTTTTTACTTCGTACTAGACTTGGTCCACCCCCACTCTGAGACTTGCACGTCATGGCTGAGTTTAGATTTTAGATAGAGGACAATGGGCAGCCATTGGAACATATTAAGCAGGAATGTGAGCTAATCTTATTTGCCTTAAAAAATCTGTTGAGTGGAGAATTGCCTATGGAGAGTGAATTGTGGAGACCAGAGCAGGAGACCACATAACAGGTGACAGGGGATCCTGACAGGCAGCAGTGGTGGGCGCTTGCTTGTGACAGTGGAGATGGAGAGAACTGGGCAGATCTGAAGCACACTTTGGAGATGAAGCTGAGGGCATTGTTACTGGATTGCAAGTAATAGGTAAAGAAAAGTTTTTTGGCTGGAGCAGCTGTGGTATAGATACAAAAAAGAACAGATTTGCTGAGGATTGGCAATGGGGAGTAGGGGAACAAGCATTCTGTTTTGACCTTTGAGATAGTCAATGGGATCCAAGTGGAAATATCAAGCAAGGAGTTAGAGGTATAACTTTCATCTTATAGATTATATTTAAAACATCTCATCACAGCACTGGACAGGATTACCTATGGAGTCATGTAAGCAGAGCTTAGAAGAGCACCTTGGAGATAGCCCAAGAAAAGGCCAACACAAGGGTCAGAGGAGTTGGAAAGAAGATAGGCAATCAGGACACAGTGGTGTGGGAGGTAAGAGGAACACAGCTGATATCACAGCATTTAAGAGAAGGCAGTGGTTTTGGGAGAAGGGGTGGTCACCAATGTTAAAGGCTGCTGAGAGATCCAGTCATATAAGAATGAAGAAGAACCCTTGGAGCAGGTAGTGAGTACAGGACCCTGTCAATGCCTCATGGCTACCAAAACCAAATAGGAACAGGGTGAAAGGAGAATAAGAGCAGACAGAGTGACTAGATGTACTTATTTCTGGTAGTGCTTTCATCTCCTGAAGCATCACCTTTGATAACATTCCTTGTTTATGAGGGACACTGACCACCTGCAGCCTCCATTACTATGGATCATCCTGGAGAATAGTTTCTAGAGTAACAACCCAGGCTTTTGGCTAAAATTAGAATGTACCTATTCCCTCAGCTACCACGCAGTGGGTGTCTCCACTGCTGTCTCCAACACAAGCTCTCTCTTACTCTCCTTCTCGAGTCTCATGATGAGTATTTTCGAACATGCCATTATTGCAAATAACCCATTGCTTAGCTGATTAAAGAGGCAGATCAATTTGTGGACTGATGCCAGTAAGTTTTATCTTCAGTTCCAAGAGAGAACAAAGAATGAAAGAAAGAAATGTAAGGAATGAAGAACATTTGGGGGGGTTGAATCAAATTACAAATAATTAAAAAATAATATACCTTTATATATTTATTTTTAGAAGCATTAGACTACTGGGTTTTAATTTCATATTATTACAAATATGCAAAGTTAATAATATACTATTGATTGGGTAGGCTTCATTTAACATGTATAGCACTTTATATAAAACAAAATAAGATATACAGTATCTCCTAAATAATTTGGAGGTTGATTTTTTTTAATGTTAACATTACATGGTAAATTATTACATAGTTTAGTTAACTATGATATTGAAAGAGGCATTTTGATTCCCCAAGAAATTTAAATCAAATGGTATTTAAATATTTAATTAAAAATGGAATTTACATATAATTTTATACTTTTAGAATTCTAGTAGACAGCAGTATTATTAATATGAAACAATCCCTTCTATCTCCAAAGTTCATAACATAATAGCATTTGGATTCTCATGGCTTTAAGGTTAAAACAGAAGAAGATTTCAAGGCCGTGGAGTGAATATGTAAACCTTATGATACTGAATTAAGGAAAAAGTTCTTTTCTCTCTTAGGAGTGCTTTCAGGCATATTTCTCCAGATGAGACCCACAACTTCAAACTTCTTTTCTAATTAAGATTTTAATGTAGTTAGATTATGTTAAATCAGTTGAAAACCATCCTTCCCATTTTTTTTCTTTCAGTTCACTCTTTTTATAAACAGATTTCCACAAGAGTGGCTACTTGTTACAGGTGAGCAATACATGTATAATCAAATTTCACCAATCGAAATATATGAATATAACATGCCAAAACTAGCCCCAAATCCTTCCAGTAACAGTAGACAAAAAATACCAGATTAGAGGCAGACCTTGCATAGGAAAGAGCTGATCTCTGACGTTTTTATTTGTTGCTTTTGTTCCTAAAATATCAGTGACTGCTTTGAAGTACTGATCATTATGAAACCTTCATGCACAGCCAGATTATATATATATACTATATGTATTATATATAGGATTATATATTATATATTTTATATGTACACTATATATAATATATAGGATTATATATTATACATGTTATATATAGTGTATATATAATATAGTTAATATGTATACAGTCTATATAATGCCCTTTGTAGTCTATAATACGTATACAGTCTCTATATATATACGCATAGATATGCATATATATGCGTATATATATAGTGTGAACTAATGTCTAGAATTGGTCCACTATCAACATTTCCAACTTATCTCAATATTATCTAGTCACGTCTAGTTTTATTGCGTCCATAATGATTTTTCTCTATTCTATTCAGGTTACATGCACATTTCTTCTTCATAGGCTGCAACAAAGGCTGATTTGACACTTTAGCCATTACTCCACAGGAGGATTTTTGGCAGCAATGCAGTGAAACTACAGAGGAACCTTTACTCACAAACAGATTGCAGTTCTGAACACTACCACCCAGTGGTGGGTCAGAGTTGCCATACATGGCTTTCTCAGATCTAGGAAAGTTTACAAGTTGTAGATGCCACATAAAGAAGGCTCTCTGAGCATTGTTTAAAAACTTTCTAGCATTTGCAGCTATAAAAAATTCTCATACAGCAGAAATTAAGCCCCCACAGAAGCATCTGAATACCAAGGGTATTATATCCACTAGGAAACCTGTGAGCATTTTGTAACTAAAAAAAAATTAAGATGTTTTAACATTAATATAATATACTATCATTCACAAGTATAAATAGATTTAAAATTCATACCAAAAAGCCCCTCTAAAGTATAATTGGAGCAGATGGTAAGTTCATTTGGCCGACTGTAACCTAAAATTATATTAATAATAGTACCTGAAAATATAAAAATTCAACCAAAAACAAACACACAAAGAGACAACAAGTTAGTTGTATATTTTAATTTGCTGATGAACACTTAATTCAGTTAGGAAAACCTGCCCACAGTAAATTTGGCTTCTCCTGAGTAGCAAATGAATTATTATTGGCTGAATTAGCAAGCTCCTCGTGTCTCACGTCTATTCTTCCTTGCTTGCCAATAGAGGGAAGGGAATACACAAATCATGGCAACTCTCCAACCCAGCTGCGTTGGAATACTGAAGACAGATATTGATCAGCAAGAGAGGGAGGGGTCAGGGTGGGGCAGCCTTGGAAACAGACAGAATTTCCTTCTCCACCTGTGATTCCCAGCATGGAAATCCACCTTTTCACTTGCTTACCTTGTAGCATGAGCCCAAAGGAGACAGAGGCTCTCAGGGCCATGGGGTGGCCCAAAGTCAAAGTGGATAACTGGGAAGAGCAAAGATTCTCTCCAAAAAGGCAACCACCTTGCTTCACAAAGCAGCCACATAGCTTTAGGCAGCTAATTGAAATTGATTTAGCAAATGCAGGGACACAGTTTGGACGCCTGAACTCTTTTTGTTCCTTTGATTTAGTCTGCCTAACCTCTCTCACCATTTAATTCTAATTAGATAGAGCCAGAAAATTGAATTGGCAGGAATAGTCATTGACATTTAATTAATGTCTGGCATTCCATTTGTTGAAGAAGAAAGTTGAAGTAATGGAAACTTGGCATAGCCATCTGGAAGAATAGGCAATGATAAAAATTACACGAGGCCGGTGCTTTCAAAGGTCGTTAATACTACAAGAATACTCATCCTATTTTATGTGGTTCATTCTTGTCCCCGTGAAGAAACTTAAACTTTAGGGTTGATGTTCTACCTGTGTCCCTATTGCCTAGAACAGAGCTAAGAATACAGCAGATGCTCAAAAGCATTTTAAAATATCACTGCATTTTCACAAAGAGGGGAATTCAGGGGTGAGGGGCTGCATTATTCCCCAAGCACACAGCTATATCTTCTCAAAAAGTCAGTGGAGAGAATGACATTTTCCAAAAAGGTGAGAGAAAAGAGATGAGGCCACTGAGACATAACAGTAAAACCCAAATATGTGCAGATGACCCACAGGCAGGATAGCTTTGATTGCCCAATCAAACCCACACATAAAATTCCAACTGCAGGAAATTCTCCGCCCCTCCCCACACCATAGCACACACCATTAATTTCAGATATCTAGGCACGAGTTACAAGAAAGAACGAAGAAGCCAGTAAATGACCTCCCCAAGGCTGCTAGAAGTCAGTGCGGACCACTTTTGTGGACACATAGCTCTCCATATGTATGACAAACCTGGTGTAGGCATAGGTCTGAAGTCTCTTATATCCTGTAGTGCTTGGAAGTACTCTGCCCACAGTGGGTGCACAGTCCTTTCACTGAGACCTTCAACACATATCTACCAAGTGCCTACTTGTGATGGCATGGTTCTAGGGCTGTGGATAAATCAGGGGACCAACATGTGAGATATTCTCACACAGATTATGGTCTGGAGGAGAAGATAAATAAACTAACAGATAATATAGTGTAGAATCGGTAAGTACTATGAAGAAATGTAAAGCAGGAGAAGGAAAGAGACAGTGATGAGCAAGAAAGAGGGTACCATTTTCCATAATATGGTCATACATGGACTTTCCGATGAGCCTGCATTTCAGCCTAGACTTAAATGAAGTGAAAGAGCGAGGGACATGGACATCTGGAGTAAAAGTCCATCAGGGAACGGCAAGTGCAAAGGCCCTGAGGCAGGAGGAAGCTTGAAGTGGTGAAGAAAGTGCAAGAAGAACAGCGTGGATGAAGCAGAGAAAGGTGGGGACAGAATGACAGAAAATGAAGCTGGGGAGGTGGCCAGTTCATGTAGAACATACATACCGGGGAAGGCAATAGAGTTTTAAGGTTTGCATTTTCAGACTAGGGACCTAGGGTGGGGACAAGAAGACTATCAGGAGACTACTGCAGTCATTCAGGCGAGAGACGATGGTGGCCTGGACCAACCAGGTCTCTGGTGTGGTCACTAAACAAGTGTAGAAGTTAATAGATTATAAATGCATTTTGAAAGTTGAATTCACAGGATTTCCTAGTGGATGCGATGTGAAGTGAGAGCAACAGACAAGAGTCAAAGGTGACTGCAAGATGACCTGAACAAGCAGATGAATGGAAATGCCATTTACTGAGATAGGGAACACTAGGGGAGGGGGAAGAAGGGTCATGGGTTTGAGAGGGAGGAGCCAAGAGTCCAGTTTTGGCACATAAATACTGGCTGATGTTGATGATAATGACAACAATGGTGATACAGCAGAAAGTGGAGTAAAGAGCTCATCTTGATTTTCAAAAATTAAATAGTATTCCTCAGGGAACCAGTCAAGAAGCTCCCCTCTGCAGCTCTCTCTAGGAACCTGGACTTAATTTTTAAAATTTTTTTTAGAAATGTGCCTCTATGCCCGAGACATGTAGGCGAGCAATCTCGCAGGGATGTGCGGGCTGTGGTATGTGACAGCCCTAACTTCCACAGATCCAGGCATGTCCCCAGAACCTGGGCTTTAGCAACTTGCCTGGTGAGAAATGGACCAGAGTTATTTTGAGCTCCATGAGCAAGGAAATATAAATAATGAATGACCACAGAACTGCCTCACATTCACCCTGGATTCCCTCTGTGAACAGGTGAAAAACCTTAAGGGCTCTGCTATTTGGGGCAATGGTCATTGCTAATGAAGCCCTCACAAAAGATGCAGGGGTACCAGTGTGGAAAGGCATGGAGGTCCGCAGTCACCAAGACGCCTGGAACCCTAGTCATTTATTGCAGATCAGAGGCACCAGTGTGTAGGTCTCAGAAACCAGGGTCAAGCTCTCATAATTCTCTAGGCCTTCCACCTCCAAAGTGGAGCACACATTCTGGAGCATGTACAAGGGGATCCCCTGGGTATTACAGAACTATTTTTGAATATTTTACTTAAAAATGTATAATTACTTTTCATCAAAGTTCTACAGGCACATAGTTTTAAAAGAGTCAAATCATTCTACAGGGCTTATTGCCAAAATACAGCATTTATCCTGCATCTTCCCTCTGCCGTGTCCCACTTGTCTGAGGCAACTGCTTTGAACTATTTTAGCCAACTCTTTCATTATTTGCCTCCCCATCACTAAACAACATGCTTATATTGCTACCTAATTTTTCACCTCTTGGCATTAGCTATTGAATTTCTACTTTGGAAGATGAGGATTTAGTTCTGGTTTCCTCTCCCTCCCACACAACACATACGCGCGTGCGTGCACACACACACATACACACGCAATCCCCCATCCTCCCAGTAGAGTTAGTTATATTGTACTTTGGTGAGCTCAATATTCAGTGTTTACACAATGACGACTGTAGATGCTATTCCCAGCTGAGTCACAGAGATGCCATAGTTACTTTTCCTTTTTTCACATAAGATTTTGTGTTTTCCAAACTTAATAACCATCTTGATTCTATCATTCTTCTTTTCTGGGTACTTTCTATGCAACAATAATATAACTAAGCAAAACCTAATCCTTCAAATACTCATTCTCTCTGACAGTCTCTGCCCCACACTCTCACATATCAGAGAGTTTTTAATGAGGACGAGGATATTATCCCCAGAGCAACAGTTCAAAAACAACTGTATAGGTATCCCATGAGAAAAGCATTTTATCACCAGCAGGGTTGAGAAAGGCCTAACAGGGTGCCTGGCAATAACAGATACTTGGTTTTGTTAGACTCGATTTTTTTGAAATATTGCAGAGAGGAGCTCAGGATCCCTTGCTTTTTTCTGCTCCTGGCTCCATTAAGGCAAAATGTGCCTTTTGCTCCTCTCTCGACTCTGCACAAGCCCTTTCTCTGGTGCTTGTGTTTGGCACAGCATTCCCCAGATGTGAATGTTCCTGCTTGGGGGACTTCCTCAGAGCCAGCCCCTCCCAGTGTCAAAGTGGGAAATGTCAGTTCTCTCTCATGTCATCGTGCATCACAGAAACAGGCCAGCAAGGGAAGCATTAGGAACACGCTGAGCAGAGCATGGAAAAATAATCTCAATTCCAAAGCTATAGTTTTCTCAGCAGGTGAAGAATAAAAAACAATGTGTTTGACCTTTGCCCTGGCCAGTATACAGAAGCACCTGCAGGTCTGTTCTATGCTAAGCAGTGGCTTTTCTGCAATGCTCAGGCTGCCTGGTCAGGGCATTGCCCACTGCCTCCCACCCCCTCCCCAGACCCACCAGCCTCCAGGTCACACAGACTTGGTTAAAAAAAAAAAAAAGTCAGTACAAACCAAGGAGCATCCCAGAAATGCTGCAAAGCATGTGACTTGGAACGGTGCTGACACACACTCAGGCACCCTGATGCCAAAACACTTAATCTAGCAGGTTCCTGAGAGATTTGTGAGTAAGGGGGTAAAAGGAGCACAGGTATACTAGTTGGTACTGTTTATGGCTAATGCCCTCATTTTACTCAAGATTAATCTGGGTTTCTGGAAGAACAAGAGAAGAACTGAGGTCAGTGTAGTGAGACTCAGGAGGCCATGGAGGCCTGGGCCCAGGGGTGCCAGCCAAAGAGGATTCCTGCTCATGGTGTTCTCCTACCATGAGGTGCTTTTCTCTGGGGCCTCTCCTTCCCTCCTCCTGTCCATTCTTCCTTTATCCCTTTTCCATCCCTCCTTTATCCCTTTTCCATCCCTGTATGAACCTGCAGCCTGCTTGCCTGTGTGTCTCCAAAGCATTTCCCAGCTAGCTCCTTGGTAGAAGAGATGTGATGGGGATGAGGGATCATCTAAGGACCCAGGAACACTTGAGGAAACAGCGGGATTAACACTGACTCATATTCTCACCTGCAAAGCAAATGCTAGCACTAGCAGGCAGGATGGAGAGTTTGAGGTTTTGTCTTTTCTCCCCCACTGATTCCTATTTGCAAATGGAGTGTCTGCTGGTCCTCCCCAGGCCTCAGGTCCAGGTGGCAACTGGCTGGAGCAGCAAGAGGAGGCAGATGGAGCAGGTGGGTACTTCATTATTGGAGGGCTCTAAAGGAGTAAACTGAGTATTTGCCTTCTAGGAAGTATAACTGCTTGGGACGGTTGTAGGTCTCTCACTTGCCAACACACATGTGCACATGCATGCACACACACACAGGAGTGCACAAACACCCCCAAGGAATCAACCCCTTAGTGTGTTTCACACCCTCATATTACAGGTGTGGGAGAGGAGGCTTGGAGAGGTGAGATGACCATTCCGAGGCCACAGTACCAACTGTATGCTGAGCCAGGACAGTGGGCACTGTTCTTTCCTCTGACCCAGTTATCCCTGCTGGGTGAATTCATCCCAGGACTTGGCACTCTGGGCACAGTGGGAAAGGGAGGGACTTTGACCTCAGGCAGATTCCATTTGGATCCTGGCTTTACCACATACTAACTGAGTGGCTTGGGGCAAGTTGTTTAAGTCCCTGAGCCTCAGTTTCCCTCATCTGTGCACTGAGGAGAACAGCACCTACTTCCCACTTTGTTTGATGAAGTCTCTGAAATCCCATATGTAGAGCACCTGGCTCACTGCCTTGCACACAGATGCTGCTTCCTTAAGTGGCAGATGTTAGTAATTCTCTTCTTAATATTCAGATTTGTAGCAAATTTAGATGGCTCTGCCCATCCTGGAAGGGCTTTAATTCCTGGGTGGGCCCAGAGAAAGGGATCAAGGTGCATCAGCGAAGGAGATAAGGGTACTGTCACACGAGGAGACTCCCAATCCTCAGGGTAGTAGAGCAGGCGCTTCCTATAATCTACAGGCTAGTCCGCCAGCTATGACTTCTCTGCAAAAACATTTGGTGACAGAGTGTTGGACAGATTCTGAAATGTCAATGATCTGCATACAACCACCATCTGCCCATGGGGGTTATGGTAGCTTGATTAGTTGTATTTTTCAGCCTTTTATTTGAAATCACTTCATGGAAAAGTCAACTTAATGCTACCAACAAACCTCAGTCTCTCTGTACTAGTACCTGCCTCATAACTGTCATGAGAACTACGTGAAGTACGGTGTCAAAAGCCCTCAGCACACTGCCTGACAGGCTGAAAGAACTCAATGCAGGCTGCTGTTGTGGCAGCTCCTGTGTTGTGGCAGCTGTTGCCATGGCTGTGGCATGACAGAGAGCATGAATTCACTGCAGAAAGGTGACGGGGAAATTGTCCACTCACTCATTCACTGGACAAGCACCCGCTGCTTCCCACTATGTGTCAGCCTGGCCTGGAAGCTGGGACATACATATGACCAGAACACAGTCCCTGTTTTCATGAAGTTGTGTTTCAAGAAGCCCAAGTTGTTTCATTCCGATCTTCATATGTGTCTAAGGGCCAGACATCACAGCTCCTTTCTTACAACCAAGAGCTCCTGAATGCTATTTTGTAATGCCTCCATCAGTCTCTCAGTCCTGATTAAGTTGAATGACTTCTCATAATCCTATGTCACATTTGCAATTAACATCAGACATAATGGTATTCATTCATTCATACTCAACAAGCACTCACTCCATGCCAGGCACTAGGGAGACGGTGGGTCTGTGAGAAGTGTGGCTTCTGACTGGAGGGAGAACACAATCAAGCCCAGGTCCTGCAGCCTCCCCTTCCCATGCCAGGGCCTAAAGAACTCACTGAGTTCTTCCTAGTGCCCCTCACTTTGCCCAAGGTGCTATCTTGGCAGACTTCCTCAGACCCATCTCCCACCCCAGTTCTTGAGGCTGTGCCTGCTACTCCCCCTCCTTAGGGCTCTGGGAAGCTACAGCTCTTATACAAGGCCCAGGGTGGAGGTTACCACTCCCACCTTTGTCTCTAACTAGCCCGGAGGCATTTTAGAATGCACTTTCTCAGTCAGAGTCTCAGCCTCCTGCCTGCACACACAGCTCCTCCTCCATAGAGATATCCTGGGACTACGTGAGCTAAAGCAAGAGAGTGAGGCACTCAGAATGAGATAGCACCTTCACCCCACCTGCCCTTAGAGCCCTGCAATCTTGACTATACCACTACCAGCCCACCTGACTCTCCTCCTCTGCTCTCCTTTCTAAGATGAATATCCTAGACCTCTATACAGGGCCAGGGGGCGGCCAGTCTGCCAATATCCCTCAGGCCTGATCTCCCAGAATAAATTACCGTGCAAGGCATTAGGCTCTTTAGTAGGGAACCAGCAATGGATTTTATATACAATTTAGAAAAAGAAGAATATTATTGTACTTTGTTTTTTTATGGCTATTATTCCCATAAGAGCTCATTTCTGCCTATTAACAGGGATTTACTTGGACTGATGAATTGGTTAAAAACCTTCCTGCCCAATTTCAATTTACTCAATGCAACACGTGCTGTAAAACATTTAGCAAGAGTGTAAGTTCAGTCAATGCAGTTCCCTGGAAACATTGCTTTTCTTCCAGACACCCCATCTCCTCTTTGCTGGGCCCTGGGGAGATCACTGATGCCCTCTGGGGGAGCAGGGAAAGGTGGTCCAAATTAGCCCCGGTATATCACTCCCCGGGAGCAGGACAACTGACAGCATATCTCAGACCACTTCTAGATGTGGGCAGGAGTACAGAGAGAGAATCTTATGGAGGAAGGTGTGAACATGTCTTGGTTGAGTCCAGGAAACCAGAGACTTTAGTCCTTGCCCTATGGCTCCAGTTTCCAAACTGGTTCTCACAGGACAGCAGTGTCATCTTGAGGCCCCAAAGCCTGCGTCTTCACCCTGTCATTGCAGTTTCCCACAAATGTTTACCATCAAAATCACTTTGTCTCAGGCTTACAAGCACTTTCGGCTTGGGTAGAACTGCAAAATTGACAACTTGGAAAAAGAGCAATAAAGATTTGAGTTGTTCTAAATAATTCAGCAGTTTCTACCCTAAGTTCCAGGGCCAGACTTCACAATGCTAAACTAAATTCTTCTTTCTGATAAAACCACAGACCCCACCCATCCTTCCCTAGAACTGTGCCAGGGTGGGCAATGTTAGCTTCTTGAAAGTACCATTTTCTGGCCAGAAGGGGTGACTCATGCCTGTAATCCCAATACTTTGGAAGGTCGAGATGGGAAAATTGAATCCGAAGAGTTTGGGACCAGCCTGAGCAACACAGAGAATCCCAGTACTTTGGGAGGCTGAGGCGAAACAATCAAATCCCAAGAGTTTGGGACCAGCCTAGGCAAAAAAGAGAGACCCCGTCTCTACAAATGTATTTTAAAAATTAGCTGGGCATGGTGGCACATGCCTGTAGTTGCAGCTACTCGGGAGGCTGAGGCAGGAGGATTGTTTGAACTCAGGTAGTCAAGGCTACAGTGAGCCATGATTGTACCACTGTACTCTGGCCTGGGTGACAGAAAGAGACCCTGTCTCAATTTAAAAAAGAAAGAGGGAAAGAAAGAAAAGAAAAGAAAAGAAAAGAAAAGAAAAGAAAAGAAAAGAAAAGAAAAAGAGAAAGAAAGAAAGACAGAGAGAAAGAAAGAGAGAGAAAGAAAGAGAGAGAAAGAAAAGAGACAAAGAAAAGAGACAAAGAGAAAGAAAAAGAGTACCATTTTCTCCCAGCCAGGCAGAGTCAGAGCCCCAAGTTCCTATTCTCCCTCTACCCCACACTCAGCCCTGTCTCCAGTGTTGAAGACCAGCTGATGGCCCTTGTTTTTGAGGACAAGTCCTTCCCTCCAACCGCCAAATTCCTAACATCTTATCTTCAGATCAGACAAATCCACTTATGAAAGTCTACTGAGATGAGCCCTCTAATTTTTAGCTGCATTTCTATGTTCTGGCCACTGACCTGAACCAGTGACTAACAAACCTGTGGGTGGAACGTGATGCTTGGGAAGACGAGACACCTGCCTTGCTTCTCAGCCACATTATGCTTCCCTTGAATCCAAGGCAGCCATGGAGACGTGGCTTCTCAGTCATGAAGGAAACCTCACAGAAATGTGGGGATGGTTCATGGCAGATCACGCTCCTGCCAGAGCCCACCTAGGGCTATAGGATCAAGGGTCCCTGGCTTCAAGGCCTCACCTCAGACATCTGCCATGAAAGCCCTCAGAACCCTGCTCACATGAGCATCAAATAAGGATCAATTTCCTTTCCCACCAGCCTGATCAAGAACCTGATTATCCAGTATGTCATCCATATATGAAACTGCAGACATCCTTTTTAATTTTTTAAGGTAGACTAAAGGAGCAATTAACATGTAATAGGGGCACATATGCAGACAAAATTCTGAGCAAAAAATGCTGGAGGGCCATTTCTGTCTATTCATTCATTCATTCGTTCATCCATCCAGTCATGTAATACTACTACTGAGAGCTACCTGTGGGCCAGGCAGGAGGAAACAGTGGTTCTACAGTCCTCATACTCTTCTTCCTGGCAGGAGGCAGCAGGAGGTGCCTCCAGCATTGCTCCCTGCATTCCTCATCATGATCCCCTTCACTGTGGGAGCTGTCACGGCATTAATGCATGTTCCTGACCACAATTTACTGAAGTGCTGGCAATAGACTAGGCCTTCTGCTAAGGGCTTCCATGGATGATCTCATGGGATCCTTGTAAGCCATTCAATAACTGGGGTTGCAGTCATTTTACTGACAAGGAGAGCAAAACTCTGAGAATAGGGGTAATGTTGTAAGCAAGTGATGGAACAGAGTGTTTAGTCCACTGTCTGGCTCTGTGGCCTACTCTTTCCTCTCCACTCAGCTTAGTATTCACATCCCCAGAGAGATGCTAACAATAACATCATTATTTCCTTCACTCAGCCTCTGCCTGCAGTCTGGAGGTAGGACAGAGGACTGAAATACTTTTAGGATGCCTGAAAGAATACATGAGGACCCACCAAATTGTAAAACCCACAGCCCCCATGGTCCTATCAAACTTTTTTCTTTTTTTTTTGAGGCAGAGTCTCACTCGGTGGCCCAGGCTGGAGTTCAGTGGTACGATCTTGGCTCACTGCAACCTCTGCCTCCCAGGTTCAAGCAATTCTCCTGCCTCAGCCTCCCAAAGTACTGGGATTACAGGCGTGAGCCACGGCACTTGGCTCAAACTTGTTCTTTTAAGAAGCCTCTGCAGACAGTCTCCCTGACCCTCCTCAACACCTATGGTCAGGGATTCAGAGCCTACCAGAGGCTGCATTTTGCAGATGGTAACACTGGAGCCCAGCACATCAGGAAGACTGATGTCATACACGGGCATGAGGCACAGCTGGACTAGAATCCATGTCTCCCATCCTTCCGTCTCCACTCTCCTACCTGCTGATTAAGAAAGATCTGTCTTGAGGCCGGGTGCGGTGGCTCAAGCCTGTAATCCCAGCACTTTGGGAGGCCGAGACGGGCGGATCATGAGGTCAGGAGATCGAGACCATCCTGGCTAACACGGTGAAACCCCATCTCTACTAAAAAAAAAAAAAAAAAAATACAAAAAACTAGAAGGGCGAGGTGGCGGGCACCTGTAGTCCCAGCTACTCGGGAGGCTGAGGCAGGAGAATGGTGTAAACCCGGGAGGCAGAGCTTGCAGTGAGCTGAGATCTGGCCACTGCACTCCAGCCTGGGCGACAGAGCGAGACTCCGTCTCAAAAAAAAAAAAAAAAGAAAGAAAGATCTGTCTTGTCCCATTCTCTGTGACTGGAATTTGGGTCTGGTTTGTACTCTGCAACCATGTGTGGGTTCAGAATCCAAGGTACCTTCCTGCTTATGAAGGAAGTGCTACATTTCTGGATAAGCCTTGGCTCACTTGGATATAGACCCCTTCCATGCTTAACAACTGTTCCTGCTTGGGGAACCCTTTCCCTTTCTTCAGATCTGACTCAGGCCATACCTCCTCCAGGAAGTCTGCAATGCTATGTATTCTACACCTTTTCCCTTGCAGACAGGGATCTTCCCAAGGACAGCAACTGTAGCCCACTCCTCTGTGTATTTCCAGCCTCAAGTCCAGGGCCTGGCATTGAGGAACATTCAATAAATGATTGTTGAATAAATTTTGTTGAATACACCAGAAATGAAACAACAGCCTCAGGCTCAAATAGATATTTCATTATCTGGTGAGAAATTAAAAGATGCCAACTCATCTTTAATATAATTGACTGCTCTTTTATGATGCCTCTCATCTCATTTCTCTCTAGCCCTGCAAAGCACTGAAGCTCCTCAATATCCTTCATAATCAGAGGTACTATTTATTCTGTAGGCATTTCATTTAACAGCACCAAGACCCCAGATCTTCAGTGGTCATTTCTTTTCTCTGGCATAAAAAGGACTACTAATAGCTATTCAGACTGTAAAGAGCAAATGAGTGCAAAGAAGAAAGTTTGATAATTCTAAACCATAATCTTCCCTTTGATTGATTTCCTCAAGGCAAAAAATCACCATTAAAAGCAGTGTTGCCTACCTAAGTTTTTACAAAGACCATCAGCCCTCCATAACACTCTGTAATGCACTGACATGGGGCAAAGGGCAGGTGCACAGTGGATCTTGTCACCATTCCCTCAGCTTTAGCTGAATCTCATCATTACATATAAGAGGTATTTTTATAGTTTGCACCCCCCCCCCCAACCACTGTCCCATCATGACTTATGACTTGAGGAGGCTACAGTTACCCTTGGAAACAACAACTTCAGCACCTGCTCAGCTCCATCTCAGTGGGATGGCAGGAGGCAGTCTCAGGTGGAAATCCTGCAGGCATCTGCAGGGGCGGAGGGCCCACTATGGTCCGCTGCTGCTGTGTTCACGATGAGGCACACAAAGTTGTTTACAGGTCACTTGTGACAAGCATCATCACCGAAATGGTCCAGATGCCTGACACAGAGGAGCATGCAATAAATGGTCTTCCACTAAGGGCTTTCACACACGCCTCACAAGCCCTCATGAGGTTATACACAGATCACATATCTGTCGCATACTTTCTTATGTTTCGTATTTTAGAACTAGGCTTTGAGCACCTCCTCTGTCCAGGACGTGATGCCAAGTACTGGGGAGATTACAAAATGGAATCAACTAAAATGACCACCATCTATTGGCAGCGTATGGAGAGCATCCCCCACCAGATGCTCCGCACATGCCAGCTCACATGGTGCCCGGAACCCTGGGTGGCAGGGATGTGGTCTTAGAGTAAGTTTTAACCTGCCTACTCAGGCAGGTTAGCTAAGTGGCTCTTAAACTTCGCTCCGCATCAGAGTCATCTGAGCAACTTTTAAAAATTCTGATGTCCAAGCCACACCCCAGCCCAAATTACATCCAAATCTCTTGGAGTGGAACACAGACACTACTTTGTATTACCCGCCCCCCATCTCCACACACACACTCAGTCATTCCAGAAATAGCCTAATGACAAATTGAAGTTCCCATGGCTGGTAAGTAGGGGAACGGGGTGAATTGAGCCCAGTTTTCTGACTCCAAAGCAGGTGCCCTGTCCTTTCATGTCACTCTACCTGTAGGTGCCTACCTTCAAGTTACTCACAGACTCTAAAAAGAAGAATCAGGATAATCTAGGGGGTCACAGGGGAGAATCAATCCCATGATATGGGTCCAAAGGGCTACAGAATTTAAGAGAGGAGAGATCCCTGAATTTGGAGCCAGTGGGTGATGGTTGCTTTTGGAGAGTCTCATTTGAAAGGGGCCTGGAGGCACAGGTCTTCCTCCAAGAGGGTGGTGGGAGGTGTTATAGGTGGAGCATACAACATGCACAAAGCAACAGGCAGGGGAGAGGACAGGGTCTAAGTGAAGAAACTCAAGCAATTGGGTTGGTGTTTTGAGGACCAGCAGGGAGAATGTGGAGGTAGGGCTAGAAAGACAGGTGGGTGCAGTGATGGGAGGACCTGAGAGTCAGAGGGAGGAGATAGTGATGTATCTAGTTGGTAACAGGAAGCCCCTGAAGACTCAACTGGCAATGACATGATTGTGCATAAACTCTAGGAAGAATCATCTAACTGTGGCAGAGGGGAGGCCCTCAAAGTCCACTGTAGAAAGAAACTGATTGAGAGATCAAATGAACTGGTATTGGAGCTCAACTAGGAGAAGGATGCAACCTCCCCAGGAATTAACTACCCACCCAGGGTAGGGCAGTGACACTGAAAGGACAAAGAGCAATTGGGATGGCAGATTGGACAAAACGTAGCAGTGACTGGCAACGTGGAAGGCTTTACTTTTGGTAGCAGCCCTGACATTTACTAGTTAGGCGACCTTGGGCAAGCCACTTAACTCTCCGTGTCTTAGTATACAGCTCTGGTGAATGGGAATAAGACCCTTCCTATCCATCTCACAGGCTGGCTCTGAGTCTCAAATGAGATAATGCATGTGAACCATCAATCAATTATTGACTGTTCCTCGGTGCCAGGCCCTGGGCTCAAGGCTGGAGATATAATCAGAAGAATAAAAAAGCATTATACATACCAAGTCCTAGACAACTCCATAATGTTATTAATACGCTGCACGTTCTCTTTACTTTCCCAAGCTTTTAAACTTGAAGGCTGCACTACCATATGAGAAAAAACTGTTAATAATGATGTCTTTTATAGCTTAAAGTTATGAACAAATAAAAAGAGTTTATGTCTTTTACCATTGCTGGAGAACAGACTTAGCAACATGAAGTTGAATTAAAATGTCAATAATTTTTCATTTGAGTTTCTTAAAATATATTTAATTTCTTTTTCACATTTTTTCCATATTTTATGCAGCAATATATTCTATCTATTGAGTTTCTGGAATACTTCAAAATCCAAACTAACCAAACCACAAAGTCATTGCCTCGTTGCATTTGTGCTTCTGTAACAGAATACCACAAACTTGGTAATGTATAAAGAATAGTTTATTTCTCATATCTGTGGAGACTAGGAAGTCCAAGATCAAGGTGCTGACATCTGCTTTCTGGTGAGGGCCTTCTCACTGTCTTCACATGGTGAAAGGTGGACGGGCAAAATGGGGAGGAACATTGTATTCTCACATGGCAAAAGAGTAGAAGAGAGTAAATCTACTCCCACAAGCCCCTTTGATAGTGGCATTAATGCATGCAAGAGGGGTTCACCTCCGAAGATGGCAGCCATGAGGATCATCATGTTTATGACAAGGGTCTTCAATCAATTATATTTCTTGAAACTGGGGACACAGGAGAGGGACTTGCAGAAGAGAACAGATTTGAAGACGAATCTTCAATTATCCCCAGAATTCTATTAACAAGTACTGCATTGTTCCAAGGGGACCAAGTCCTTGGAACTCTGGAATTCTAGTTAATTCTGGCTTCCAGTTTATTCTGTGGCCTCTAAGGTGAGTAATAAATTCTAGAAGGACACTTTATATGTTCAAGAGGGTATAGAGGCCATCCAAAAGGTAAGTCTTATTTGGGCTTCTTACCTACTCTAAACCAAATAACCAATTATTAGATATTTTGATTGTACCTAATATTTAACTGTTTGCTGCTACACACACACACGCACACATACACACACACACACACGTGTGTGTGTATGAGACTATGAGACCTCAGAGGTGTGAATCATGACATGTAGTTCCCTTCATTCCAACAGAACTGGCAGAACCACTTGGCAAACTGGACCCCTGAAAAACGGGTAGTTTCTGCCTGCACATCATGTTTACATATTAGTGTAGACGTGTAAAACCATGGAACTGTTTAATCATTTTTGAATAGCTATTTGCTATGACTTCAAAACATCTAGCACACAAATGGAATATTTTACTCCTGGGAAACTGGGAGCTCTTGTTTTCAAGAATAGAATAAATTGGCAACCACTTTTAATAACAATGCAGCGTTTTCTAAAACACAGAGGGGAAACAGAAAGGTACCATAGTCTTGGAAACAAAATAATACAGAGAAAACATAGTGAGGCTTCCAGAGATGTATGCAACATTTCCACATAGCTGCCTTGAGTCCCACATGCCAAACTCCCTTGGCTTGTTACTAAAGGATGAACATGGGTGACAGCCATGGTCATTCTCTGGCTATCCTTTCTCAAAAGCATGGGTGTTACTGAGGTGCAGCTGGCAGACAACAGTGCCCACTAGTTGGCAGCTTCTTATAGACCCCAATGCCCAGAAGTATGATAGAAGCACAGCCAGTTCAATCAATCACACTCTAGTGGGTATAACTTTTAGAAGACAAGGCTACTTTGCAGACTGCTGTCATGGAAGAAAGCAGAGGATGGCAGGAGGCCTCCCACCCATGTACAGATCTCCTTTCAAAGTAGTCCTTATTCTCCTGATTCCCAAATCCATCCTATTTATCCATCATCCCTTCAGCTTCCAACTCAGTCCATGACTTCTGCATGGACAGGGGCAGGTGTTTAGGAGCACTGGCCCAGGAGCCAGCCCTGCCCAGGCCCTATGGCAGGGTTGGCAGCAATTTATCAGGCATACCCTTTATAAGTTACAAGTTTCCTCCACCTCCAACACATTTCCTAATGTGTGCCCCTAGCCATTTTCCTCTTCTGATTTACAACCCAGTGTCCCCATGAAGACAGCCTAGAACGTTGGCAGCACAATAGAGCGATGATCCCCTGCCTGACTCATACTGTTACTGCAGCCACATTCTTGGGTCATCAGCATACGACCTCAGTCTCTAGCTTGGGTCCTGCCCACTTTGCACAAACAGACCCAAAAAATAATTCAGCCATAGGCCTGACTCAGCACCTTCCCTTCACTCAGTCCATCAACAAACACTTATGAGCCTCTGAGGATTGCAACAGTTTACTTCAACTATCTCATGCTCTAGGGAAGGAGACACAAAAATAAATAAGTCATGAGAATGCAGTATTATTCATGCTGTAAGGGAGATCACGGTGCTATGCAATCTCAGAGACGAGGCTCCAGACCCAACCAGCAGCACACAAGGAGGACTTTCTAAAAGGGGTGAGCCCCGAGCTGAGTCTGAAAAGATGAGTAAGAATTGTCAGGCAAATGGGATGGGAGGCAGGGAGGAAACAAACAACGATCCCAGGCAGAGGAACCGCATCAGCAAGAGCAGGAGAGAACAACCACCACCGTCCTGGCATAATAGGGGAAGTACAGACAACCATGGAGTCAGGAGTTAGGCTGGGGCTAGATCATAAAGGACCACAGATGCATATAATGGAGTTTTAGCTACGTCCTTAATATGACTGGAATTACTGACAGGAAATAATGAGACAGTGGCCCAGTGAAAACTGGGTTTAAGGATGATGTCCCTGGCTGCAGAGCACATTGAAGATTGTGGAGAGAGAGCAGGAGCTGTGGACTGGGTAGGAGGTTTCTGCAGTTACCCCTACCCACAGCTAAGACCTACTTGGATAACAACACTGGCCCTGTGGAGCCCAGGTCTTTCTCTGTCATTTAGTCACAGTAAGTCAGACCCTAGAGCACTTCTTCCACTAGCTTGTCTGTTCTCTTGACCATGGCCCAGCTCTTCTAGTACCTGGCTGTGTTCCATTGGCTAGTGTCAAAATGATAGCACACTCTGGGGCAACCAGAGGACCACTATCTCAATAGGCTAACATCAAACCACAATCCAACGGGTTGACAGGGCAAGTTGATTTTGAAGGAGAGGAGTGGGAGAGAAGGTCATTGGTTTGCTGGGGAAAACAAATGAGTCAGCATGCCTCAGAATACCACTGGGTCATCCTGGGGCTTCAGGAGGATGCCAGAGGCTTCTAGAGAAAGGAGAAGGCTGCATGAGGGCTCCGGGCCCCTGCAAGAAGGAGGGACAGGTCCCAGAATGTGAGGAAGCTAGGCTCTCCTGCCTTACCTGGTTCTGAAAAGGGCTGAGCCAGCTTTGAGGTTGGAAGCCTGAGAGAGGATTGTGTTTGCCCTGCTGTCCTCTGAGAAAATGCAAGTGGGTCTTTTGATACAATATGACAGAGCTAGACACTCTGTCTCAAATCTAGATAGAGCATTGCCATTTACCCTTCTCTGCCTTTTCCCTCAGTACTCACCAGAAGGGAGGCCCTGAGACCATGATCCAGGAGCCCAGGTCCCAGGTGTGGAGAATACCACCCCCACATTACCCCTGGAGAGACATCAGAGACACATCAGCTTGGCTTTTGCCTCCAGAGCTGCTCAGGAACCATGACTTTCTCAGAAGTACAAATGCCCCTGCTTCTTGCTTCTTCTGAGACACTGCAAAAGTTATGAGACAGACTGCCTGGTATACCAATGTTGGTTCAGCTCTCTTGTCAATGGATCAATCAATTCCAATCCTTCACCTGCAGAACAACTCTCCACAACCAGTCTTAAGCTAATGATAGAACCTTTGATTAATTCTTTTAAACAGCTTTGAACAGAATTTCAGAACAGCATTTTCTTCACCAAATAACACCGTGTAAACTTCGTGGGGCCAAGAGAGGGTGGCATGAAAATCAAAAGCACATTACATGAAATCACTGAAGAAAACTCCCAAAGTATACAATATCAACCGTAGCAGTGTTGTCTGAAGCCTGCCATCAAGATGAATGGGGGTGCCTTGGAGAAACATCAGATGGTATTTGTCAACTCACTGTTCTGAAGGACAAAGCAGGTCATTCCCCAATTGAAGAGAAGTGAGGCAGCCGTAATGGGACAGAGATGTGTGGCCGGAAGGTAAAAATCAAACCTCCTAGAAATAGCACTGCATACAACCAGCAAAATGCATTTATTTCTCATTTAAATAAAAATGAAGAAAGAGGGAAAAATCATTGCAAAAATGGTTTGAGATTGCACAACATCCAGGTTCCTGGGAGAAGACACAGGACTCAGTCCTTATGTTCATGTACCCATCTCACTCCCTCCAGAAGGCATCTCAGCCCTGGAAATGTCCATCTTCAGTCCAGCTCTACAGCCCTCCCCTGAAATCCTCCAGGGCAGCTTGGCCCCTTGGCCCCCCTGCCAAGGCATAATGGCAGTTTCCTCCCTTAACTAAGGCCCTGTGCCCCCTTCCAGATCACACTTGGAAACCAAGTTTGGGTGTCAGCTCCACCCTGCAGCTTCCTCTGACTCTCCATGTCCCGCACCTACTTTATATCATCATGTACTCACAAATGGGCTCTTCACCTGTCACACCTAACACTTGCACCGACCTCCACCATGGCCCACATTAGATTACATTGTGATCATTCCTACATTCCTCTAGCCCATGAGACCAGGAGGTCCCAAGGCACTCCCTGCATGGAACAGAGGACACTGCCAGCACCCAATAAACCCTGGGGTGAGCCGAGGGAGGAGAGTACGGCTGCTGATGTCGTGATCTGAAATGTAGTACAGTGCTATATAGCACTATGTTGTTGGAATATAAATACTAATTCATTTTCGGAACCAATCTATTCAGTAAAATGAAATGTTGGCTTTTTTTTTCCTAGAGAAAATATAAAAAATTACTGAGACACAAACGGTGGTGTGAGCCAAGGCAGCTGAGGAACGTCTGCCCTAAGGTGAAGTTCATAGAGAGAGTGGGGGAGACAGCTCCTGGAGCTGCTCTGGCAACAGCATTGAAGCCCACCTGTGATGTGACAGTGCCTGCCCACCAGTTTTGCTACAGCATATGCTATGTTCCTACTATGTGCCAAGCACTGTGCTCAGCACTGGACTGTGCTGTGCAAGACTCTGCCCAGGAAGAGCTCCCTAACAAGCTATACTGACAACTGCACAAACTACAGCCCATTGTGCTCCCCACAGGTCTCCTGGATATAACTGCCGTTCCAAAACAAACAAACAAACATGAAACTGACAGTCTGCACAACTCACAAAAAGGCCTTATCAGATATAACAGAAACATGTGTTTTTAGGATTACTGTGATGAGTGACCCTCAGGCTTACAGTCTAAGCAGAAACCTCAGAGGAGAATTTGGAAAGACTAGTACAGCGACAATACCAATCTCCGCCCCTCTTCCTAGTTCTAAAATAACCCCAGAGATGCTGAAATTCAGGCCCTCCAAGGTGGGTCATGTGTGAGCTATTTTCAATTCTTCCTGCCCATATCACCACCACCTCCCATTCTTAATATTAGGAAGTCTACTGGGCATAGAGGAGGAAAAGGAGGTAATGTGATTGGAAAAGTAGGACTAGATCATATCATTGTAAAGTACTGGAGAGAGAGAGAGAGAGACAGAGAGAGAGAGGCAGAGAGAGAGAGAGAGAGAGAGAGAGAGAGAGAGAGAGAGAAAGGCTGAATTCAAGCAGGACATTCAAACCAAACACCAGAGCACCTGAGACTGCTCTTCCAAGAAAAACAGGGAGGGGTCTGGAGGTACGCAGAGCAAAGGTAAGGCTCCAAACCCTGTGTGGGGAGCAGAGGCTGAAGTCCCTGTGTGCACAGAGTGTCCCTTTTGGTTACTCCCAGCTGAGTTCCTAAAAGAGTATGGCAAGAAAGGGGTCTCTGTCACCCTCCTCCTCATTCTCATCTTTTATGAGGGGACCAGAAAAATATTCACTGAGTCAATTAAAATAATTTAATGTGTTGTAACAATAATAATAATATTAAATCAATGTGTTATCCTAAGAGATAATCACCAGTCACAAAATATGCTAGTTAGTTAAACATACAGGTACCATACAACTCATCCATTCCATTCCTAGGTATTTACCCATGGGAAATTAAAGCATATGTTCACTAAAGACTTGTACACGAATGCTCATATCAGCTTTATTGAGAATAACCAAAAACTGAAGACGCTGTAAATGTCCATCAGCTGAATGGAGAAACAAATTGTGGTGCATACAGATGATGGAATACTATTCAGCAATAGAAAGGAATGAACTATTAATACATTCAACAACAGATGAATCTCAAAATGATTATACTGAGTAAAAGAAGCCAAATAAAAAGAAGAAAATTCTTAATCCAAATTTTTAAATGTTGTCATTATTTTTTCAGTATTTCTACAATAAGAACTTTTTAAATTACAAAATAAATAAGCCAAATTTAGGGAAATCTGCTAATCTTTCTTGTTCCTATGTAGTTCTGTTTAAATAAAATTCTGGGAAACTTATACTAATCTATAGTGACAGAGAACAGAAGAGTAGTTGCCTATGGGGTGAAGAATGAGATTGGAAGGGAGTGGCAGGGAGGGATTACAAAAGGAAATAAGAAAACTTTGTGGGTTCATATATTTGTTCATTATCTTGGTTGTGATGATGTCTTGATGGGTATATAATATGTCAAAAGTTATCAAATCATACACTTTCAATATGTGCACTTTATTGTATGCCAATTAAACCTGTTAAAAATGACAGTAAAGGATGTTTTGCAACAATATAAACAGGAATATAAATTGATGGATCCCTCTTGAAAAGCAGTTTGGTGATATGTATCAGAAACCTTAAAATGTTCTTATTCTTTGATATTTCCTTAAGAACTGTATCTGAAGGACATAAAATAAGTTACAAAATTTTTACTGCAGAATTATTTATAATGAAAAAATTTGAAACCACTAATATATCTGACAAAAAAAACTCTACTCGAATAAATTGTAGTACACTCACATATTGAAATATTATGTAGCCATTAAAAGTAACATTTATGAAGAGTTTTTAATAACTTGGAAAGATACTTATGTGCTAGTGTTAAGTGAAAAAAAAACTAAGACATAAATTGCAAATATGGTATAAACTAAATTATGTAAAAATATGCATAGAAAAATCTCTGAAATACCTTTAGGATTATCTCTGAGTAATGGGGGTTATCATTCATTTTTAATCTTTTAATGCAAATTTTAAAATGTTGTTACTATTTTTAAGTATTTCGTTAAAGAACATATTTTTAATTATAGAATAAATAAACAATATTTAAGGAACTCCTCTAGTCTTTCTTGTCCCTTAAAAAGGTAAGCCCTTATAAAAAAACAGATAGACTTTTTTCAACCCTTGTACTGTGAAAATGTAGAAATGTCTTCTCTGCAAACTGCCACCCTATAACGTGAACCCATGTTCCTTTTTCTACTTTTAGACAACCTAGAGAACCAGCAAATCAACATCACTCATTTTCACCTAATTTTGTTGCATATTTTGTTCAAACCCTGCTTCTATCTACACCTTGAGTGTGAGCTTCCTGAAGACAGAGGTGAGGTCTTTTTCTTAATGCCTCCTCTGCCACATCCATCCCACCTTGCCACAATACCTAGGAAAAAGCTAAGGATACAAGGGGACACACAAACACGTGCACAATCATGACAAATTCATAATAATGCTATTTCACGTTCTTAAAACACCTCCCTTTTTGAATCAAAACTCCAGCAAAACAATAGTCCTGGGGGCGGGGAGACAGGGTACTTTGGACCAGGTTTTATAAAGAAGAAAATGAGACAAAAGGACTAACTTTGGCTGAGTCTAATTTCAGGAGCCTTTCGCTGACTTCCCTATGTGAACAACAGACAAAAGTACTGGTACTCTGGAGTCACTCACTTGCCTGTGAGCTTCCATCCTGTCCTACTCAGCTTTGTATCTCTAGGCAGGTAAATTTTTGTGAGTGATTTTTAGATGAAAGGGTTAGCAAACTGGCAAAGGGATGGCTATTCAATTGACTCCATTTTCTGTAATATAACATACATCCAAGATATTCTTCAGTTTTTCAAGACCTGTTTAATAATTTCTCAAAAATGTAACCCTCTAAACAACGTGTTCCACGAGAGTCTTCGTAGCAGTTCTAAATGACTGACACACTGAGGAGATCCTGCCCCCTTATCTCAAGAGTCTCCCAACCCCCAGGTATGAAGCGCAGTCAGCCCTTGGCTTCTATCATGGTCAGCATCACATAGCCTGCTGGGCAAATATTCTAACATGGTTGAACCTATCTCCATGGTGCAGCAGGCAGTGCATCAAGCTCATAAAATGATTGAATGCTTAAAACAGCTGAAGAGATGGAAGGCACAGAAGGAAAGGAAAGCAAAATGTCAAGAGAGACAGTAAGTGGATACTAGTGGCCCAAACTCAGTACTAGGCCTTGGAGGAGAGATAAGCATGGCTCATGTCCTCCAGAATAAAAATGCCAAGAAGGTTCCATCTTTGATACTCTTCTAGGTAATAGGAAGCCACTAAAGCTATTTTTTATTAAGGACCGATATGTTTACATCTAGTGTGGGATGCCTCAAAGGAGGTCAAGACTAAGAATATAGTGAGGAGATATCTCAAAACTCCGAAAGGAAAATGGTGGGGCTTGAAACAGGGTGAGAAAGAGAAAATGCTAATGAGAGGATGGATACAGCACCATAGTATGTTGAGCTGGCTCACCTCACAGAAACCAATCGTGCGTCACTTTCCAAATCCATGCTCAGTGATATCACACTGGTAACCAGAAATCAGTCATGATGGGAGCATTTACACTAAAGAAACTGGCAAATGCTGCAAATCAGAGGGCTTTCCCTTCTCTCTCCCCCTAAAAGCTGGTGTTTACCATTTAAACACACCACTGAATAAAGGGTTTGGAAAGCAGGTGGATTTGGGAGGTAAAGTAGAGATAAGAGTCCAGGATAACCCCAGGATATTTCTAGTCTGGATTTTACAATGGATACAGTTCCATCCATTGAGATAGAAAACACAGGAGAATAAGCTGGTATGGGGTGGGAGAGGAGAAGGTCAGCTCAGTCAAAGACATTTTGGTTTGTGGGATAAGATAAGCCAAAGAATGTGGTTGCGGATAATGACATTCTGTGTCTGAAGCTTGGGAAACAGTTCTGTGCTGCAGAGAGAAGTTGTATTTAAAGCCATGGGTGTGAGCAGGTAGAGTAAAAAAAAGGGGGCGGGTTGACTGAGGGCACAGAATGAGCTTAGAACTCTACAGAACCCAATAGTTTAGAGACTTGCAGAAGAGATGACTGGCAAAGAGAGTGGGGAAAATTCAAGGAGCAAAGGGAAAGAAGGGGTGATCACCCAGGAGACAATGAAGGAGGAAAATTCAACAAATGGGGATGGCATCACTGTCAAATGCTACAGACCCCAAAGAATCCTCTGAGTCTGGCATCAAAGATACCACTGCTCACCCTAACTAGAATAGATTCTGCAGAATGTGTGGATGTGGGAAAGAGAAATAATGCCCCCTCAATATCTGTTTAATCTGGTGATGATGTATCATTGTAACAGTCAAGATTTAACTAAGAAGAAACTAACTATACTAGATACCTCCAAGAAAGGAAATGTAACACAAAGAATCAGTTACCCAAGTGATGGAGAATGGGAAGCTAAGCAACAAATGGCAAGACAGGAAGCCACTATCACCCCAGGGCTGGAGGGACAAAAGAAGGGACCACATGGTGGACCTGGAACTTTGGCAGCCATCCTCTGCAAGGGGGGCTCAGCAAAGGCAGAAGATGTGTGCCAGAAGCTAGAGCTACAGAAGAGGAGAGGTGATCGCTGACAGTGAGATTGGCCAAGGTAGAGAAAGACACGGGGAAATACTTTGGTTTCTCTCTTCCTCTCACTCTTGTCTTCCACCAGTGCCTCCCCTTTCTCACCATAAGTAAGTTGGCAAGACATCTGGAGGATGTAGTTTCCCATCATATACAGCTAAGTAACAGAAGGGTAGAAATAGATCTGACACAAAACAGGCAAATGAATGACACTATCATTTAACACATTTCGTAACATCTAGGATGCCATCAATTATAAGGCTCATCCTGATTTAAGAGATGTTATTATTTTTCAAAAGCCATCTTAGAACTGATGAAATATGGTATACCTGTGGAGACAGGATCAGATGGTACAATGCTTCACAGCCTATCTATTGTTCCATGCATATCGGGTTTTCTTTGCATGAGACTGTCATTGAATCCCAAGTCTACAGAACCACACACTGGCCACTTAAAAGGAGCACAGAGCTGCCAGGTGTGCTTCTCTGCAGGTTCCCAGTTGATCTCCCTTCCCCCAGCCCACCTGGTACATCATGGCCAGCCACATCTTCTCGTTCATTATACCACCGTGGACAGAAATCAAATTTATCTTATTCCTTGATGTCCTACCACATTCTATAATGGATTTCAGTCTTTTGTACAGAAATGCATGGTGTGCCTCAAAAGAAAGGTAATCACTGAGGCAGAGAAAGGAGAAGTACAGACAAGAGAAAGGTAAAGCTAAAAATGAATGAGCACATGTAACTCACCTCACACCTCCTGGACAAGGGCTAGTGGTGGACACATACACCTTGTAGCTGATAAGCCCTCCCAAGAGTGACCAGCAATATTCTTGGTGTTTGATGACTGCGGAGACATAGGAGACATCACAATGGGGCAAATGTTCTAGTGGCTGTACCCCTGCCAAGGGGCAACAATGTAACCAGACCACAAGTCAAGCAGGAGCAGGGATTTGCTCTGACTGGCCTTCTGTGTGAGAGCTGGCCCCTAGTTTCTCCTTTTGAAGGAGAGCAAGCAGCCGGGCACCCTGGATAAGCCCTGTGTTGTTCAGCTCTGACTTCATCTGCAGTGTGGATCCATATCAAACAGGGGGGACCTCACGGCTGCTTTCACACAGGCAGTAACTCAGCAGGAAATGAGAATCAGAAACACAAGGACAAGTGCTTGCCTTTGATGAGTTTGACACAGGGGATCACCCGGTGTTTCTGAAACTGTGAGTGCCTGAAAAAGTTTCCTGCGCTAGCCCAGCCCCTCCAGCTCAAGACCATGGGATTCCTATTCTTCCCAGGTCTTCCGAGCACAGCTTGTGGCAAACAGGCTGGTCTCAGCTTATGCCCAAACTGGCACATGTCCTCTGCTGACTTAGGGCCATGAGCTGACATCATTTCCCCTCTCTGAAACCCTCTCAAACCTCAAACCCTCATTACCCCTGTAAAGTCCCCCATGCTCCAAGGCCATCTCATTAAATCACTTCATTCATTCCTTTGTCTATTCAGCCAGTCAGCAATTAGTTACCAGATGCTGGGATGCAGGTATGAATTAAGACAGCCCTGCACCTTCACATAGCTCATTATCTAGTAAACCAACCAGGCTTCTCAGATAAGAAAAAAAAAGTAAAGATTGCATAAACTCTGTTTGAGGCATATACAGGTTAGAGTTGAGGCAAAATTATAGAAGGAGAAAGATGAAGTTTCATTTTAAGGAGACAAGGAGAAGGTCAGTGTTGAGGGGATATTTGATCTCTGCACCAGTTGGGATCTGGATGTAGGCTGTGGGTAGGGAGAAGATGAGGGCATCCCAGATCCTGCAGGGAGAGTAAGTGGTGCTGCCTGGAGGGATGAAACACCTGATTTCTTCCTCAGCTTGAAGTGTCAGGTGTGGCAGAGATGAGGCTGGACAGCATATCTCTGGGCAGCCCCAGAGGCATGAATGGCCCCTGCTCAGAGCAGGCATCACCTGCTGTCATCACCTCTGCCAATCCTGACTCCAGCCTCATTCATTGTCTGTGTTGCCCTCCTGTACAGCATCATCATTCAATATTTTAATCTGTCAGCTTGCTAGTTTCTGCATCAAAACTTAAATCATCTGAGGGCAAAAAACCTGTCTTTCAAATTGGCAACACTCATTGCAGCTTTCTCTGCTCTAAGCAGCCTGCTAAGCCCAGGAAGTGGGGGGAGGGGGCACGTTACGGATGAAACAGACACAGCCTTGGTAAAGTTAAGTTTGGGGAAAGTGATATTCAAGTCTAATTAGTTTGTGAGGGTGAGGCAAAAGGACGCATACCAGCAAAAATAAATTATGTATTTTTTTAATTAAGATATTTTTGCTTTTCAGAGAATCCTATTACTGGTGAATGACAATCAGCGTTGTACTCAAAGTTTTTGTCATGTAAATTCTGCATTTATCCTACAGCTTTAACCTGTCAGAGCCATTGACACTATTCTTTAGAGGGTTTTCTTTCGTTTTCTTCATGGTTATTGCTTTTCACCTGAAAACAGGAAAAAAAGAGAGTCTGTTCCAAACAGAACATCACTTTAGTAGACCTCTGTGTTTCAATTTCAAAACCAATACTTTCACAATAAACTAGAACAAAATTTCCTTTGGAGAATAGGATGTGAGCAACAATGCCTTCTCTGTTCTCCATCGACCCAAGCCCAGCAGGTGTGACTAACAAGACAGTCACCATGCTGGGCCACTGAGAAGGATGGTGGCCTCTCTGTCAAGCCCCAGTCTTCTCTTCTGAGGTACTCACATCTGCAGAGGAGGAGAATATAAGAGAAGGCATAGTCTTGCCTTCAATGAGTATGAAGTAGAGTTAGAGAAAATGAATAATGCACAACAAATATAGAACAAAATATGAGAACATGTTACCAAGTGGGATGCTGAATACCGAAGCAACATGACCAGCCTAGGCTCTGAACTCTGGGTTCACTTCCTAATACCACTACTTATGGACTTTCCAAAGCTCTCTGGGACTCAGTTTCCATAACTGGAAAATAGGGAAGTCAGGAGACCCACCTCACAGAGTCATGACAAGGGAAATCTCAGGTAGTCTGATGCATGAGAAATCTCCAGAACAGGATGGCTCCCGGTGAGTGCTCCTTAAGGGTTAGATATAGGGCAGGCTGAGTGCAACTTAACGAAGCCACGTAACTATCCTCAGGGTCCTACCACCCCCTGTCGCTGCACATCTTTCCAGCCTTTGGGTCTAACCCTCTCCAGGGACTCCATCTTTGCTCCAGAGCTCCCTCCATGCATGCTGCCCACCTCAGAGGCTGTGATTCCCCAGGAAATGAATGTCCCCTATCCATCCTTTCTCTCTCGGAGCATAGAGACCACTGTAGCGAACGTCAAGGTCAGGAACAAAAGGAATCCAGGAGAAACGCAAGCCATCAGCTAGTGAGAGGCACATCTGAGATGAGAAGGGCCTAGCTCTGGATGACTTCGGAGAGGGACTCAGCTAAATCCACAAGAAGTCCCTGTGCACTGGAGTCCTGATCCACTAGGTAAGAAGTATAACCATCCTGAAGTCATTTTATCTCTGACACATCAGCATTGACCGTAATAAATAGTCTAGTCAGTTTGGTGGAGTCTAATCCACTGGACTACAAACATTAAATGATGTTATTTTTGTCCCTACTATGATCCAGTCAGGAAGCTGAATGCCATGTGGAGACCATGTACAGGACCTTGTTAGTAGCCAATAGCAGTCTATGAGCCCGGCCTGAAGAAACCCAACCCCCAGTTATTCAAGGCAACAGAAATCGTGGAGCAGGGATAAACTATAACCCCACATCTAAATTTCTGAGCCACAGGACCTGTGAGCATAATCAAATGGTCACTGTTTCGCTAAGTTGTGCAGGGGTTTGTTAGGCAGCAATGGATAAGCAAAACAGCAGCCTCTTGTATGTCAGGTTTTTATATTCTCAGGCTTACTGTAGCTTTACAACAGCCTCTTGAGCTAGAGTTTAATATACCCATTTTAGAGATGAGAAATCTGAGTCACAGAGGAGTTATGCAATTTATCCAGCATCCTGTAGCTTCTAAGTGGCATTGTGAGGATTCATAGACTACTCACACACAACGCATGGGTCAGCCACCCAGAATTAAGAGAACTTTTCAAATAAATCAGATGTTGTACTTCAGTGACTGGAATTGCCGTGTGTGTGTGTGTGTGTGTGTGTGTGTGTGTATACGTATATATACACATGTGTATATATACGTATATATATTAATATTGCCATATATAGAGCAATATTGCATATATACATGTATGCGTGTATATGTGTATATATAGCAATATATATTCTATATTTAATATATATTATATATGCTAACACTCTCCTCACTGAAATAAAGTTACTTGGCTGTCAAAAAAGTAAAAGATACTAAATCCCATCCACTTAAGCTGGGCCATGTGTCTAAGCTAATGGACTAACTCACATCAAACTGCTCAGCTGATAATGGCTTGGTGCACTCAGTCTCTTAGAGAAAGCAGAATTTGTATCAATCAGATTTTTCATTGTCTTCCCTGAAGTACCTGAATTGCCATAGTAATTTAGACCTGTGTGCTAGCTATGGTGGATATAGGGGAAGGATTTTTAGTTCTGCCAGCTGTTCCACACCATCAAAGGAAGTGGTGAAGACAGAGGTAAGTGCTTTGCAAATTCACTTATAGGTGCTCTGGGAAAACGCTGAAAACAGACACTCGAGAAATCTGGCTATGATCAGAGGTGCCAGATGTTCCCCCAGACACTTAGATTATGTAGGCTGCAGGCACTCAACTTAATTCAACTCATTTCACCTCCAAAGGGTGGGTGCCTGCTATACCCCAGATCTTGGGAAAGGAGCTACGGCAACCCTGCCCTCAAGGAGCCTTCAGAGGAGGAATGAGCCCAGAGGAGAAATCACCACCACTGCCAGGCTCAGTGCCTGCCCCAGCTGCAGAACACAGCACATCTTATTCTAGCAAAGTCTCCTAGCCCCAGATGGATGTGAAGACAAGTTTAAGTGCTGCATACAAGCACTGAGAGTTCAATGACTATTCAGTATTCTCCAAATGCCCCACAAAACCTCACAGCTGGCAAGTAAGTCTGACTGGATGTCCAAAGGCATCCCAGAATTGCTATCCTGAAATAGATTTACTGTATAGGTAGATGCAGAAAAGACACAGCAAGTGTTCTACAAAATACTTTCTCTTAGGAAACAACAGGTGCCTACTTGAGGATGGAGGGTTGGAGGAGGATGAGGATCAAGAAACTACTTATCAGGTACTCTGCTTATTACCTGGGAGATGAAACAATTTATACACCAAACCCCTGTGACATGCAATTTACCCATATAACAAACCCAACATGTTCCCCCTGAATCTAAAATAAAAGAAGGGGAAAAAAGCCTGCATACACACACACACACACACACACACACACATACACACACAGAGCACTTCTCTTGTTTGTTCCCTCTTAGTTTGGGCTCCATCAAAAGCAGGCCCTGAGGCAAGGATTTGAGCACAGGTGTGTAGGAGGTGGTCTCAGGAAATACCAGTAGGGGAGTGGAAAAGTGACTCAGGAAGGGAAGAAAGCTAGTAAAGGCTGGAAGCAAGTTACCAGTGTGGGCAAAACTGGAGCTTAATCCTCTTGGAGATGCCTGGGCACTGGGTAAAATATCTCAGTCATCCTCCCACCTGAGGGAAGAGGGACGGGGGAGTTGGGATGCTGCTCCATCAGTGCCTGTCAATCATTGGTAAGGATAGTTCCTGAAGGTATTAATTCCCTCTGACTCTTGACCTGCCACACTTGGCAAGCACGGAGGGGTCTAGGGGCCAGGGAGAGACTACAGGCAAAGGGCCGCTGCTGCTGGAAGTCAGGCCTACCTGCATGAAAATGGCATGAGCAGAAGGGATACAGGCACGGCACTGACAGCTACAAGCACCCTCTATGTCCGCACGTACCCTCTCCCCTAGAGGTTCAGGGGGAATATGTTGGGTTTGTTACATGAGTAAATTGCATGTCACAGGGGTTTGGTATACAGATTGTTTCATCAATCAGGTAATAAACAGAGTGCCCAATAGGTAGTTTCTCAATCCTTTAGGGGAGAGGATCTGTGTGGGCATAGGGGGTGGTTGTAACAGATATGCCCTGCCCATATGACAGAGACTATCTAGTCTCTATTCAACCTGCACCTTACTAAGCCTGATGAAAGGCATTTCCTAGAAGGTGTCAAGGCCAGATATGAGGCCCAGTCCAAAGCTCACATTCCCTCTGGGGAGGAAGTCCCAAATTCTAAGCCACTATTAGCAGGTCCCACCTGACTCAATAACCATTCTACTCCTCCAGTTCAGCACAGTGGGGTGGGGGATAGAGCTGTCTCTTCCCCATTCGAGCTGGCTATGGGTAGAATATAGGGCCATTTCAGACCTGATTTTGTGACCACCCTTGGGGAAGGAAGGTCTGCTTCTGAACCTCCTGGTAAAAACAAACATAAGCCCAGTACCCACAAAACCATTGCAACCTGGGACTACCTGAGAATAATCCCGACCTTAATCACTGCCTAAGAATTGCATGTTGGGAACTAATATAATCCATTTAGGGTATTTTCTACTTGGAAGGTGAGATGACAGTGAAATGGGAAATGAACTGGTAGCAAAGGCCTGAATTTATCCTGAAATGGCAGAGATGCAAGAACACCATGCCCTAAGCATCTGTTTTGCTCCCCCAATTTTTTGTTAGACATACTTTTGTCTGGCTGTCATAGGTATTTCATAAAATCTCAGGCTTTTATTGACAGGACTTTACCCTTCCAAAGCTCGACCATTTCTGTCAATCAGGATACAAATTCCCTGCAAAGTTAGAAAAGACTCCACGTTCTAAAAAAATTCCCAAGGAACCAATGTGGGGAGCAAAAAACCAAAGCAGTCTCTGAAAAGGAAGCATTTTAGTAAGTCAAGTCAGAAGAGTGGGCATGAGGACATTCTTCTCCCTCCCAAGCTCTTCTTTTTATTGCATACAAGCTGGGTCTGTGCAGGAGCTTGCAGGGAAGCTGTTTTTAAAATTCACAGCCCATCATCCATTATAATTGAAAATATGGTGACGCATAAGGGATGATGTTGATTTTAGAATCAGAATGTCAACCAGGTCTTCTCATTTCAGAAATACATACATCCCTTAGTGCCCTGAAGTTACTGTTGGGCTGAAATTTTTATAAACTCAACTCCAAGTCAAATATTACAGAACTACCAAATGTCACTGAACTACTTATTAAGGGGCTATACCATTCCCCATTAAATCAAAATATTAAAATGTATTTTCATCTCAAAGTTGCTGAAACTCTCTTAGGCAATCCAGCCTCTCTCTTAGAAGCACTTCATGCTTATATGAGGAGGGGGAAAAAGAAACAGCCACCTAGGGATTAAAATAAAAACAAAAACAAAATAAAAACCCTCACCCCTTTAAATTATCCATGAGAACATTAAGGAATAATTTTTATCCAAGAGAACAGCATTTTATCTCTGAAATATCAGTAGTGACCTTAATAAACACTCTAGCCAGTTTGCTGGAGTCCAATCCACTGGACTATAAACATCAAATGATGTTATTTTTGTTCCCTACCATGATTTGTCAAGCTTCTCTTTCCCAAAGGGTGGCAGCTGCCTTAAAGATATTGCAGCCCAATTCCATTGCTTTTCATTTCCTTTTTGTTTATGAATACTTAGTCTAGTTCACTTTTAAACTTCAATCTTATATCTGATCCAAAGGTCATTGTCTCTGGGCCCAGTGTGGTCTCCCCCTCATACCCCCTTACAGTGCTTCTGTGTCAGGTAGAGAAGCAGGTAATGGGAAAGACCCCGAGACGTCTCCATGCTTAACTGGCAAAGTAGTGATCCTCCTTTTGCTTGGTCTAAATGATATTCTAGCACATGATCTATGGGCTCCCCCATAGATCTTCCAGCATCCCCCATCAGGGAGACCCTATTCTCCAGAAGATCTCCTTGTGAAATCCTGGCCTCTTTCAGTTGACCACCAGCTGGTGACATTTTCCTCTTTTCCCCAAAAAGGTCTTTAGAAAGACCTATTTACTGTCCCAGAAGTTGTCTACCCTTTAAGGCAATTTCAGCCTGTAAGCACATATGAGATACTTCTTGGGTACCTCTTAGAACCAGGAAATGATGAGTGCATGTGTGGTGGAGGGGTGGTCCAGGCACCTCTCTGCCTGAATGGCCCCCAGCACACCATCTAGAGCTCCACAGTTCTCTTCCCTATACCAGTGGCATTAAAGTGAGTCAGCTGGATATTCTTGGTGCAGCTTTGATAAACCCTGAGCTTTCCACGAATACAACCATCCTATGAATTGAGGCCAAAGAATGCTTTGTCTTATTCAAAATATTGCCAGAAGTCTTTCAGCATTTAAAAAAGTCACGTTGACACAATATGTCCATGATATCTGAATCACCAAAACAACACACACAGATCTGTTTGCATCTGCAGCTGTTGAATTCACAGTGATTCACATGGTGTTGCTGCTGAACTGGCGACAAGCATCTAATTCACTACTTCCTCTCATATGGTTGGCCCAAGCATTTGTTGAAATACATATCATTTTATTATACATTATTTAACTTTTAATTTCTTTGTATTCAGTGAAGACATTATATTGATTTGTTAGATTATATAAGTGCATAACAGTATCAGTAAACTTCATTTTAGAAATAATAATGGGGACACTAGAAAATATGTGTTGTAAAAACAGGCCGTTGGTTCTGATAGGGTTGAAAGTTCATGATTCTTTACGTTTATTTCCATTATTCACCCTGAAACTTTGGTAAAATCCTGTTTGGTCCAAGTTCAAGCCTTGATATCTAAAGGAAAATGTTATTTCCACTAGAGCCAGAATTACAGAAAAAAAGGTCTATTCTGTCTCGGCTCAATCTCAACCCATGTAGGGAGTGGCAGAAAGAAAGGGAATTTCAAGGGCAGAATCAGGGCTATAAGCAACCTAGCTCTCCCCCATGTTCCTGGGGACTGTGCCTCAGAAGGTGACCCTCTCAACACCAGCCTCAGAGCTCGGGATTTTGGTTTGGTTGAGGAAGACGGTATTTCCCCATGTATAGCGCCAAAGCTTTATCACTCAGAACTGAACCAGCATATCCTTATGGATTACCATAAGGGAATCCCAGCAAAAAGTAAATGTTCTGACTTCAGAGAGACTCCTATTTGTTCATTTTGTGGACTGCATACACAACCTGGAAATCTCAGCACAGCCACAAATTGGCCCCTCTTCCTGCTGCCCTGCCTCCCTAGCTGTGGGCTCAGAACTCCACAGGCCTCATCACATTCAGCATCCCACTTTAATTGAAGACAAAGTTTTTCCAATTAAAAACTTCATGCTTGCCTCTACACACACATGCATCTGATATCATAAATTGCAAATTGTTTTTAATGACCTGTTTGGAAAATGCAGCATGCTTTATCCACTTAAAACTTGTAGTCTAGGGTTTAACGGAATGCTGATGGGAGCAAGGAGGACCCAAGGAACGACATGGGAAAGTATCAGATCCACCTGCAGCAGCCAATGATTACAACCAAATTCTCATCAGTGCGTGACAGAAGATATTCTCCCATAGTGTTTGATATCCAATGCTACAGAGCAAAGTGGGGGCTTATGTCTATGCCACTTCACTGACGGCAAAGGTAATTTACATTCATTATCCAAGAAGGGTGCACACTCTGGAAATTGCCGCAGAGGTTCATGACCCTGGGCTATCTAGCTTCTGCTCCCCAGCCATAACTTATACCCAACAAGCCCCTAACCCCAGCTGGGCTCTATCTCCCCACCTTGAACGTATCAGCTCATACCAGCAATAACCAGTAGGGCCCTGCCTAGGATGTTGACCTCTCCTAATCCTCCTGCTCTGCCAGCCCTGATGTATGTGTACTGAGGAGATGAATACTGGGGATCCCAGGGAATGAAGTAGAAAGATTAGACAAGGAAAACCCCACACACCAGCCTTACATTTCCCCACAAGGCAAAGAGCTGGGTTCCAGGGAGCTCCATCCATCATTCATCCACCTACTTGATCCGTAGTGTTAGACCGAGTCTGAGAACCTGGGAAGAAGAAACACAGTCTAGTGAGGCGCAGACAGGTGAGCAATGACAATGCAATCGAGCAGTGCCACTGTGGAGTTGTATATGGGAGCCATGTAATGAAGGGAAGTGAGTGCCCCAGGGGATGCCCAGGGATGGATTCCCAGAAATGCTGACAGCATGAGGGAGGCCTGCCAGGATGCCAGGCAGGACAAAGTACAGCAGGAGACAGAGCAGTGTGCACAGCAGACAGAACACAGGAAAACTCCTCCAAGCAGAAAACTGGGTTGTCCTGCAGACGGGGTTGAAGTGAGAGGAGCAAGTGCAGAGAGGGTTCCCCCCTTCCTTCACTCAGACACTGGGCTAGGTGCTGGGCTGTGCTCACACAGAGCTTCAATTCTAGCCCAGGAACAGCTAGGCACCAACTAAGGGCCTTTTAAAACAAGCCAAGGAATGTGGACTGTATCATGAAAGTGGAGAAGTAACATGAGGAATTTTGAGCAGGAGTGACTGTGTGTGTGTATTTGGAAGATCCACCAAGGGCTACGTAGAACTGGACGAAAGAGAGATCAGTCCACAAGCTAGTGGAAAATGTGAGTAAAAGCATTTTACTAAAGACAGAGGGCTTGCTATGAGCCACCACTTCAAAGCAAGTCACCACATTCACACTTCCGATCAAATGGCCTCTTATATAAGAACAGGTGACTTGTTTTGAAGTGGTGGCTCATAGCAAGCTCTCTGTCTTTAGCAAGTTTGTCTGGTTCTGATCAATAAAAGTAACAATAATTTTTTTTCTTTTCTTTTTTTTTTTTTTTTTTTTGAGATGGAGTCGCTCTGTCACCCAAGTTGGAGTGCAATGGTGCCATCTTGGCTCACTGCAACCTCTGCCTCCCAGATTCAAGTGATTCTCCCGCCTCACCCTCCTGAGTAGCTGGGATTACAGGCGCCCACCACCATGCCCAAAATGTAGCAATATTTTCTAAAGATGTTTTTACTCACATTTTCCATTGAATTGAGAAAACACAAATTATAAAGCTAGGATGATGATGATTCTCTCCATTATGGGTAGTATTTTAAGGAGTGGCTCCCAGGGAGCAGCCAAACCCTACCTTCACAAGAAGAGAAAGATCCTGGAAGGGTGAGGGCAAGATAAGGGAAGAGAGGGACGAGAGGAGTGCTAAAGGCTAATGTGATGATTCTGTTTTTTCTCCTCTTCTGCTGCAGTGGCCATTGGGACAAAGTAGTGGTGGAATATTTCAAAAGCAAACTCAAGGAAAAGCTACAGTTTCAAGCAAAGGTTCTTGGCTGGTCCCTGACTTGAGTTCCTTCTCCCTAGGAAGACTGGAATTTAATTTCTGGAAGATTGGCATGGAAAGGAGGCAGGAATTGTTAAAAAAAAAAAAAAAAAAAAAACCGAAAAAATTCAAGTGTGATACAAATGCTTTATTTATGACTTCTAATCAAAGTCACAGTAAATAACTAAAAAGGCTTAAATATAATCCTAACATTAATAATAAAGCAAGATACCGCCATCTTGACATTTCTGATGATAGCACAATAAAGTCAAAATAATTGGTTTTCCTTTGGGAGGAAAAAAAAACAACAGAAATAAATCTGGGAAGGTGAAATCAGGGTCTTAGCTATCACATTCCTTTACTCTTGTTGTGAGTAATTTTAGCTTTCTTTCCTACTCCAAATGATGGTCCACTCTCCCACAAATAAAAGCATCATAGAAAAAAGAAAGCTCTTAAAATATCGTGAACTGAAAAGTGAATATTTTTTCTCACTCTCCAGCATCTTTGTGAGTTTCCTGAACGGTAACATTTTAGTTCTTGGCTTTAAGTCCCGATTATTAATCCCTGGAAGGCAGTACTTAGAGGAGAGAAGCTAGGGCAATTTGCAGCAAAGAGATGTGCACCAAGAAGTATTGGCAGAGTACAATGTGGTGAGATTCTAAGACTGCGGGCTTAAACTGCCCTTGCATGTTGGCTGGGAGGACCAGAGTAAGAAATTTTCTAACTGCAGAGTCAGGGAGAAGAATGCAAACACTCTAAAATGTTTCTTCTACACTAGATTTCATGTCTTATCATTAGTGATTCATTCCTTTGGGTTAGCCATTGCCCTTGGTAGGTTTGTAACCATCAGCTACAAGGCAGGCTGTTATCTGAGATGCACTCTATTTCAAAGAAGACTGGTTTGTGGAATACAGTGTAACACTGCCCCTAGAAGAGTGCTTGTGCATTTGAGAACTTTAAGGAGCAGAAAGAGTTGGAAAAATGAACATTCAGAACCTCAAGTCACCAAACACATATTCACTCAAACTAAGGAAATGTTTGTAGTCTCTCCCCTGAGTCTTCTAGCTCTTATAATGTAAGACTGCTTCCATCCTTTTCCTCTCTCCAGGTGCATAATTATTTCCAGGAAGCCTGAGCAATAATGGTAAGTGCTCCAAAGAGGCTTGGCCTCATAAAAGATGGGGCACTCCTAGTGACACACTACAGCAGAAAACACAGATCCTCACTCAGGAAACTTTCCTTGAGAAACAGGCTTTTAGGCAGAATGGAGAGTGCGGTCTTCTTCTGGCTGATCCTTGCCTTCCATCTCAGCAGGTGAGGGAGCAGCAGCCTCTGCCCCTCACCAAGACAAGTCTGAGGAGGGACCCCAGCTGAGAAGATTAATGTCCAGCTCTACCTCCCTGCAGATCCTTGTTTCTCCTCCCAGTAGCATCCCAAGGTCTTGTTCAAGAGCTGCAGTCTGACCTGAGCCTCCAGATGATCAGGTGAAGAGGGTAGAGGTGGAGTAGCAGCAAGCCCAAGGGACGATGGCCCTCTGGTTGTTGAATGGGGCACCAAGGTCTAGCCACCCATACCCACTTGGACATGCCCTGTCTACCACCAAACCCAGAGTTGCTGGGGTGCATTTTATTAAATAAAACAGAATTTTCCTTACAGCATCTGGCCTAAGCTTCAGGCAGAAGCATCTCCAGCTTCCGGCATGAAGTGACATCCTAAGGGTTTCTTGGCAGCATGAGAGAGAGAGCATGGATATGTACCCATGTTCTCAAGCCATATAAATCTGGATAAACTGTACTGCTGCAGAGGAAATCATAAATCATACATCCTAAGGCCAGGATTTCAGTATTTTTGAAGGGTTTCATTTCTCCTCCCTACCAACTTTGATATATGTACTTACTTAACAAGGGTCTGGGGAGGGTTAATTGAATTAATATATGTAAAGTGCTTTTAGTTTGAAGAGAATGTGCAATATAAATGGAAGTGTCACTAAAAAGGTTAATCTAATTTACATCCAACACTTTCAGTTCATAGTGTTAATGAACTATATCCTTTTAGAGAGTGATTAATTTATAGAAATGTGATTATTTTTCTTAATGCTATATATGGGTAAGCTTTTCCTATTACTATAACTAACTTTATAGGATAATTCAGCATTTTATAAATTAAAATAATAAATCAAACACTCCTGTAATGGTTATATTTCATTAATTACAAGGAGACATGCATTAGATTAACATTTATCTGTTTTAATTAATTTGCTGCAATGCAGCTATCCATGCAAATTGGAAAACGACACATCAACTTGACATAATATTAACAGTTTTGACTGGTTCTTCCTGAAAATTGATGGGCCTGCAACTGCTGCATTTTTTGTGTAACCATGGTGACCACCAGTTGTGTGACACATGCAGGCTATACATCAGAGAACTGGGAAGAGATTCACACTAAATTCAAACTTCTCCTGAAAATATAATTAACTAAATTAATAAGACAGTATAAAGAAAGAAAGATGGAGAGTTTTGTTTTGGAGTTTGAGTCTCAAAGATTTCTTAAATGTGACCACCTTGTTTTTGTAAGCACCTTATCCTTTCCAAAGGCATCCAGAGTCACTTCCATTTGAATATTCAGAACTTTCTTGGGTAGAGGTGGTGCCACTATGTCCTTTCTGCATGTGATAAAGACACATACCAGAGGGGCTGAGTGATTTGCCCTGAACCTCACAGCTCATCAGTGGATCTAGGTCACATGAGTTGGAGACCATGACCTTTCTTTGATACTCCACAATGATTTTCTAGTCAGACTTGATTGAGACTCCAAAGTTTTACCTAACTATATAATACAGCAGATATCATAGAAATGCAAAGTGGCTGAAGTCACAAAAATGATGTCTCTTTTTTTTTTAACTGGCAATTTTCACATGACAATTTGATGCAGTGATTCTGTAGAAATAAGTCAAACGTTAGCCAATTAAGCATTCTCAGAAGCAATGAGAAAAACACTGACAGACTTTCTGAGTGAGAATTCCACTGGTATCTGCTGGCCTGACTGTTGAATACATTTCAAGGTGGTGAATGTTCTCCTGACTCATGTGCCGAACCAAGTATTTTAAACCGCTGAGGAGCAAAGGCTGCAAGTTGGTTTGGGCAGATAGTCAAATAACTAAAAGGGAAAGGCCTGATGGGCAGCTCCTCCCCATGACCAAAGGAAGGAAGCAGTGCTGACGGGAGAAGGTACATGGGCACAGAGCCCTGCAGGATTTGCAGCCAGTGTGGGCAGCAGTGCCCTAGCACCAGTCACCCCCTCAACACTCAGCATTCGCTCTGGGCCTCAGACAGTGCTGGGCAACAGAGGTGAGCAGGGTACTTCCCCCTCCAAGGGCTCACAGGCACCCTGGGAGACAGGTGGCAATGGGAGCCCTGAGAGGGGAAATAAAGGACTGGTGGGTGAAAGACAGAGGAGCACAGATCCCACCTGGAAGTAGCACTTAGTTGGCAGAGGCAGTAGAGTTTGCTGGAGTGGTTCTCAGTCATGGCTGGGCAACAGAAATATTGGAGAGCTTCACATAGATTCCCAGGTGTTGTCCCTGAGCAACTACAACAAAATCTCTGGGTGGGTTCTGGGCATTGGTGTTATTTTAAATCTCTCTCAAGTGGCTGCACTGTGCATCCAGGGCTGGATAAAAGGGGGGACTCTGAAACTAAACTTTCTAGATTTAAATCCCAGTTCTACTGTTTTACTACTTGGGTAAACTGATAAGTAGCTTAACCTTCCTTGCCTCAGTTTCCTCATCTGTAAAATGGGGATAATAAGAGTTCACATCTCACTTGGTGGTTAGGAGGGCTGAATGAGTTAATATTTATAAAGTACTCAGAATAGTGCCTGGTGCATAGTAAGTTCTTGAAAGATGAAAGCATTAACTATTTGGACATTTCTAGAAAGCTCACTGACAGGAGAGAAGGCCAGATAGGCAAAATCAGCAGACTTTTATGCCAGGCTGAAGAGTTTGAGATCTATTTTGGGAGGTCTGGGGCTTCCCTGGAGAGGTTTGTCAGAAGGAGTATGGTTGCCTGTTCTAAGAAGGAGGTTTGGGTAGCAAGGGTGAAGGCAGAAGTTCTCTGAAGATACCTCCAGTCCTGGTCTTTGCTCTGTGAATGCCTGAGCCCCTAACTGAGGTTATGGTAGGGATGGGAGAGGTTGGTGGTGGGTGGCTTTGGTGCACCCACCCTAAAACTGAGACGAGCTGATTTCCTCTGGGATGGGAACTGGTAGCCTGTTACAGCTGCCATCCCCAGATGGTGGTAGCACTCCTGAGGAAGTGGCTACAGAATGTGGCATGAATATTAGATTCTAGATGCTGGTGGTATAGTCTGGTGCCTGTGGAAGTAGACACCCCAGGATCTCAAGGCACCATGCTGTTTGGACAAGGGGCATCACACGCAGTAATAACCTGTGAGGGAGGGAAATCTGAGGCAATTCCAGAGCATTAAGCTATTCTCAAAAACCTTACAGACCTTAGCGTGGAGGGTAAAAGATAGAATTCATGACTGAGATGGAGTTTCTTGCAGGCCTGGTGGGAGTGGCATATATGCTGCCACCCTGACAGCAGTGTAATGGGAGAGTTGGAGAGGCAGTCAAAATTAGAGTCTAGTGCTTTCATTTAAACAAGATGCTAAACAAGGCAGAAGCAATGGGAATTGAGGAGAAGTTCTAGATGGTGATGATAGAATCAATCGGACATGAGGAAGGATGGGTTGTGATATTTATGGAGGGACAAGCATGCTGGAGGACTCCTGGGGGCTCTGGCTTGGGTGAATGTATGGAGGATGTACCTTTCACCCAAACAGAGGCCACAGCAGAAGCAGTAGATTCTTGGAGGAAAAATGAGAGCTTGGGTTGGGACATATGGGGCTGCGGCATCCTAAAGGAAACAGATACCGAGTGAGCCTTGGGTGGGGTAGGAGGGTCAAAGTGAGCTAGGGAAAAAAGTATTGATCAGGGGCACCTCTGGCCAATCTCTGGGGAGGATTGATATGAGTAGAGGATCCTGAGCTGGGGACAAGCAAGATCCTGAGAAAGTATTGGAGATAAGTTGCCTGTCCTTAGAGTTAGAAAACTGCTCAGTAGTGAAAGAAATGGGCTTCAAGTGGCCATGTTCCAAAATGTCACCTAGCTCACCACACTGGCTCCCTGGTGCTGGATTGCAATCAACTGCACAGTCTGACCCCTTGTCCTGATTCCTGATCTGCTGCTATATGCCCTGTAATGTACATTTACCAATCTGTAAGAGGAGTGTCTGAGAACAATACAATGGCCATATAGAAAATCCTGCCATGACAGTAGAAGAAAAGGCAGCCCGATCAACAGTCTGGTATCTGCTACTCCTATATGATGTCTTCCCGCCCTTGCCATGCACACCTCTCAACATCCCTTTCTTATCCACTTTGGTATCTAGCCAGCTAATATGTTTAAAAGTGTGTATCCTGGCCTAAAATGGAGTCAGAAGAGGGCAATATTTAACCCAAATGAATGACCGTATCAGGAGACCTGTCGGTACAAAGGCCAGCCAGCTGGGATAGTCTTTCTGGTACAGGAGACCCCTGCAAACACATCTGGGACTATACAGTGCAGATGGCTGCCTCCGCGGCTTGAGGCCAAGCATGACAGGAGGTGAGGAGGGCTTCAAGCTGTCTGGATGAGAAGAAACAGGTATTGCTCACTTGGAGAAGTGAGTCACAGAGTGAGGTTTTCAGGGAAACCAACTCTTTCAGCAATTTTGAAGTAAAATCCAAACAAATATTCTTGGACAGCAAGGCAATGCCTTCCAGGGCAGCAGAGCCTCGCTGACCTCACTCAGAGCCTTCCTTAAGCAGACATCACATCATTCTGAATAGGTAAGCCTGTGTGAAGAGGGGAACCCATGCCTACCAGTCTATTCTGAGTTTGTAACCTCAGTTTCACCACCTTGAGCTGTGAGACTTTGGGCAAGCTACTTCACTTCTCAGTGACTCAGTTTACTCCTCTGTAAAAATGAGATTGTAGGTTTACCTCCTTCATAGGGTTGGTACGAGAATCAAACCAATGGACATATATGAAGTGCTTCAAGGTAGCACTTGGCACATAGCACGTACTCAATAAACATTCACTGTTTTATTAGCTCTGGAATCTGTATGCAGAAATATTTGACCTGGCTGAGCTCCCTCTTCACTCATGCCTGTGTGCCAATCACTCTTACCACCTTGTATTTACCTGCCCAGTGCAAACCCCTGCCCCTGACATATGCTTCCCAATGCCTTACCCACCCATCAACATCCCTTTTACTTTCTGCATAAATCTTTCCTGACCTCTATTCTTGCCAACTTCTTCCTTTCCTGCAAGGCTTTTGGGCATCTGTGATGCACAATTTACCATTTTCCCATAAGTCACCAAGTTCTGCAATAGTTTGTGTGATGTGTGATGTGTAATGTTTGCCCTAGACAGAGTGTGAACTCTTTGATAATTGGAACTTGCTTTTATCTTTTTGTTCCCCTCACAGAGAATAACAGGAGGCTGAGAAATAGTAATTGGCTGAAAAGCTAGAGAACAGGACCTAGCGCATGTCTAGAAGGGCTAACTCTCATTCTAACCATTCTCCTCTGACCAGTACTCCCTCTAGCCTCCTGCCTATTTCTTTTCCAAATCTCAGAGCATGATCCTCTGTCCTACACAGTGCCAGGATCTTCAGCTCAGTGCTCTTCCCCAGCTCAGGCCTCCCCATGGTCTATCCTCAAAACCTGTCTTTCCCAGGGAACCATTTCCACAGGGTCCAATTAGTGGTGGGTTAGATAATAACTAATAAAACAATAATCTGTTTCAAGCTGTTATCTGAGTATCATAGCTTCAGTTACCCCATTCCATATAAACAAGTATTATCACAAAGCTTGTCAATACCTTTAAAAAGTATGCCTTTCTGTTTTCTTGGGTAGCAGGGCTTGGAGGAAAGTATGAATTGGGCAGGGGATCTTTCCTTGCAACCCAGATCACACCACATGAGCTCCCCTCCAGAGACCACAACCTCCCACACCTCTGGCACTGGCACATGGAGATATGCTTGTTTATTTACTTATATAGCAAATATTGCTGACCTTTACTCTGAGCTGGCCCTGCACTAAGTGCCAGCGCTTTTGAGATGAATGAAATGGAGCCCTGGCTTCAAAGATATCCATAGACTAGTGAAAAAATAGTGTGTCTTTTTACAAACAAGTCAAGCCAAATGCGTGTGTATGCATGTGCATTTACATTTATATATGATATTTACACACAGGTGCATATCCGCACAAGGAGAGAGAGGCAGAGAGAGACTGAGAAACAGAGAAACAGAGATAACAGTTTGAGCTGAGAAAAGATATGAACAAAGCTATTGGATTTCTAAGTGATCAGAAAAAAAATTCACCAACTCTCAGACACTAAAACAACTGAAGAAGTGATCAATAATTAGTCATTGTATATTTATGCCTTTTACATGTCCCAAACTGGGCTACGTGTTCTCTAAGCACTATCCTGGCAACCATTTTACAAGGTAGATCTCTGTCTCCCCATTTTAGAGATGAGGAAACTGAGGCTCAAGTTGTCCAAGATCATCTAACTAGGAAGTAGTAGGGCCAGGTATGGAACTCAAGTTTTTCTGGCCATATGCCCAAATTTTACTTTATACAGGAGAGAGGAAAACATGTAAAATGTCTACATCAAGAAATGACAGCACTAGGGATTACAAACAGGTGTGTTCACCAAGCAAATCACTGTGTACTGCTCATCTCATATCTTGAGGCCAGGCTCTGGAGATATCAGGAGAGTCAGGATGAGCCTCTAGCACTGGTCTCTGAGCCCTGAGGACTAGAGTCAGACAAGAAAACACAGGCATGCAGGAAAGAGAGGCAAGTCACTCAAAAGTAACCAGCCTAGGAAGGTTCCTTATGGAAGGCCAAGTCTTGAGTAACAGTGAAAATTGGGCTGAGGAAGGTGACTTACTAGCCTGCTGCCCAGAGAGTGCAAGAGAGGTAAAGGGTACATTTCGGTCCAAGAACCACAGGCGTTTCAGGATGGCAGCAGGTCAGAGTACACTTTCTGATGCATTGCTGAGGGCTTTTTGGCATTTGTGCTTCAGTTGGAAAAATGACTCTCTTATACCACTAGAAGACACCTGCTACTTACCCAAAGATGATTTAGAACAAGCCACCATAAAAATTCCACACTACCTTTGCCCCTGCAGGAAGTTATGCAGTGTGCAATCTGGAATATTCAAGGATGGTTTTTGAATCTGTGGGAGAGAGAACGAGGTGACTGCTCTAAGCAAGAACACTGGTCTCCATGGTGAAAGCAAGGTCCATTTCCCTCACCTCACCTGCATGCCCTTTTAAACAGCCTTAGACACTCATACTGTGCTCTTCTGTGGGTGGGACCACAAGGGCTCCTGGGTAACTCAGAGATACAAACAGCTCAGCTTCCTTGTGGTCCCTAGACCGGCTTTCAAAACCACTGGGAAGACTGTCTGACAAACAGGGGGCACTGGGTATAGTGACCTTTTTATTCTCATCCCAATGCCACCCCCTCTAGCTGGAGGTCTTGGCAAGTCATTTACCCTGTCATAGAATTTGTTTCTTCATCTGTGAAATGGGCTAACACTGGCTCTGCATGTGTTGTAAGAGTTAGAGATTGCCCACGTAACAGGATTAGCAACAGTGCCTGTTACATACTAAAGAGGGACTCCATACACTGAAATTACTACAATTACACCACACTGTTGTTATTCCGCTCCATCCTCCTCCTAAACTATTACTACATGCTGTTTTTGTAAACCTTATCTCTGCACTCCCATCTCCTTTGCCTGTGTCTCTATCACAGTCAGTACTTTGGACAAATTCTCTCTGCTTCTACTCTCTTAAAATTTTCACATAAAAATCTTCCCTCTCCAACTAAAACAGAAGCTCCTCAAAGAAAGGTAGGGGTGGGAGGGGTGGGGGGTAGCCTTCTGCTACCGGCACAGAAACTTCCAGAGCACTGAGTCAGGCTCTCAGCACACAAGATGGGCACTACAACAATTGATAGTCTATACTTGAGTATTGTTCCAAATGACCTCTATGCCTAGATGTTGGGAACTTAAAAAGGACTGTGTACCAAGTCCTTGAGGTCTTGGGACCACTGACATTTTGCCAAATTGAGCACAAACACTGAGGTATTGTCTAGATTGCATTGTGTTCTTTCCCTTGGATAAGACATGTCTTTCTCTGCCTCCAGAAACTCTTTGGGTCCACAATACCTTACCAGCTTTACTCACAGAACATGCGCATGTGATCTGGTTTCTTCATGGAATCCAAGAAGTATTTATCTTTTTTGAATAGCCAAAATATGTAAAGGTGAAGGGAAGGAGTTACAATTGCCTGGCTACTGTATGATTTCTGAAACTGGAAATATATCTACACTGAAAGTACAGTGATTATGTAGTTGTGAGGGATTAACTGCTCGAGTCGAAAGCAAGAAGCAAGAAGCACAAAGGCAGAACAAGCTGTGCACCACAGACACAACATCTTACACCAGCCTGAAGCTGGGAGCACATGCTTCCAGACAGTTGTCTGGAGGGTGCATTCAACTCTGTGAGAAAGCTTGACTCCAGACTCCCAGTGTTTTTCGACACATGAATACAGAACTGTATGAAAGAAGAATCTATTTTTTTGTTCAATCTTCACATGTCTTCCTGATTTTTTTTGTGTGTGTGTGTGATGGGAATAACAATGGTATGAACCTTAAAAATGGCAAAGTCAGAGGCAGGGTGCATTATACATAAAACATACAGCTTTGTTATTTCAAGCATTCTTCAGAGATCATATGATTTGGAAACATAAAATACAAGTGCATTGTAATAAGGAAAGTCAGTCCTGTAAATACTAACTAAAGTGTCATAATAAATGCCTCTGTTGTAATCAAATATTACACGTCTTGGGGAAAAAAAAAAAAAAAAAAAAAAAAAGCACTAGCAAATAGAGCTCTTTGCAGCCCCCCAGTGGTTGGAGGGGGAAAGAAGCGAGAACAACGGGAATTCAGACAATTAACTTTCAATCTGCAGGGCCAATAAATGTTTTACCCTGGACAGACAAACGTCTAGTTGTTTGTTTGTTTGTTTGTTTGTTTTTGAGACGGAGTATCACTCTTGTTGCCCAGGCTGGAGTGTAATGGCACGATCTCGGCTCACTGAAACCTCTGCCTCCCAGGTTCAAGTGATTCTCCTGCCTCAGCCTCCTAAGTAGCTGGGATTACAGGTGTGTGCCACTACATCCAGCTAATTTTTTTTTTTTTTTTCTTTTAGTAGAGATGGGGTTTCTCCATGTTGGTCAGGCTGATCTCGAACTCCTAACCTCAGGTGATCTGTCCGCCTCGGCCTCCCAAAGTGCTGGGATTACAGGCATGAGCCACCATGCCCGACCTGATAAATGCCTAGTTTTAACCAAGACGTGAATATGTTCTAAGTCGGATGTTGGTTAAAATGCACATAATTATCCACATAAGGTGAATCATTGAAAGTCTGGGGTTTTTTTTTCTTTTTCTTTTTTCTCTCTCTCCTTCTCTTTCTCGCTTACCTCTATGAAGTTTCCCAGTCTGACCTGCGAACTCAGCCGCGCATTATTACTACTTACACCAGATCCCCTTCCCAAATGATTTCTTCCCTGTTCTGCACTTGCTGTGTGCTCTTCACCCTCCTTCAAACTTCCGTTTGCAGACATCTGCTTATATCAGTTACTGTGCTACAAAGTGACGAGAAACCTCCTCCCCCCAGCCCCCAAAAAAGTAATTTGCCTGTTTAACAAAGTGTCTATATTGGGAAAGGAGGGGGAGATGTTTGGAAGTTCATTGTTTTTTTATTCTTGTTTTCACCAAAACAACAGTCTCTCAGCTTGATCCCTTCATATCAGCCACTTCTTTACCGCACTCTGAGGTATTTTCATAACGAGTTTTTCTCTCATGAAATTTCTCATTTCTAAAAATAGGAACTGCCTGTCAAGGATATACCAAAAAAAAAAAAAATGTTGAAAAGAAATAGAATGGCTGCTTATAAAATATTTTCAAAAGATGACACCAAAAGATTTTAAAATTACCGATAAACATAATCTCCCATGTTCTTCTCAAATGTATCACACCTAAGTTATTGGAGGGCCAGTTCCTAAGGCCAGACAAGGCGAACTGCCTGCCTCCAGCTCTCCCCAACCTCCAAGAGTATTGCAGCCTGATAGGCATTCCCTCCCGTAAGCTGGTGGTCAACTGTAGTTCAAAGCCAGCGTCCGAATCAGGCTGTCTCTAACAGGGAATCTACTTTCTGACAGGCGCAAACCCCTCCGCCCTCTGATGATTGCCAGGCAGGATTTGGGGACGAAGTACCCCCTCATTGTCACCTGGCGGATTTGGCCACAGCCCACAAATCAAACGCACGCCCTACTTATGAACAGCGCAGAGAATCAACAAGTTATCACTAAGCTGCGAGCCCCAGCTAGGATCTGCCACAGCCTTTCCTGAGCCCACCACTGTTCCCCATCAGCTCTGCTCTTTCCTCCCCTCCCCACCCCCTGCAAGCACGTGACCTCCTGTTTCAGACACGGCCCCCACCCCAGGGCTCCCGGCGCTCCCAGGCAGCTGTCGAAGTCCGGGGTTCGCCGGCTTCCAGGCTCGCCTGACCGAGTCAGGCGTTCGCTTGGATCTAGCTTCCTTCCGGGCGGGAGGTCAAGCTCTTCAAAGGAACAGGATGGGCAGGGGAGTGGTGCCAGGTTAGGCTCCTCGGTCCTCGGGAGCCAGAGCGAAGTAGGAGAGGTAGCGGGGAGCCTGACATCCCGCGCTTCTTCCGGACCCCGCCGCCGACCCGGAGGCCACGCGTTCCCCGGGGAGCCAGAACCGCCCTGGGGGAGCCTGAGGAGTGTCAGCGGGGCCTTCCTTGGAGCCTACAAGTTTCCACTCCATTCCCGAGCTGGGAGTTGGCAGACAAGTCACAGATCGGCTCCCTACTTGAAAGCACCGCCGCTGATCCTTCCCTCCCCCCCACCCCCCACCTCGCCAGGCAGGAGCAGACACCTGCTTGTCCCCGCGGCGCGCCAGCGCCCTGCTCGAGCCGTCCCTGGACCAGAGCTCGAAATTCACCCACTGCGCTCCCATCCCGGCACAGACAGCCCTCAAAGTTGTCCGTACTCCCCAGACCTCGCCTTCTGCTTGGCCCCCGGACCCCGCCCAGGGGTTGGGCCGGCGTCCGCGGGTGGACCTCTGGTCCGCGGCGCATGGACCTGACTTCGGGGATCCAGGGCGCACAGAGGCCACAGAAGCTGCGGCAAGGGAGGGTGGGCAAATCCAGCGTGAGCCCGGGTCCTTGCCGCTTTCACCCTCAAGCCTGCCCTGCCTCCCTCCTGGGAGAAGAGCAAACTTCCCCAGCACCCACCTTTAGCCGCGAAGAGGCGGCGCTGCCGGCTGTCCCCGCCACCGCCGCTGCCGCTCCCCACGCCCAGCGCCAGCAGGAGCGGCACCCAGTACAGCCGCCCAGACAGCATCTTCGCAGCCGCCGCCAACGAGCTGCAGCCGCCGCCTACTGTCCGCGCCGGCTCTCGCCTCCCGGTGCCTGCCGCGCCGTGGGCCGCCTCGCCGTGCCCGATGGGTGCGCTTCTAGCGCCGCCGCCGCCGCGCTCGGCCTCCGGTTCCCGCCGCCGCGCCGCTAGCTCGCCGGCAGCCGCCGCGCTCACTGGCGCGGACCCGGAGCGGCTCCGGCGCTCACCCCGGGACGGCCCGTGACGTCACGGAGGGAGGGAGGTGGCTCGTGCATATTCATGAACGCGGGCACCGGCGCCGGGTTCGGCGCTCCCAGCCCCAAGGCCCCGACCCCCAACTTTCCTCAGCCATCTCCACGCTCCGGGGCGCTGTCCAGGTCCTCCTGCCCCAGTCGGGACCGGGCCCCCAGAGGACGCCGGTGGGCGGCTGCGGGGAGCCCTCCAGCCCGGAGCCTCCACTCCGGCTCTCCGAAAAGCTGCCGCAAGGAATGGAGGGCTCCCCCAGAAAGTGGTCACCCGAGGCCTGAGGGTCGTCTGGGGTGGTGCGGGGGACACTGTCCTGCCATGCCCTTTGAACTGATATCTGGGCGGAGAGGACTGGCTGGCGTCGCTAAGGGTCTTGCCCTTGGCTGGGTCTCTGGGCGCTCTACGTCGACTGGTCTGGGGAGGGCGCCAGGCGCACACTAGAGCAGCGCCTAGTGGTGCTAGGGGTTGTCGGGCAGAGTAGACAGCCTTGGACCTGGATGGCAATGGCCCGGCTCCGCGTCATCTGCGAGAAGTAGGGGCAGCTGCGGCTCTTAGAAGCTGGTAGAACAGCTAGATCAGAAAATTTGGGGTGCTGGGCCTGCTGAGGCTGCAGTGGCGGGGAGGGGGGGCAAACTTAAAATTCCCTGCGGTATGGTGCCATGCAAGAAGTTGCCACCTTTGTGTTGTCACTCCACATCTCTGAGAACAGGCTACTTGACGTCATGCCTTGTAAAATCTCGTGCCATGTAGTATTGTCAGTTTCCTGAGTGCAGGAGCCAGTGCATATCTTTGCATCTTCAACCATCTCTAGGCCGTGAAAGGATTACAAAGGTACTCATAAACAAACAAATAAACAAACAAATAAATAAATAAGGACTCAGAATAAATCCTTGACCATATTTACCTAAATGAAATGCCAACGTCAAACACAATGCAGAGTTTATAAGGAATAGTTTGGAAATAAAGTAGATATGGAAATATAGGAACAAACAACATTATTTATTTAGTCATTGATTCAAGACCTTTGCTGAGCATCTAGACAGGCTGTATCACCCTGACAGTGAGCACTGGATTAGCCGTTAGAGATCCAAAGACAGAGGAGAGAATGGGTCCTATCCTCAAAGCTTGTGTTCCCTGCTTGGGGAGCCAGAGAGGGCAGCAAAGGCAATTACAATCCCTTGTAAGTGTTATGGTCCTGCACATTCTTTATGTTGCTAGCTATGAGCCTATACAAATCAATTAACAAAATGTATATATTGCAAGAGTGCCTAAACAGCATCCTCTAATTAATAACTGTAGTTTGAGGTACTCAACAAAGCCATAAAATCCATTAACAGCACTCCTGCAGCTAAGCCTCCCTGCGCTGCCCTGGCAGCTCACCCAGAGCCTCTGCAGTGGTGAAAGCCAACTGTTCAGCATTTCAGGCACCAGGATGTGCTTGGGGACAGCAGTAAATCATGATGGCTACACAGGGCTCAGACCCATGTGGGGCTCTTTACCTTCAGGGCTCCTTTAGCCCACAAATCAACATGTGTACTATTATTCTCATTTCACACATGATGAAATAGAGGCTCAGGGAAGTTAGGTAACTTCCTTGTTCAAGGTCAAAAATCTAGTAAATGCCCCAGGCCAACACCAGGACCTTGCCTTTCTCAGATGTTGGTTTCAGAATCTAGAAAAGATGGTATGGAAAGGTGGTAGCTGACCCAGGCAAACTCGACAAGCCAGAAAATGGAAGAGAAATGTAAATTTGTCTCATTTTCTTCCATTTATGCTCCACCCAACCACATATCAACCCTCCTCCCTTCATTTTCTCTAATAAGTAGACCTATCTTCCTGACTCACCTGCGCTGCTCCTTGGTGTCCTTATACTGGGCTTTTGTTAAGATCACTTGGTTGGTCCTAATAATTTTACATGAAGTTTCAAATTCAGACCAAATAATGAGAAAGAGGGGGAAATGTAGCTTATTAAAAAGCATCTCCAAGGAGAGATCGCCAGGAAAGAACACAGCAAAGAAAAACACTAGCGGGTGGGCCAGTGACCAACAGGCACAAAATTGCTAGCCTCCATCTCCTCCTCTACCAATGAGGGTAATAACAATGCCTATTGTGGTAGATCCAGTGCACTAATGGCCATTTGTCCATGCCTCTCTGAATCTGTTTCCTTTGGATGTGCCCTCCCACCCCAACTCTGAGCTAGGCCATATGATTTGCTTTAGTCAGTGGGACAGTGGCATGCATGTTGCCTCTTCCTGCCTTGAATCCCTGCTACTGACATGAGAACAAGCCTAAGGTAACCTGCAGAAGGGTAGGAGACTGCATGGAGTAGAACTGAGCTGTTTCAGCCAGCCAAGGTCACACTAGGCTGGTCAGCACCAACTGACCTACAGGCTGGCTAACCACAGACACATGAGCAAGCCCAGGTAAGTTCAACCAAGATCAGCCAAGCCTGGCTCACATCAGAACTATCCAGCTGACTTATGAGATACAGTAAGTGGTTGTTGCATTAATTCATTATGTTCTGGAACAATTGATTGAGCAGCATTATGCCTACTTAATAAGATCATTACAAGAAGTAAATTTTAAAAATATGTTAAACAGTATGGTGCACATAGTCAATGTTCAATAAATGTAAAAATATCTTCTTCTTATCCTACTTCCTGTATCTCTGAAAACAAGGGTGCCAGTCACACATTTGATTTGATTCATTTGGGGAACAGGCAGCAATGACCTGCCTTAGAGGAGATAAAAGTAAGTAAGTTCAGCCTTAGAAATATTCAGACCACAAGAGCTTTTAAGTCCACATCATTTGTATGGAGCACTACTGTGCTGTCTGCTTCTGCTGGGCCATTGCATATGCAAAAGATGGGGTTAAAGTTAATGAGTCCTCATTCTTTTCATGCCAGGCTTTACAGTGGAGGATATACATTCCACACCTTCTTTAATCTTTGCAACAACAGGTGTGCTGTGATTTGAATATGTGTCCACTCCAAAACTCATGTTGAAGCTTAATCCTCAATATGGCAGTGTTGAGAGGTGAGACGTTTGGCGGGGGACTGGTTCATGATGGCTCTGCTCTCATGAATAGATTAATCTGTGCATAGATTAATATATTAATGTGTCAATAGATTAATGGGTTATCTTGGGAATGGGACTGGTAGTTTTATAACAAGAAGAGAGACCTGAGCTAATACATGATGCAATGCCCTATGCCACCTCTACAGAATCCACACCAGCAAGAAGGACCGCACCAGATTTGTACTCTCAACCTTGAGCCTCTCTGTCTCCATAATTTTAAGCAATAAATTTGTTTTCTTTATAAATTACCTAGTTTCAGGTATTCTGTTATAAGTAACAGAAAATTGACTAAGACAATGTGCTATTTTCACTGTTTAATCATAATCAGATTACTGGCTCAGAAAGTTTGAGCAACTTATCCATATTTGCATAATTGTGCAGAATATCAATTCATGTCTGCTTAATTCCAAATTTCATCTTTCTCCCACACATCATGACTTTGGGAGAGGCATGCAGGATAAGTAAGCAACAAAAAATAGTTTCAAATCAGAAAAGATAGCTTTGGGGATTTGATTTTTAAAAAACCTTTATCTATCACCACCTCTGAATAAGGACCATTTAAATAGCCAATTGTCACCAAAGTAGAGACACAAGTCTCTGAATTTCCATTATTTATTCTAGACTTATCATTGTGGCATATTCCTCTAAAGACTTTGTTCAAAAAATGGTGAACAGGGCCAGGTGCAGTGGCTCATGCCTGTAATCCCAGCACTTTGGGAGGCCAAGGCGGGCAGATCACGAGGTCAGGAGTTCAAGACCAGCCTGGCCAACATGGTAAAACCCTGTCTCTACTAAAAATACAAAAATTAGCCGGGTGTGGTGGTGCATGCCTGTAGTCCCAGCTACTTGGTAAGCTGAGGCAGGAGACTCGCTTGAACCCGGCAGGCGGAGGTTGCAGTGAGCCGAGATCATGCCACTGCACTCCAGCCTGGGTGACAGAGCAAGACTCCATCTCAAAAAAAAAAAAAAAAAAGTTGGTGAACAGGACAATGTAAAGCTTGGTCAGTCTAAGCCTCAAGTCTGGGGCACCACCTGGCAGTGCAATAATGAATCTCAGGTAATTTATCTGGGTCAATAGTTCTTAATAAATAAATAACTCCCCTATTCCAGAAAATAGAATCTAACAGGCATAGGCCCCATATAAACATAGCCATTTCCTCTCATTTCACCAGGATCATTAATGCCTTGCCCAATTAAGCACCAAAACACAGGCCCTAAATAATTTAAGCTGGGTAATTGAACAAAATAAACAAATTATATATACTTATGGAAACTTATTTTTAAAAAGAAAATTAAGCTGAGGCTTTCTCCATGACCCAGATTTAATTCAACTAAAAGTAACTTAACTTTAAAAGAAAGGCTGAAAAGCTGATCTTTACAGAACTAGAGTCATTTGTCGTTCTCTTTTCCCATCTTGACAGGTAAGACTGGGGCTTCATGACCCTTGAAAAACCGGACAGTTTGCAGAATTTTTAACATTGTTCTTGGAAGTTTTTATGCTGTTGCTGCTAAAGGAGCTTCTTTTTAAAAAACGTTTAGGCATTTCTCTTCAGGAAAAAGTTAAAAAAAAAAAAAAAAAAGCTTGTTCACAACCAAATCCAGTTCAGCACTGTTTGGACATGAGTGTTTTATGCTTGGCAAGGTGGAGTGCCCTGGCTGAAAACAAAGGTGTCATTAATTATAGCAAGGCATTATTCCAGTACACTTACGTATACTTTCCTTGGAATTTTATACCCTGTGGTGTTTTGCTTGTTTGTTTTTTTAAGCAGCCATAAAATTGTGTGGCTCTTGTTCCATTGAGATGGAATCTATAGCTCTTCTCCTTGAATCCAAGCAGCCTTGAATCTGAGCATTGTTTCTATCAGTAGACTGCAGCAGCAGTGATGCTATGTGACTTTCCAGACTAGACAATAATGGTGATGCAGCATCTGCCTTGCTTGCTAGGATGCTCACGTGTGGAGACTGGAGCCTCCATGTAAGAATTCTAACTACACTAAGGCCGCCATGTTGTAAGGATCACAGGCCATGTGGAAAGGCAATATATAAGCACAGTTTACAGCCCCAGCTGAGTCCAATATTTGAGTTATCCTGAAAGTTCCAAATAATTCTTCCCCCTATGCCCTGCCCAAATTCCTGACCCATAGAATCCATGAATGTAATCAAATTGTTGTTTTTACCACTAAGTTTTGGTGTCATTTATAATACATCTAGAGGAAATAGAACATATTTATTTTCATTTGTTCCCTACAACAAAGGCTGGGAAAAGATAAATATTATATTTCGAGGCAAGTCATGTGTAATTTTGTAGCTCAGATGTTGAGACTTGTAGAGGCCAAGGCAAGGAATAAGTGAGCTTAGTGGAAAGAAAATGATTTCTAGAATCAGACAGACCTAAGTTGCAAACCCAGCTTTCCTGTTTTCTAACGATGTCTGACTCAAGAAAGCTACTTACTCTGAACCTCGGTTTCCTCATCTATAAACTTAGACTAATGAAGCAAGGTTATTTTTAGAGTTAAATGAACTGTAAACTGCTGAATTCTTTCCATGCCAGACGGTAGGGATACAGTAAATAGGGCCATTGATAGTTATAATGGACACTCACCCAGGGCCACTCAGGTTGTGGATAGCCTTTTGCCTGACTTGATCTAGTATTTGGTGTTTTCGATGCAGGTAAAGTGTGGACAGATATGGACACACATGGCACCACAGCAGCTCCAGCCCCACCAGCACCTTTGCCAATCCTGCCACAGGAAGCACCAGCCCATGTGCCCTGCCAGAGCAATTCAGATGTGTCACAAGTACCTAAATCTATCTGCTCTGTGTCACTCCAGGGCTTTGTTCCACTAAGGGAGATGAGAAGGAACCTACCATTTATTGAGCACCTACTATGAGCCAGACACTGCACATATTACCTCAGCCCTCCAAAAGTCTAGAAAGGTGATTTATCATTTCCAGTGGACACCTAGGAAAATTAAGTTTCAAAGAGATTCAGCAACTTGCTCACAAGAAATTAAGGTGCACTCCTAAAAATGAAGAAGCTGGAATTTGAGCTGTCTGAGGTCTGCCTGACTCTGAAGCCATGTTTTTCCAGCCAAGTGAGACAATGTGTCCAGCCTCCACCACAGCTGTAGGTGCAGGGTTTGGACAGAGACCAAATGCACTGCCCTGAGTCATTCTGGCCATAATCCTAGATTTTACACAGAAGTCCTTGTCTTTCATTTTTTTCTGAAGCTTCCCAGGTTGGAATCCTATTTCCCCACTGTCTCAGTTGGTACTGGAGATCTTCCCTAGAGATGTTGCTTTTTCTTTTATTTCCTTTCTGTCCCTAAGGGCCTGACTCAAACTCCACACCCCAGGCTGTCTCCTGACTCTGTCCTCTCCTGCAAGGCTTTCACATAACCAGTGGTTTGATCATCAATACCTAGCTCTCCTATAGTGCTCAGATACTTTCCAAGACTCATCATGACTTATTGCAGAAGGCTGAAGCTGCTTAACGAAAATTCAAGTTCCTCACCAGCCTGGCCTCAACTTCCATTGATAACCTGACCTCCTGTGACTCCATTTCGTGTAAACTCTGCTCCAGCCAGTCTGGGGACTCCACTATTTTTCAACGGGGACCACACCAATCCTGTTTCTACACCTCTGCTCACGCTAGACCCTCTACTGTAATGGGGCTGAATTGTGTTTCTCAAAAAATCTTGTGTTGAAGGTCTAACCCCTAGTACCTCAGAATATGACTCAGAATAGGATTGTATTTGAAGATAGGGACTTGAAAGTGGTAATTAAGTTAAAGTGAGGTCATTAAGGTGGGCCTTAATTCAATATGACTGGTGCCTTTCCTTCTAAGAGGAGGAGATTTGGAAATACCATGTGAAGACAGAAAAGACAGTCATCTCCCAGCCCAGAAGAAAGGCCTCAGGAGAAACCAACCCTGCCAACACATTGATCTTGAACTTCCCACTCAAAATTGTCATAAAATAATTTATTAAGCCACCCAGTCTGTGGTATTTTGTTATGCAGCCCTCCACACTAATACACCTACCTACAGTCTCTTCCTCTTTCTCCCCAAATAACTCTCTCAGTCTTACCTCCAAAGTAAGTATTTTTCTACCTCCCCAAGCACTTGCTTACCTTAAAGTCTTCAAGAGGCTTCTCATCACTCTTAAAATAAAAAAAATTAAACCATTTTAGTCTAACTCACAAAGCCCAACTTATTTCTGCCTGTTTCTCTGACCTCTCCCTCCTTGTCTACTGGCCTTTGGTTCTTTGAACACAACCACCTCCTTCCTGACTTTGCTTTGAACGACTTGCTGGGATTGTGCTTCCCTCTTATCATCACATGGCATTGAGGTTTCATCTTAAATGTCACTTCTCCAGGGAAGTCATTCCATTACTCTATATAGCATTTCTTTTTTAATTCTCTGTGATCACTCCTTGCTGATATTTTCTTGCAAGTTTACTTGTTCATTTATTTCCAACCTCCTCCCAATAGAATCTAAACTGCAGGAGAGGCAAGACTTATGTGTCTGACACATGGGTGCTAGATAGTTATTTATTGAGTGAATGAATGAATGAATACATGAATGAATGGTTTACCTTCTCTGAACAGAGCACTTTTTGTCCTGCATCCCTCTTTTTTGACTGTTGACATAAACATCCTATTGAAAAAACACTTAAATGTATATTCTTCTTATAAAAGTCTAGAACTTATATTTTCATGTAGCTTGAGCACGATACTGAAAAATTCATACTTGTGGGTAAGGGTTGGTGTTGAGTAAGAGAACATTTTAAAAGGTGAGTACTACAGATACTGTTTTCATTTTATGCATAAGGAAATGGATGCAAAGAGAGGTTACATCACTGGCTTAAGCTCACACAGCCTGGGCTAGATCCTAGTTTTCTTGAGTTCTGGTCCAGAACTCTTTTTTCTGTATCGTGTCTTGGTACATAGTCAGAGACAGTAAGTACAGTGCACAAAACCAGTGCTTAAAATGCCTGGAGCTGACTGATGTAGGAGTCAGGAAATGCTTTCCACACAAACACCCCAATGGAGAGATTCCTGTGAAAGAGAAGAGAAGGGTTAAATGTTCATTTGCTTTCCCAACTCAAAAAGCAGCCTATGCCTGCTCTTCAGAGCCTCCTAGTCTAAGACCGACAAGCTGACTTGCTAGACTGCTCCAAGGAAATCATTTCACCTAAGTAATTTTAAAGTTTTATGTCTTTCTATTTCTCAGTATTTAAGAAATTTTTTTCCAGGTTGGCATGGTTATGTGTCGTGAATCATGTGTCCAAAGGGGACAGGATATATTATATCACCTTCATACAATGTTCTATAACACCTGGGAATGTCAAAAAGTGGTGTAGAGTGCATGGCACATGATAAATGGTATATATTTGCCAGTGGGGGAATTGAAGGACATTAAAAACCCAATGCCATGCCTAAATGGCACAATGTGGCTTCATTCCTGCTTTAGTCTATTAGTAACTGAATATTAGAGCCTGACTTTATGGTAAAATATATCCAGCTACTTTTTGACTTTAGGGTTCAGGGATGAATACTCTTAAAGCAGACTACTAAAATCCATTGTAAATACATTTCCTTAAAACTGGTCTAGAGATTGATTTAATGCTGCAGCTAACTAGGAGGAGTAAGAGAGAGAGTGAGAGGAAGAGAGAGAGAGAAGGGAAACTTCAAAGAGGAGCTACACAAACAATGATTAAGGATTTTTGAGTACTTATATAATATAATTGATATACATGAATATGAAACTTTGCACTTCACAAAGAAAGATTAAGGTTCCTTTAAACTCTTCATAGAAATTGACTAGATGCCTATATCATCAAGTGCTTAAAACAGGTCTGTAATTAATAAATTATTTAAATAGTTAAGCTGTCACTCAAAAGTGAACATGAAATCCAGACATTTTTAGATACCCAGTGCTCATTAAAACCAACAGGCCTTCATGAAAGAAAACTTTAAGATGAAAGAAGGCATTGTGAACAACAAAAATATATTGATCTAAACAAGATTTAAACAAAATTAAAATAAGAGTTAAATAATGAGGAATCTGAATGGAATGTAAACAAAATAGGAACAAAATACTAGACAACAGTAACATGAAAACTAAAATAGAGAGATCAAGATTAAAATATCCCAGGTTCCATATATTGTTCAAAAGGAGAGTAAAGATATAGAATACTTTTAGACTTTTCTCATGCAAGTGTTCTTGTCAAAATTTTAAGGGTGAACAGTTAAAGATTAGATAGAGAAAAAATAGTTTTCAAACAATCAAGAAGAAAAGGGGAAGGAAAGGAAACCCATCCAATAAATGATGGTAAAGGAATAAAACATGAAGCATTGAAAAGTAGATGTATTAGACCAAAATAAATTGATATGATAAGTCCCTATATACCATACGAAAAAGAGAAGGATTACACTTACATATTAATAATAGAGATTCTGAAGTTAGATATATTTTAATGCTATCATATGTTTGCAATTGGCACACCTAAAATATAAGTACACAAAAAAGTTGAAATGTACAATGTATATGTGTGTATGCATGTATATTTACATATGTATTTTATTGTGTATACACATAGATATGTGTGTGTATACATATATATAGATCATAAGTGTTGCTTTTTATTTTCACATAAAATAAAATTTAAGGCAAAAAGTTCTAAAATTAATGAGGATCACTATTATAAAGGCAAAATTTTCAATTTGTCAGAAAGACGTAACAGTTCTAATCCTCCATGCACTTAGTAACATAATCTCAAAATATACAGAAAAGCAAAAATTTACAGAATAAAAGACTCACAAATTCACATTCATAATAAAAGATGTTAATGTACTTCATTTTGCAATTTGGGGATCAAAACAATAAACTCTAGTAACAATAGAGACAATTTGAACAACACTATTAACTCTGCTCAAATGGACAAATTTAAATTTAGCAATTAACAATTAAAGGAAACAATTTGATCTTCAGGCACAAGAGAGCTATTTATAAAGCATGTCTCAACAAATACTAAGGAATCTCTATCATGTAGACAATATTTTTATTACTATTATACTAAAATATAATAATTTTTAATACGCACATATGTGGAAATTGAGGGGAAAATCTTCTAAATGGCCAACAGATAAAAAAGAAAATAAAAGTACAAATTAGAAAACATTTAGAACTGAACAACAGTGAAAATACTACATATCAACACTTACAGAATGAAGCTGAATAGAATTTAGAAATAATAGCCTTTAATGCTTATCTAAGAAAAGAAGAAAGTCTGGGGACTTTTCTGTTGAGTATCCCAGACAAAAAGTCATAAAATGAACAACAGTAGTTCTTAGGATTGTGTGATATTGCTAAAGCAATAGAAAAAACAGAGAAATGGAACAGAATAGATCATTTGGAAATAGAAACATATATGTGTAAATATTTAATGTATGCTTAGAAGTCAATGAAGGAAAAGATGGACTACTCAATCAATGGTAATAAAATAATTTCAGATGGAACAATGGCTTAATCTAAAAAATACAAAGTTATACATTTTAGAAAAAAATTTTAGTAGAATATTTTTATGACTTAAAAGTAAGAAAGAATTTCCTAAACACAAAAGGCACAAATCAGGAAGAAAAGTATTGATATATTCAGCACATCAAAATTAAGAAATTTTGTTCATCAAAAGACATCAAAAATAAAGTGAAATGTAAAGCTGTGAGGTGAGGATTGAAATCTGTGACTCTTGTAACCAATAAAGGATTGGACTCACATATACGAGGAATTTCTACAAATCAGTAACAATAAACTAAATAGTTAAGAAAAAAGGGAAATTTATAAACTGGCAATCCATAAAAAATAAATCTGATAGGCAAATGCACAAGAAAAATGTTCAATACTATAGGTCATCGGGGAAATAAAAGTTAAAAATAACAGCAAAATACTATTTCACACTTAACAAATTAGAAAAGTTTTAAAAGTCTATTAATACTATATATTAGTGAGAATAAGGAGCAATGGGACTATTTATACACTGCTGATGGAAATATAATTGGTACAACCACTTTAGAAAGCATGAGATAGAATCTACTAAAACTGAATATGCACATACTCTGCAATCTAGTGTATTAATTTCCTAGTGCTGCCTTAACAAAGCACCACAAACGAGCTGGTTTAAACAATAGAAATTTATTCTGTCACAATTCTGGAGGTTAGATGTCCAAAATCAAGGTGTCAGTTGTGTGGTACCTTCCAAAGCCTCTAGAGGAGGACCCTTCCCTGCCTTTTCTGGCTTCTGGTAGCCCTGGATGTTTGCTGGCTGGAAGCAGCATAATCTCCACCTCAATCTTCACATTGCATTCTCACTGTGTCTCTGTGTCTTTACACTGCCATCTTCTTAGACAAACACCAGTCATATGACAGTAGGAACCACCCTACTTCAATGTGACCTTATCTTAACTGAACTAAATACATCTGCGATGACTGCAGTCAGCCTTAGACAGCTGTGGGAGCTGTGGTTTCCACATCTGTGGATTCAATGAACAGCTAATTGAAAATATTTGAAAGAAAAACAAAAAGCATCTGTACTAAACATGGATAGATGTTTTTTCTTGTCATTTCTTTTCTTTTCTTTTCTTGTCTTTTCTATGAGATGGAGTTTCACCGTTCTTGCCCAGACTGGCAGGCAATGGCGCGTTATCGGTTCACTGCAACCTCCGCCTCCTGGGTTCAAGCAATTCTCCTGTCTCGGCCTCCCAAGTAGCTGGGATTACAGGCACAGGCCACCATGCCTGGCTAATTTTTGTATTTTTAGTAGAAACGGGATTTCGCCATGTTGGCCAGGCTGGTCTTGAACTCCTGACCTCAGGTGATCCGCCCACCTCGGCCTCCCAAAGTGCTGGGATTACAGGCGTGAGTCACTGCGCCCAGCCCTTGTCATCATTTTCTAAACAATATAGTATAACAATGAACTACATAATATTTTCTTTCACTGTAATCTAGAGATGATTTAAGATACATGGAAGGACATATGTAGGATAGGCTCAAACACTGTACCATTTTATATAAGGGACTTGAGCATCCATGGATTTCTGGCATCCATGAGGAGTCCTGGAACCAATGCCCCACGGACCCTGTGCGACAACTGTCTTTCCAAATAAGGTCATATTCTGAGGTGCTAGTTTTTGGAGGACAAAATTTTATCCATAACATCTAGCCTTAACTATTAGTTACATATATTTAAAATATGCACATGCACATGAAAACATGTATGTAAATGTTTGTTGCAGCATTTTTCATAATTATGAAACTATAAAATATAAACCTTTAACAAGATAAGTTTATAAATTATGATATATATTTAATGGAATATTATATTAAGTCAAGTAGAATAAAACTAAATTAAATTTAATGAAATACAAATTCTCACATCACATGGGGAGACCAAAATACATAATGACAAACATAAAATCAAAGTTGGAAATTTTCTGTTTCAACAGAGTGATAGATTAGATATTTAAATAATGGACAACATAGAGAAGTTTTAAACACATTGCTGAGCTGATGCAAAAATAAGGATTCCACAAAATCTAAAATTAAGTGAAACTGGAAACACTGGGAAGTGTATGAGCATCAAAGCTGGCTTTGCCCTTTGGGGTTTTTTAATTGGCACATAATGTTTATACATATTTCTGGGGTACATGTGATATTTTGTTACATGCATAGAACATGTAGTAGTCAAGTTAGAATATTAAGATATCCAGCACCATGAGCATTTATTAATTCTGTGTTGGGAAGATTTCAAATCCTCTCTTCTACCTATTTTGAAATATACAATACATTGTTGTTAACTATGTTAACTATGGTCACCCTACTACACAGAAAGTGAAAATGAAGGTCCCAAAGTGGTAGCACCTACAGGTGGCAGAAGCAACTGTGTGCACTGAGGAATATAACTTTACCTAGGCCTCAAAGAATCGCCACAGGTAAAGGGTGGGATAAAACAAGTAGCATAAAATACTATATGCACTTACATGAATACAAACAGGCAGAAAGAGGAGACAACAGAAACATACACAAAAGCACCAGATATTGGAATTTACAGACGTAAAAATCTAAATTATGTTGAATATATCTAAAGAAATAAAAGACAGGCTTAGAAAGATAAACAGAATAGAAGGGATCACATATAAACAAGAAGATTTTGGGAAAAAAAAATACAACTTTAGAAATAAAAAATATACAATAAATATATTTGACTAAAAAACCAAAATGAGTAACATAATCAACAAACTTGATGTAGCTAACGAGATACATTTTGAATTGTAAAATAGATCCAAATAAGTATCTAAAATTCAGACCAGAGGTTTCAAAATATAAAAGAAAGTTCAAGGAACTAAAAGATAAAGGGTGAATACTATAACTAAATTCCAGAAGAAAGAAAAAGAAGAGATAATAGGAAAATCGTTTCTGAGAACGTTTTAGAATTGTTGAGCCTCATTGAGTCTCAAGTATGGAAATTCTAACAAATTTAAAACAAGGTAAATCTTCTATAAAAATCCATGTCAAGATGTTGTCTGTATTTGTGTGTGAAAGACAAGGAGGAGAGAGATGGAGAAGGTGAAAGAGAAAGATAGTTCCAGCAAGCAGGCAAGTACAAATGTGGCAAATGTTAACAATTGATGAATCTACCTGAAGAGTATGAGTACTCATTAAATTATTCTGGAAATCTTTCAGAAGGATTGAAAAGTTTCAAAATAATTTAAATACAAATTAACAATACAAATATATACAACACAAATATAGGAAAAATACAAGCATACTGACAACAACATATAGATAGATAGATAGATAGATAGATAGATAGATAGATAGATAGATAGATAGATTGATTTAATAATTTCTATCTTACCCCACCAGACTCAGTCAGTTTTCACTGGACATTTTACTAAGCTTTCAAGAAACCAGTAGTCTCAATCTCACATAAAATTTTCTAAAGATAGAAAAAGTAAGAATGGCTTCAAATTCGTTTTGTGACTTGACAAAATCATGATGGCCAAATCTGACAAGGACTGCACAGAAAGAGAGGAAATTAAAAAGCAAACTCACTAATGAACTTACATGAAAAGAATTTCCTTCCCCCAGAAAAAAAAAATTATCAAGGTGACCTAACAAGGTATTGAAGATTAGGGTTTATTGCAAAAACACAAGGTTCATTTAATTTCAGAAAACAGAGTAATGTAATTCACCACATTAAGATATTTAAAGAAATAAATGGAATGCAAATGTTAAAGATGCAGAAAGGTGTTTTTAAAATTATATGTATATTCACGATTTTTAAAAAAGTCTCAGAAAACTGTGAAAGTTCGTCACCCTTATAAAATGAATATATCTACATCTGTATATATGTATTATATTTAAGTTTATATTATGTATACTACATATTAATATACATAACAGTCATGTATTTAATATCACATTTAATTGTGAAACTTTGAAAGCCTTTTCTTCTGAGACTGGGAATTAGGCAAGGATGCTGCTCTCATGACTTTTGTTCAGCTTTGCACTGGAGGATTTAGTAAGCATGATTTGAAAAAAAAAGAAAGAAGAAGGTCTGAGGATTGGGGAAAAAAAGGAAAAATTATTGTTTTCTTCAGATTCAGGTTATGTGACTGAATGTAGAAAGTTAAAAAAAAAGTCTATACATAAATCATTAGAATTAATAAGAGCCTTAGCAAGATTATCAGATACTGAAACAGCATGCAAAAATCATTTGCATTTCTATGTACCAGGTACAAGTAATTAAAAATACAAAGTTTAAAACTACAAGCATCAAAAAATATGAAATAACTAGGAATGAATAAGCAGGCTTTATAGACATTATTATGAAACATTATCAAGAGACACTAAAAAGACCTAAAAAAGTGACTAGAGATACCAAGTTATGGGATCAAAAGTATTATTAATTGTAAAGATGTCATTTATCTCCAAAATAACATATCAATTCAATGAAATCTCAGTAAGAATCCAAAAAGCATTGCTTACTGTCTGTTTTGTGGAGCTTTATAAGCTGGTCTAAAACGTATTTTATAAATATAGGAGGACAAGAAAAACCATTACAGTCTTTTGGAACAAGGTATGAGACCATATTTGACCTTATATCAAAACTTATATAAAGTTATAGTAATTGAGATAGAATGCGATTTGCTCAGAGACTGACAACTAGCCCAGTGGACTAGAATGAAGTAGAAGAAATTTATCCATATACAGATAAAGAGGTATTGGATACAGATGAGGACATAATGCCTTTCAATAAATTGTGCTGGGATAATTGGATATCCATAAGGAAAAACAAATGAAATTCAATCCTTACCCTATACCAACTCCATGTGCAGAAAAAAAAAAAAAAAAAAAAAACAACCCTACATGAAAGGCAAATCCATAAAGTTTTCAGAAGATAATATAGGAGAATAACTTCAAGACCTTGGGATAGGGGAATATTTTTTGAACAATAAATAAGAAATACTAACCATAAAGGAAAAGATTACATTAAATTAAAAATAAGTATCTTCCAGTACCAGAAAGACAGTGAAAACAGGAGCCACATTAGAATGTATTTGTAATACATCTAAGTGATTAATGTCTAGTATCCTGAATATATGTAGTCTCTTTAATTAATAACAAAAATTATAACCACTAAATTGTCCAAAATTAAAAGTCTGATTGTATCAAACGTTAGTGAGAATTTGGAGCAAGGAGGTTATCTTATCTTACTGGTTGGAGTGGAAATTGTTACAATTCTTTGACAAACTGTTACATAGTAAAATTTAAGATGTATACCCAGTGATCCAACAATACTATTTCTAGATATTTACCCAAGAGAAACTTACAGGTATGGATCAGGAAACATGCGCAAGAGTGTTTATGGAAGCATTGTTTGAAATAGTTTCAAACTGAAAATGCCCCAAATGTCAATTCTCAGTAGAAGAGATAAATTGTGACATTATCATTCAATGGAATACAATAAAATAATGAAAATGAACAAACTATAGCTACACACTTAAAAACATGGATGTATCTGTGATGTCATTGCTTTTATATAAGATTTCAAACAGAGGCAGAAGTAGGTTGTATTACTTATGAATACATACATATATAGTAAAACTATAAATGATTATGACAAACACAGAAATGATTATGACAAACATCAGGATAGATTTCCCTTTGAAGTGTAAGCCCCTTGAGGGCAGGGGCCAAGTCTTATTATCTTTATCTTCAGCAGCTAACACAAGCCAGACACACAGTTGGCACTCATAAATTTTTTAATTGGATGTTTTGCTATCTACAATATAAGTAATTAAAGTTTAATTATTGAATGCTCTCTAGTTTAAATTTATTTTCATTCCAGGCTTCAGGTTCCAGACAGGACAATCATAAAATAGCCCCTGCTGGTCAGGACTCCCTCACGCAAAGCTGTCTGAGAGTGTCTAAGAGTTATTCGTTGTCATGCTCTTTTAGGCCACACTGTATTTTAGGCAATGGACATCAAAAAGAAGAAAAGACGCACAGATCTTCCGCCATGAGGTTGCATGATGAAGAGGAGGCAGGCAAGAAAAGAGACAATGACAAAAGAGTGTAGGGCATTAAATAATTATTGTTAATGATTAAATACGTTATATCTGTTGTGAAAAAGAATGCTTTTTAAGAGAGATCTTCCATCTTCTAGCTAGATGCTTATAGAAGAAGGTTTGTGTGATGTAGTTTGGCAAATGATGAGGGAAGGGAGGAGAGATTTACTGGACATTCCAAATCTCACCACTTCTACTTACTACTACTTGCTACTTCTGGAACAAAATGTTCCCCGCCTTTTCACCTGCTCTTCATTCTATCTCTCAGCCCCCCTACTCACTGCACACAGCAGAGGTTGGATTTTGATAATGAGGGTTGGGGCTATGCATCCTGAGAAGGGGAGGGAGGGGTATCACCCATGGAAGAGGATGGTCATCTGAGCAGACATAGTTCCTTGGAAGGAGGACTTGGGACTGAAGAGGGCTGGCATCTTGGGAAGAGCCTGGACCTGGGGCACTTGGGTGTGCTGGTGAGAGTGATCAGTGGGATGGCCACTGATGATGGAGGTGGTCCAGGAAGCCCCAAGGAGGGGTGCCAGATCGATTGAGCTGCCAGTTACTGTGTGTTTATTCCTTAGTGTTATCCAGGAGCTGGTCATAGAGTCTCGGTTAAATATTCCCACCTGTTGCCAACAGCTGTCCATAGGGAAATAAGTGAAAAGCTACAAGTCATTAGAATTTATAAGGGGAATGTCACTTCATGAAGCCACTGTGGTGAGGAGAGTGGTGACTTGCCAGGAGTCTTCAAGGGCATGTTAAACATAAGAAGACAAGCCCAGCTACCTCTCCCGGCACCAAGCGTCTCCTTCCACTGTCAACCTGACAGGCCGGGTTTGGCTTATCAAGGGGGTCCGCAGGTTCTGGTTCACCTGGGCAGCTGACTTTGCTCAACCAGTGACCAACACAGGGTGGCAGAGGGACTCCGTTCCCCATTGCGAGACTGCATTTCCCTAGGATGCAGGAGGAAGTTGGAGATGTAAAGTGGGTAATCACAAAATAAGACAAATGGAGCTTGTAAAAATCTCTTTTCCAAATATATCGCAAAGTGTATTTGAGACAACTGTGTGTGGATCCACAGGACACAGGTGTGGAGACACGAGGTGAGAACCTTCAGAAAGCCAACCTCTCTCTGAGGCTTTCAGTTTGGGGAGCAAGTGTGAGCATGTTCCTGATTTAGTCTCTGCCTTGTCACTTTCCAAGGGAGATATTCCCAAGTCTGGCAGATCTTGCCCTTATGTTTTTACAGCTATGTGCTCTGTTGCTGTGACCCAGTTCATGGAAGAGGGACTTCCAACCTAGACAGGACTTCCTGAAGAACACAGAGCAAGCTGAGCCTCCAAACGAGGTTTGAGAGGCAACAAAAAAAACCACCAACTCAGCTAGGGCAACTGGTTCTCACCTTTGATAGCCTTAACTGGTTCAGAGAAAGAGCTCTTTGCTTCCAGACTTCATGATTTCAGACTCCAGGAGCTAATATCCTGGAATCAGATGCAACATGTAAGTAAAGTTGTGAAGGAGGAGATTATGTTTGCCCTCCAGTTTTAATTAAATTGTGGGAAATAATTATTAACTAGAGCCCAACACATAGCTTCTCAAAATACCAAGGAGAACAGTTACATGCCCTTTGGGTATGTGTTGCTACATTGCAGAAGAAACACAGGTATAGCAAAAGTGAATTCTCATCTATATGTCCTAGATCACATCCTGCCAGTTTTCAATCCAAGATAAACAATGTGGTATTGAGATTCCAGTCTCAGATTATCCCTGCAAACACTGCCTCTTTGCACGCATCTCATGAAGCTACAGTGGGGTTTTAGGGAAATGAAATGGTCTCATAAATCTTGTCATTGCAGTTCTAATTAAACCCTAGGTTTACTTCCACCTGGGATATTTGCACAGGCAAGACCAGGCTGATTGGGGGGAAGATGGAAGCCTCTCCTGTTAGTGTTGAGGTGATGAGACTGAAGTGGAACAGAGTAGGTGTTGAGAAAAATCATGAGGTGACTTCATTCAATTCATGCCATGGCCCCTGCCTCCACATCACCTCTACTTCTAAACAAGCACACATGGCCCCAGCTGGTGAGAAAACTCCAAATCTGAGCCTCATCCAAAGATTAAAGAGGAAAATGTGCTTCTAAGGATGAGAAATGGGCTTGAGAGAAGGACAAAATTTTTCACTTCTAATAAAAATAAATTTCAACTGCCATTGAGGAAAATGAAAATGGACTTTTGAAAAGGGAAACATTTGGTAGCTCTGACCAATAGAACGAGGTCCAAATAGCTCTCATAGAACATGGTGCATAGCCACATTCTATAAAAACTGATAACTAAAAAAAAAAAAAAAAAGATAGGGGAATTATGGACAAGCTGTGCTCCTGTGGCCTGAACAGAGATCTCCAAATTAAAATGGTCAGATGTTAGCCATGCTTGAAAGAGTATCTTATTTGGTCATTTCTACCCAAGCCCTTGGTGGTAGGCAGTTTGGAATCCACTCTGAGCTTCTGTATTCAGACTATGATGTGTTTTTCAGGCCACTGGACACTTCCATGTGCCCAGTGTCGCCTGTCCTGTCCTGGAAGAGTACTCTGTGCTTTGCTAGCCTGGCTGAGTTCTGTAGAAAGCACTTTGCCAAGCACTAAGCTCTCCGCCCTCCCAACTGTGGAGCCCTGGCCTGGCCTCATGTCCAGTGCTCTACCCATGCCATTTGGCAGCTTGGAAACAAATTGAAGTTCACAAATCAGCAGTGTGGGCAGCTGGTCTCTTTCTCTACCAAACAAAGAGGGTAAGGCTAATGCAGGTCACTCCAAAGGAGGCTAAAGAGGGCATACATAGGAAATATTGCCTTGTATTGGAAGGCTATTGCCTTTCAAATGAAATTTAAAATTAAGGAGACTGAATTACAAGTGTCTGCTATAGGAAGTAATAGGAAGACCATTGATTAGCTATTGAAGAGAGAATCGCATTTCAGATATTGCAGAGTCTTAGGCTAATATGCACAACACTGCTGAAGAATTTTCAGCTCCCAGAGAAGTTAATCCCTTTAGCCTGAAAATACATGCATGCATGGACACACACATACACACACACAAACACACACACAAACTTTTTTCTTCTCGGGATACAGAAGCCTTATACAGACAGATCTGATTCACTAGTGTGGAAATAAATGACTCAATCCTGCTTCTTAACAGAGTACTATGTGTGAAAATGGCTTCAGGAGGAACAAAAAAGTAGAATAATTTGTTCTTATAGGTTAATCTTCTAGATCTCATGAAGCGTTTATTCTACCTGGATTCTAGGAGGCAAAGCCAGCAGACAGTTTACACAAAAGTCCCCTTTTGGAAATGGCTAGAATATCCCCCAGCAGGCCGGGCAGCAAAATCACAAGTCCCTGGTTGCAGGATGGTTCTCAATTGAATTCAGCAAGTATTTATCGAGCTCCTTGCTGTGCCCCAAGGCTGAGCTAGGCTAAGCCATAAACAGAATAAAAGATGGAGAAGAGCTATCATCTCCCCCACCCTAGGTCAAGCTGAACTGCTGGCTCCAGCTAGAGAGCTATGAACCAGGCTTTGGGCAAATGCTCCCCACCTTCAGTGCAGGGTTGAGCTTCAAGCTGTGTCAGCCTTCAGGATAAGAACTGTCCAGTATTCACCCAGAATCTGAGGCAAGTTATGTCAGAAGTTCTTCATGGGAGGCAATAAGGAACATGGAAAAAGAGGGCAATTTAAAAGCCCAGTCCAGAGGCAGAAGCAGCAGCAAGTTGAGACTTGGATGGATTTGATGTGAGTAGGAGTCAGGCTTGTAGCCTTGGAATAAGAGAGAGGATGTTAAAAGTGCAGTGGGTTAACAAATCCATTGCCTCACACACTCATTTTTTTTGGTAGTGAAAACATTTAAAATGTACTCTTTTAGCAATTTCGAAACATACAATGCATTATTATTTATTATAGTCACCATTCTGTGCCATAAATCATTAAATCAACTAAAAATAAAATTTTAAATTAAAAAATGCAATGCCTTTATCTGGCTGTTGAAGGCCAAGTAGAGAAAGACCCTGAATCCTTCAACTCATCCGTCTTTCATTTCCAGAGGGCAATTCCTTTACAATCATCATGGCCCCAGGGGTCCCAGCTTTCTTCACTGTCATAGTGGGCAATTTCATTTATGATAAACAGCTCAAGTTCCAGAGTATAGAGCATGGGATTAATTCTAGGTATAACACTTATACACACCCTTTGTATCCACGAGTCCTACCTTCATGCATTCAACCAACTGCATCTGGAAAAAATTTGGGAAAAAATTCCCAAAGTTCCCAAAAGTAAAATTTAAAAATTCACCAAGTACTATGTTAAGCCTATACTAATGTGGTAACATATACATTTATATTAGATATTATAAGTAATCTAGAGATGATTTAAAGTACATGGGAGGATGTACATAGATTATGTGCAAGTACTATGCTATTTTACATCAGGAACTTGAGCCTTGTTGTAGTCCTGGAACCAATGCCCCTCAGATACCATGGGGTGACTGTTAGGCAGGAACCTAGACCCAACATGGCGGTATCACCCGATATGGCAGGTCCTTTTTTAGGACTTCCCACCCTTCACTTCCTGCTAAGACTTTCAGCGTGGGTAAAAAGCCCGCGCCCACCAAAAACCCCCCGCTCTGCGCAAACTCCTGGACACGTCATTCCTCAGAAATCGATACCTAACTCAGGAAACCGAAACCTACAGACCCCACCTACCTTGCCCTATAAAAGGCCCCGATACCTGCTCCGAGCACGACTTCCTTGGCCCTCCTCCTAGAGGACTGGTGAACCTCACCCGCAAGCCCAATAAAGGCTGCCTCTGTTCTCATCTGCCTCATGTCTTTTTGCTCGGCTCCCCATTACATTACAGTGACTGTACTTCTGAATCTCCATTTAATAATACATTCCTGTTGGGACGATGTAAGGATCCAATTAGATCATTTAAGTTAAGTAAGCACAGGGCCTGGCACAAAAGAAGCCTTCAGTACATGTTACCTATGACTTCATTCATTTTTTCAACAAATGTATATCAAGTGCCTACTAAGTTGGCCAAGTCTTGCTGTCTATGCCATGCAGAAATAAACCCAACAGAATCACTGTACCGCAGGAACATATAATTCAGGGAGAAAGAGGCCAATGAAGAAACAACAGCTATAGCACAGAGTGAAGATGCTTGGAGAGGCAGCCAGAGGCTGCTGAACCATGGAGAAAGGCCACTGGGCCCATGCGGGGCCAGGCAAGGCTTCTGGAGGGCTTCACTCCTGGTCTACCTTGAAAAGGGAGTAAAAACTATCTTGGTAAAGAGGAAGACGGGCTATCAGGAGGGCAGGTCAGAAAGGGGATGCACCATGAGCACAAGTAGGAAGGTGATAAGCAGCAAGACGGTGCTTGGAGAAGAAAGATGATTAGCTTGGGGCTGAGAGTCTACTTAGGGAGCAGGGCCTGAGAGAGGCTGAGCCTGAGAGCTGGGCAGGGGCTAGAGCTTTTAGGGAGCACCAGATGGTTTGGTCTCTCTCCAGGGGTCATGGAGAGTCAGGAGGGGGCTCTGCATTCCAGAAGGATTGCTCTGGCATTGGTGACAAGCCCCTGCTGAGGGAGAGAACATGTGGGGCAGAGATGAGTGATCCATAGTGGCAGTCCAGGCCAGAGGTACCTGGGGCTGACTGAGGGTAGTGGAGTCCAGAAATAATCAAAAGCAAAAAGTGGCAGAACTAGTAGGTAGGTTGGATATAGATAGTGGAAGGAAAAATCTAGGCCAGGCTTTTAGCTTGGGAGGCTGAAACAAAGCAGGAGGAAGTCAGATTAGGGAAGGGAGGGTGAGGACTTTGGATCTGGAACAAGTTTGGTTGGACTAGCTTAAAGGACCAGAGATGGGGTCATTAGAGAAATGCAAATCAAAACCACAATGAGATACCATCTCATGCCAGTTAGAATGGCAATCATTAAAAAGTCAGGAAACAACAGATGCTGGAGAGAATGTGGAGAAATAGGAATGCTTTCACACTGTTGCTGGGAGGGTAAATTAGTTTAGCCATTATGGAAGACCGTATGGCAATTCCTCAGGATCTAGAACTGGAAATACCATTTGACCCAGCAATCCCATTACTGGGTATAGAGCCAAAGGATTATAAATCATTCTACTATAAAGACACAAGCACATGTATGTTTATTGCAGCACTATTTACAATAGCAAAGACTTGGAACCAACCCAAATGCCCATCAATGATAGACTGGATAAAGAAAATGTGGCACATATACACCATGGAATACTATGCAGCCATAAAAAAAATGAGTTCATCTCCTTTGCAGGGACATGGATGAAGCTGGAAGCCATAATTCTCAGCAAACTAACACAGGAACAGACAACCAAACATCACGTGTTCTCACGCATAAGTGGGAGTTGAACAATGAGAACACATGGACACAGGGAGGGGAACATCACACACCAGGGCCTGTCAGGGAATGGGGAGTAAGGGGAGGGAGAGCAACAAATACCTAGTGCATGTGGGGCTTGAAACCTAGATGACAGGTTGATAGGTGAGGCAAACCATCATGGCACATGTGTATCTATATAACAAACCTGCATGTTCTGCACACGTATCCCAGAACTTAAAGTAAAATAATAATAATAAAAGGACCAGAGGTGGGGTATCAAAAAGAAGGGTGAGATGACCTTGTTAATGGGGGCTAAAGGGAGTAGCTGGGCAGACAGAGGGCCCAAGCAGAAAGGGCTGGTTCCTCTGGGTCCTCTCATGGCTCCCATAGTATGTCTCCCTCTCTGCCAGCCTGCATAGGTCCCAGCTATGGTTGCTGCAGTGACATGAAGGCAGAATGACTTTTCTAGTCCTTGCAGATGATACTGGCACCATAATAGCTTCTTTATTGGTCCCCTTACCTCTCATATCTGCCCTCAAATGCATTCTCCCTCTCTCCTGCTCCTGCAGATTGATGTTTCTAAAAGACTACATAAATCAGTTTACTTCCTTGCTTAGGAATCTTCAATGGCTCCCTATTGCCTTCAGAAATCAGGTAAATCTTTTCAATATGGCAGTTTAATAACTTTCTGCTCTTATAGTGTCTACATGCTTTGCAAACAACTGAACAGAAAGGGGAATAAGTGCAGTTAGCTACTGGATATTTTTAAATGGATAGAGATGGTCTCAGAAATCTTAAGTATCTTCATTACCCTTCAGTATCCATTCTATTTGGTGATACCTTAGCCCCATTTATTGCCAAGCACCAAAGTGTCCTACAAATTCAGAAATGCAAAGGCTCTTAGACATCAGACAATTGCCCGGCTCTTCATGGGAAAAGCCCCTGAGGTGCCCCTCTCTCTAATGCTCCCTTCTCATACCCTACAGCCATTCCTTAGTTCTCTATGCATATGAACTGCAGATCCCTGGTGCCATTCTTTCTCATTCCCCTAGAGTTTTAAACATGCATTTTCTTGTTTTTCCCTTCTCCCTTATGCCCTTTTACCTTTTATACATTTTTTCTTTGCCAGACGAATTACTACTTATTACTTAGGCCTCACCTTAAAAATCCAGAACCTTCCAGAAACCTTCTCCAATGCCTTTGTCTGGGTTAGGTATCTGTCTTCTGCACTCCCACACCTGGGCTTCCTTCTTTCTGTCATATCACATCTCACACTTTATGGTTCTTGCTGCCCCTCTCTAGTTGTTGAGATTCTTAAGGCCAGGGACTGCATATTGTTCATCTTTACATCACTACTAGTTAGCACAGAGACCCAGCATGAAATAGGTACTCCATAATGGATAACCTAATTTCTCAAAAAACCCAAAACTTGGGTCTGGGTTTAGGTTTTTGGAGAAATTAGGTTATCTATTAAAGAAATTAATAGTGTATCTATTAATAGACAATCATTTATCTATTAAAGAAATTAGTTTATCTATTATGAAGAGAAACAAAAAAGTTTGTTTCTCTTCATCAGGTTCACCTAGATGCCAGACAACTGCTGAATGCTTGCCTCCTCCAGAGTCAACAAGGCCTGCAATAGCACCGGTTTATAAGTAGACAAATTCATTAACACACCAGGGGGAGTCACAGTAGGAAGGATTGTTTGCTAGAGTGTGGCAGGAACAGGATTATAAACTGGAGCAAGTGGCCTTTGGGGAGTAGCACCATTTAATTGTTATATCTAGTTGTCTCCATTATTCTAAGAAGCTTGGGTCGAAAATGAATTTAAAACAGTTAAGTCATTCCCCAAAGAAAATGGTTTAATAACTTTGCTTTTAGACAGTGTCTACATGGTTTCTAAACAACTAGATAGGAAAGTAAAAGGTAATTGTCCAGCTATTTTAGGCTGGGTAAGGGTGGGCTCAGAATCCTCCAGTATCTTCAGTTCTTCAATTCTGGTGAGTGGCATCCTGACCCCATAGAGCCCAATATGCCAGACAGTTCTAATATTTTAGAATTAGAAAGAATCTTAGAGACCATATAACCCTAGAGCTTCATTTTAATTATCAAATAAAAGCATGTCAAGGCACACATAAGTACATGTGTGCTGTACTCAATTAGGTGCACATCTAAGATATCAAGAAACTGGACAGCATTCCAAGAAGACCAAGGGATTAAAATTGCGTTCTCCCAGGAGTTTTGAGCATGAGGTTCTTCCCTCCAGGATCTCAGAGCTGGTGGGAAAACATATCATTTGAGGGCAATCATAAGGGAAGTATAAGAAGCTATGAGTGCTGGCAGGAGGCAGTGGCTAACCCCGGACAGGAAGAATCTACCCCAGCCTCTTAGAAATGGTAATATGTGAACCAACACTAACTAATATGAGTTAGTCAGGTAAAAAGGGTGGGGTGGGTAGGTAATATACTGTCCTAGACAGAAGAAACCATGCATACAGAAGCCTTGAGGTAAGAACTCATGGCAAATTCTGGAAATGGCAAATGGTTCCTAAATTCTGTACCATGGCTTTGGAGATAGGGTGGGAAGCAGTGAGAGGGGAAAAGGAGCTGAGGCCAAATTCAAAAGTGTCCTGTTGAGTAATTGTAATGCACAGAAATGTGAGGGAATTTGAATCACTTCCTGAGATAACTCAGGATAAGTTGAAGGGAAATTCTACAAGAAGATAATGGATTTTAAGTTAATCACTGGCTACAGGGTGGAGACAGGACTAGAGAACCAACAGGAAGCTGCAGCCAGGCGAGAGATGGACTGCAGTAAGGATAAGGGGAGTGGGGCAGAAACAAAACAGAACAAAGCAGAGGGGCTTGAGAAATATTAGGAAGGTAGACTTGAGAGCGCTTAGTTATTGACTGATGTGGGACGTTAGTAATAGGAAGGGGTTAAGGGTGATATCAGCTCTGACTTGGGTGACTGTTTGATGCCATTCACTGAGTGGAGAACACTCAAGAGGAGACAGCAGTGTGTGCAGGGATACAGGAAGAACCATCATTTACTGTGCATGTGCTATACGCCAGGCTTTAAGAGCAGTGCTTTTCATGTTATTACCTCATTTAATCCTCACTACAATATTATACATTAGGTAATATCATCATACCCAATTTACAAATAAGATACTAAGGTACAGATATATATATTTTTTCCCAATGATTTACAACTAATAAGTGGCTGAGCCAAGATTTAGACATAGGTTTGGGTAGAAATCAACAATACTAAGTTTGTTAAGTTTGAAATGTTGGTTAAACATACAAATGGGACAGATAGCCAGAGTCTATATTTCAAGAGAGAAGTCAATCCAGGTATCCCAGAGGTCAAGCAAAGAAAGGATTTCAAGAAAGAAAGAGTGATTGACAATTAAGACAAAGATTGGCAATAGATTTTTTATCTGGCAACATGGAGCAAGAATGAAATCAGCCAAGTGGTCAAGACACATACTATTTTTTGGCGGGCTCAAAAAACAACAGTTGAGGAAGTGGAGACAGTGACTATAAAATTTTTCAACAAATTTTGCTATAAAGGAGAGCAAAGAAATAGGGCAGTAGAGAGGAATATGGGGTCAAGGAATGTTCTGCCTTTAAGATGAGAGTTAAAGCATTCTTGTAAGCTGATAAGAATGAGCCAATAGAGAAGAGAATTCTGATGTTACAGAAAAAAAAGAGTGAAAAACTAGAGGAGAATGATGCTTGAGGAAGCCAGTATACAGGTGGAATGATTGGCCTTAGAGTGGAGCAGGAGCAATGGATCCATTGTTATAAGGGGAAAGGCAGAGCACTTGGACACAAATGAGGGCAGGTTGGTGAATGTGCTAGTGGGAGGTTGAGGCAGTTTTCTTCCTATTTATTTTTCCTCAATGAAAGAAGAAGCAAGATTCAAGCTGAGAGTGAGAAGATGCCGGAAGTTGAAAAAAAAAAAAAAAAAGAAGTGTGAAATAGTTGTTTAGATCTAGAGACCCTCTGAGATCTGTGAGGATACATTTTAAATGAGGTATTATGGTTGAAATGTGTCTCCCCAAAGTTTCTGTGCTGGAACTCAGTCCCTAATGCAACAGTTTTGAGAGGTAGGACCTCATAAAGGCTCTTCCATCATGAATGGAGTGATGCCATTAATGCATGAGTGGGCACCTGATAAAAAATGAGTTTGTGGCCCGACGTGGTGGCTCACGCCTGTCATCCCAGCAGTTTGGGACGCTGAGGTGGGTGGATCACTTGAGGTCAGGAGTTCAAGACCAGCCTGGCCAACATGGTGAAACCCTGTCTTTACCAAAAAATACAAAAAAATTAGCTGGGCATGGTGGAGCACACCTATAATCCCAGCTACTTGCGAGGCTGAGGCAGGAGAATTGCTTGAACTTGGGAGGTGGAGGTTGCAGTGAGCCAAGATCTTGTCTCAAAAAAAAAAAAAATGAGTTTGTCCCCACTTCTCCCTTCTCACTCGTGCATTTGATGCCTTCTGCCATGGGATGAGCAGCAAGAGTGCCTTCATCAGATGTGGGAACTTCACCCTTGGACTTCCCAGCCTCCAGAACCAGAAGAAACAAATCTCTATTCTGTATAAATTGCCAAGTCTCAGGCATTCTGTTATAGCAGCTCAAAGTGAACTAAGACTTGAGACCTGATATTTTTCTGCAGCCAGGGTTAGCTTCTTAGATACAGGTGTAGAATGGTTCGAAAGTTGGCTTTAACTGACAGGATTAGGATTTTTCCAGGAAAGTATAATGAAGAGCATCCAGAGAGAGAGAGAGAAGCAGGGGTGTATCCAAGAAGTAAATACAGTGATGGAATAGAAGTTTTAAAATAAGAGAAATCATGGCGTGGGGTAGTGCAAATGTGACAGGCTCAATGTTAGAGATCCCAGTGAGTCAAAGACTTGCCAGAGGGAGGGCACTAAAGGAAACAGCAGGAAAGCTGGCAGTGGTCAGAGTTACTATGCGTAGCATTAAGACTTTGGGGTTAAGATCTTTTAAAGACAAGGTCTTTGGTGGGCCCTGGGAGGGGGTGACTGAAATGGAGTGAAGGAAGGTATTATTGGAGATGAGTCAGTTAAGCAACTGAGAGGTCAGGAAGTTAGATGACTCATCTCCAGGAATGCTGAAGTCACAAAAAGTGATGGCAGAGCTAGTGGAGGAGAAAAATACAGTGAGCCATGTGTTAAAATATTTGATGCCTGATACTGGAAGAAGAGTGACTAAGAGGAGAGTATATAATTGCAACAAACAGTGTTAGACAGTGTATAACCCAATGATGTGCAAGTCAAACAAACTGGCATGGAGGCCTGTCAAGGAGACCTGTCTAGGAATAAGGAAGACATGACCACCAGGAAATCGCAATAAGGAGAAGGAGGACACCTCACTCAAGCCTAGGCTCTGAAAGGGAAAAGACAGCCTCTACTTGAGAAGGTTGCCGAGACAGTCATATTCCTAGGGGCAACTCAGGTGTCAGTGAGAGCAAGAAGGTGGAAAGATCATTCAGAGAGGAGGTATATAAATCCCAGACAGCACAAGAAGTGGATAGCAGGTCGGGCGGTGGGAAGCTTGAGCCACACAGAGCTGTGTAGAGTGTGTGAATGAGGTAAGAGATCCACAGTGGTGGGAGGCCTGATGGGGTCAATCCTGATTGTCCCTAAGGACTGCTTGTCATATGTTCCTTTCAGGGTGGATTTGATGTGCCTGCAGGGCATCCAGGACATTGAGGTCCAGTGGGCAGTGGGACCTTCAGGTCTGAGACTGAGAAGAGAGGGCCAAGCTGAGATACAGACCTAGGAGTTGGCAGCACACAGATGGCTGCTGCAGCCATGGAGATCCATGAGACCATCTGAGGATGGGCACCCTGTGAGGTGCACAGGACTCCCAGTAACACCAACATCAAGAGATGACAGAGACAAGCAAAGCTACACAGGAGACAGCAGGAGCATCCAGTGGTGGTGAAGGAGACTCAGAAGGCATGGCATCATGCAGGCTGAGGGAAGAGGACCATGGCAAATGCTGCAGAGAGGTCAGCTAAGGTAAGGAGTGAAAACTTTCCACTGGATTTAACAGTGGTCACCGATGTCCTCAATGAGAGTCATTGCAGCGGCCCCATGGAGGAGAAAGCCAGGCTGCCCTGGGTACAAGTGGGAGTGAAAAGAGGCCCAGAAAGTTATCCCCACTGTGCCATGTCTCAGCTGTGGCACCTCAAACAACTTTCTTGACCTCTCCAAACCTCTGTTTTTCAACCTAGAAATAGGTATACTAATATTGATCTTATAGGATTGCTGTGATGAAACGAAATTAGATAAAACATTGTGTGTTTGACAAATAGTAGGTGTGCCATAAATGGTAATTAGGGGAAACATGACATGTATTAATGTTGTTGCTTGGCTGTGAAGGATTTGAAAAATAAGACTGTAACAAGAATGAGATGTGGGATTAGTAGATTTATTTTTGGGATTTTTTTTTTTTTAACATGGAAGATACTCACTGGAGCAGCTTTAAAGATTGAAAATATAGCCGTAAAAAGTGAAGAAAACCGTCCCTTGTTGGAATGAACCCATGACCTTGGCTGTATCAGCTCCTGTTATAAGGAACAGAGCTGACTTGAAAATCCTCAAATGCTCAAATGCATTTGCAAAAGCCACAAGGGTCCCAGAAAGTGTGGCTGTTCAGAAACCTCAAGAATTGCCATCCGCGGTTTCAATAGGCCTTATCACTCCAGCTATAATATGCTTTCTGGAATGAAATGTTGTTGATTATACAACCAGGCTATGATTTTCTGATTTGTGCAACAATATCTCTCTGGAAGGAAGACAGATTGTCATGCATTGAATTTCTAATCCAATGCCTAATTTTGTCCAAGGTGCTGTAAATCTTGATGTGTTACCTGAAGGGAAACTTTCGATTTCTGAAAAATGAATATTATAGAGTTTTCTATGACCCAAAGAGACTTGTGCAGCAGGCGCGAGCCGTGCAGTATGGATTTTTGCCAGCCACATTGAGATGCTGAATATAGAAAACAGCAAGTACTGATCCTGACCAACTGTCACCCTGCGTCTGGGGGCCCCTCACCTTCAGCAAACTTGATTTCTTAAAGTCTGAATTAGCACCAGAAATAACTGAGAATACAATTCATAAAATGAAGTGCTTAAGGGTTAATTATGAATGTAAGTGTCACTGGGGTATTTTTGGTCTATCTAAAGGGTTTGTGGGAGAAGCATTCACACTTCAGCCACCTCTCCAGACCTGGAAGGAGAGGAGTGGTGGTATGGGAAGACCACAAGGCAGCTTCAGATGGGTTGCTGGAAAACAAATTCACCATAATTTTCAAACATAACTCAGTTTACCTCCTCCAGGAAGTCCTCCTTGACATCCCTAGGCTCAGCCAGACAAGGGGGAGGGTATCTTTTTCTTTATGTTCTCACAATCTCCAGGGCTTAAACCCTTGAAGCTGTTATTTATTGAAGACTCAAGAATATTTCTACAGAAATGGGTTAATGGGCTTCAAGCTGGAGGGTAAAGGCTAGCTAAAGCTGTAGTTTTCTATTCTTTTCAAAAGGATTGAGGAAATACCACTTGTCCATGTCAACAATTGTGGAGAAGGGGCTATTGAAAAATTAAGAAAAACCTTAACAATTGGTGCAGTGCCTGTATGTTGTAAGTACCCAGGAAGCATTTGTTGAAAGTATTTAATTGATGGACTAATTTTACTTGTGATCTGAATCATTTCTTACCCCTTGGTTCTTTGAGCTCAAGCCCCTGCATATGTACTTCCCTTCCTACCATGGTCCTTTGTGCGCTGCTTTGAGAATATCTGTAGGAAGAGGGAACGGGTTGAATTAGTATAAAGTAAAAAGAAATGCAGTTCCCAACTCCAAGAAGAAGCTAAGATTTTTGAGAGTAAAGATGAAAGGAGGGCATCATAAGTATTATAGTAGGAGTCTAAGCAAAATGGTTGAGAGGAAGAATCAGGAGTGGTCTAATTTGACTGGAGTATGAGATAGAAGATAAAATGGAGAAGAGAGCCTAGGACCATATTCTGGGGGATCTTGAATTCCCACTCTAAGACTTTGGATATAATTCAGTAGGCACTGGGAGTCACTGAAGGTTCAGAAGCAGAGAAGGATCAAAAAAAGTTGTTACTTACAAGACATGATCGCTTGAGTTCGCATTAAAATGAAAACTTCCTTAAGTATCTGTTGTTTGAATATTGAGCATTTTTAAGATTAATCACTGTTTCTTGGAAAACATTATTACTGCATTTAGTTCTATTTCATAGACAATATAAATAAGGTCGTCTGGATATATTTTCTAGCATAAATAGTTCATTTATTTGACAAATTTGTAGTTGGATCCCTACTGTTCATATTACACTGCACTAGACACTGTGAGGATACAAAAATGTGTGGAATCAGATTTCTGCCCTCCAGAAGCTGAAAGCTCAGAGGAAAGATGTAGTAACCACAACACACTGCCATAAATATCCAATTTAGTCAAGACTTGTGGTTGTATGTAGCAGAAATCTATTCAAATCAGCTAAAACAAACTGCAGACATAAGCCATGAAAGTGTCCACTATAAAGACATAGATATGACTACATCAGGAAAGGGAAGAATAGCTGGGGCTCCCAGGGGCTGAACTGAGACTAGAAGCAGCTCCTCCACCTTGCCTTTTGCCTCATCCCAATACTCTCTGCTGCACAAGTCACATGGTTGCCCCACAATGCCTTAGTTCTAGCCTCAAAACACAGCTTGAAATCAATGCCTCTGAGGCCTAAAACAGCATCCCGGCCGGGCGCGGTGGCTCAACCCTGTAATCCCAGCACTTTGGGAGGCCGAGGCGGGTGGATCACGAGGTCAGGAGATCGAGACCATCCTGGCTAACATGGTGAAACCCCGTCTCTACTAAAAATACAAAAAACTAGCCGGGCGTGGTGGCGGGCGCCTGTAGTCCCAGCTACTCGGAGGCTGAGGCAGGAGAATGGCGTAAACCCGGGAGGCGGAGCTTGCAGTGAGCCGAGATCGCGCCACTGCACTCCAGCCTGGGCGACAGAGCGAGACTCCGCCTCAAAAAAAACAAACAAACAAACAAACAAAAAAACAAAAAAAAAACAGCATCCCAGGACAGAGAGTCCAGATAGCCCAACCTGGCCCTTCTTCATCCAGTCAACTGTGGGGGAATATATGGAGATGGGTCATGTGATGCAAATAGCTCTGGGACCCTTCCTGTGGCTGTGGGATGGCAGTCTGTCAAAACAGGAGATGTTTATGAAGTGGACAGACGCCCCAAAACATATCTTCCTTGCCAATGTGGTCACAGGAGCTTAGAGGACAAAGTGATCTGAGAGTTCAGTGGAGGATAAAATTGCTCACAACTGAGTTCCTGGAACCTTCCCTGGAGGGACTTTGAGTTGCATCATCAAAAATCACAGGGTTTAGGCTTTCATGCAAGAGGACTTCCTAAATGAAGGCAAAACACCCACTGGCAAAGATAGATTGATAAGGAGAGAACTTAAGCAGCATCTAACGGGGTATAATGACACTTAAGTGAGACCTTCCTGATAAGAAGCTGACCACAGAACGTGTCAGGGCAGAGACCCCAGTAGGTGCCACTGCCCTGAGGTCAATATGGGCTTGGTGTGTGGCGTAGCACCTAGTGACTGAGGGAGGATGTAGGTGCACGTCCTGCAGCCCTGCTAAGCTGCAGTAGGTGCCACATTTTGTGCAAAGTGGAATAGGAAGGCTTTCTAAAAGTAAGCAGGGACATGTTATGAGACAATATACATTTTAAGAGGAATCCTGTGGAAACTGTATGAAGAATACATAGGAGTGGGTAAAAGCAAAGGCAGGATGACTAATTAGGAGGCTGCTGGGGTGACACAGGCGAGGGACAATGGTGGCTAGACCAGGATAGGGATGTGCAAATGGAGAAATCTGGACTGATTACAGACACAACTAACCAGATGAAGTGATGGGTTGGCTATAGGGGCTGAGGGAAAGGGAGGAATCAAAAGTGGCTCCTGTATTTCTGAGAATGTAGGGCAGGGGTGTGATGTTGTTTGGGAGGAAACAAGAGTTTCATTTGGAAGGGTTAGGTTTGTGATGTCTTTGAACGTTTAAGGTAAAGTTTTGTACAAAACTGGAGTACAGAGAAGAGCTCTGGGCTGAATTGTACATTTAATGTCAAAAGAAGCCCCTCAAGCAAGCTTACGTAAAATCAGATTTGTTATGAGGAGTCATAGGAATCTCACCAAACCTGTGGGCAGAAATTACAGACAGTCCTCCCAAGGAGCTGCAGCCAAAAAGCCATGCAGACCCCCGGAGCAGAAGCAGCCTTTGTGCCTCTGTATCTCTGATGGTCTCATATGGCTTCTCTGAGTCTGGGACTCCAGTCTGCCTGTCTGTCTCTCTGTCTGCTGTGTCTGTCTCTGCATTTTTCTCCATGTCTGTCTGCCTTTCTTTCTGTGTGTTCATCTCTTTCTCTAAAAAGTGTGGCTGCATGTGTGGGGTGTGCCTCCCTGACCTTGCCTCTTCATGGTATATCTCTCCATATGTCTTTATAATTATCTGTGTGTCTGTCTCTGTGTGGCCTTTTGTCTGTCCATTCTCTCTCTCTCTGCACTCTCTTAAACTGCCTTCTTTTACCCTGCTTCCTCCGCTGTCTCTCTGTTTTTGTGTGCAAGTGACCAAACACGGCTGCTTCCATTCAACATTTACAATACGTTTCAATTCATCTGCAGGAGAGAGGCTGACCATCAACTCTGAATTCCAATCCCAAATTCCTGGGGGAGAGGATCTGATTAGCCCAGCTTACATCAGGTGCTCATTTCTAGTTCAATACAGCTGTGGCCAGGAAGACTCGAAGTGGGGCTGGGAAGTATCAGGTGGTATAAAAATGATTGTCTGCCACTGATTAACAAAACACTCAGGTCCAGGCCAGTGGTGGAAAAAAAAAGAGGTAAAACACTTGGAAAATAAAACACTCAGTATTTGGAAATGTTATAAATATCTACCAAGAAACAACAGGGGAATCAAACACAAGAACTTGCTGAAGTTATTGGATTGAAGAGCAATTTCAAAACTCAGTAGCATTTCTTTAGTAATAATCTAGAGTATAATAACTGGCAAATATAATTTCTAAAAAGATACCATTCACAATAGCTACAAAAACCATAAAATATGTAAGAATAAAAATGCCTATAGTGAGTACAATTTAAAGTTATAACAAATAAATATATGTATGTATGATGATCTGAATCAATGGAGACCCATTCCAAAGTCATGAATGGGCCCGTTAATATTGCAAGAATGTGAATTCTCCCCAAATTAGTTTATAAATTCAACGTAAGTCCAATTAATTTTCCAGTTGGAGTGTTAAAGGGACTTGATAAATATACTTTATAATTTACATGAAACAGGAGAACTAAAAAGATTTCCTCCGGGGCATGCTGGACCTTCTTAAAAAGTAGCAGCCATCAGTTGAGGACAGGCTGGAGAGCTGAAAACCTTTTGAAAAGTTCAAAGACATCATGAACCTCAACAGGTACATTGAGGTGGCCCTCTGAAAACTGGAGCAGGGGAACAAGGCAGAGAGAGATTTCCTGGCGTGTAGAAAGACAGGGTGGGGACAGAAATCAGAGTGAATTCCTCATAGCAAAAGAGCTAACATGGCTCAGAAAACTGGTAGTTAAACTGCAAAGCATAAAGAGATACTCAGAGCCCTGGATCCCTGGATCCCCAACCCTACTGAAGGGGAAGTCTTGATTCTACCCTCAAAATATGTGAAGCCAGTGGTTAATTGAATCCAATTAGAAGTTAAAGACAGCTCTGGGCCCAGATGAACCAGACTTCAGATGAACCAGACTTTAGATTAACTCATCCCCTACACTAGCAGCCTGAGAAAAGAAGAATCAATCATGCCTTTTCCTGGAGGACAAAATTATTTATCTCAGTCTCTACTGCAATTTTAACACAATGTCTGCAATTTACTTTAAAAATTATGAGACACAGGAGCAATCAAGACAGTGTTATGCATGGTCAAGAGTGGAAACAGCAAAGCACTCATTTATTTAAAAAACAACCTCTAAGAAAAGTAGAATTTGAAAGTATATTAGTTTCCTATTGCTGCTGTAACAAACAACCATAGATATAGCGGCTTGAACAACACAAACTTATGATCTTACAGTTTGGAGGATTTGAAATCTTCAAAAGGTTTCACTGGACTCAAATCAAGACATTGGCAGGGCTGTGTGCCTTTTCACAGGCACAATAGGAGAATTTGCTCTCTTGCATTTTCCAGTTTTTACATGACATCTACATTTTTGGCTCATAGCCCTCTTTCTCCACCTTCAACACCACCAACACTGGATCTCTCTGACCGTTTTTCCAGTAGTTCCATCTCCTTCTGATTCTCTTCTTTTGCTTCCCTCTTCCACTTTTAAGGACCCTCGTGATTACTTTGGGCCTATCCAGGTAATCTAGAATTATCTGTTATTTTAAGGCCAATTAGCAACTTTAATTCCATCAGTAATCTTAATTCACTTTGGCAAGTAACATAATATATTTTTAGGCTTCTGAAATTAGGACATGGACATCTTTGGGAGCCATTATATTGCCTATCACAGAAGGGAACTTCCTTGATCTAATATAAGGCAACAGTGAAAAGCATGCAGTAAAAAATTCACATTTGATAGTAAAACATTGAATACCTTAAGATTGGGAACAACTGTTTCCAAAGATTTCTTCTCTTACCACTTCTCTACAACACTGTCCGAGAACTCTTACTCCGTGCAATAACGTGAGAAAAAAAAAATGCACAAAAATTGAAAAGGAAGAAGAAAAATAGTCTTTATTCCATAATTTTATAATTTATAAAGGTACAAAATTTATAATTTATAATTTATAAAATACCATAATTTTATAAGTAGAAAATACTACGGAATCTCCCAAATTTAGTAACTGATGGGGGCGTGCCCAAGATGGCCAAATAGGAACAGCTCCAGCCTCCAGCTCCCAGCGTGAGAGACACAGAAGACAGGTGATTTCTGCATTTTCAACTGAGGTACTGGGTTCATCTCACTGGGGAGTGCCAGACAATTGGTACTGGTCAGCTGGTACAGCCCAACCAGCAAGAGCTGAAGCAGGGCGAGGCATCACCTCACCTGGGAAGCACAAGAGGGAAGGGAATCCCTTTTCCTAGCCAAGGGAAACTGAGACACACAACACCTGGAAAATCGGGTAACTCCCACCCTAATACTGCGGTTTCCCAAGGGTCTTAGCAAATGGCACACCAGGAGATTATATCCCACACCTGGCCCAGAGGGTCCCACACCCACGGAGCCTCCCTCATTGCTAGCACAGCAGTCTAAGATCTAACTGCAAGGCAGCAGCGAGGCTGGGGGAGGGGCGCCCACCATTGCTGAGGCTTAAGTGGGTAAACAAAGCCACCAGGAGGCTCGAATTGGGTAGAGCCCACCGCAGCTTAAGGAGGCTGGCCTGCCTCTGTAGACTCCTCCTCTGGGGACAGGACATAGCTAAACAAAAAGCAGCAGAAACCTTGGCAGAGGTAAATGCCCCTGTCTGATAGCTTTGAAGAGAGAAGTGGATCTCCCAGCATGGAGGCTAAGATCTGAGAATGGACAGACTGCCTGCTCAAGTGGGTCCCTGAGCCCTGAGTAGCCTAACTGGGAGACATCCCCCACTAGGTGCAGACTGACACCTATGGTGGGGTATACCCCTAAGACGAAGCTTCCAGAGCAAGAATCAGACAGCAACACTTGCTATTCAGCAATATTCTATCTTCTGCAGCCTCCGCTGCTGATGCCCAGGCAAACAGGGTCTGGAGTGGACATCAAGCAAACTCCAACAGACCTACAGCTGAGGGTCCTGACTGTTAGAAGGAAAACTAACAAACAGAAAGGACACCCACACCAAAACCCCATCAGTATGTCACAATCATCAAAGACCAAAGGCAGATAAAACCACAAAGATGGGCAAAAAGCAGTGCAGAAAAGCTGAAAATTCAAAAAATCAGAGTGCATCTCCCCCTCCAGAGGAATGTAGCTCATCACCAGCAACGGAACAAAGCTGGAGGGAGAATGACTTTGACGAGTTGAGAGAAGAAGGCTTCAGCTGATGAAACTTCTCAGAGCTAAAGGAGGAACTACATAACCAGTGCAAAGAAACTAAAAACCTTGTAAAAAGAATGGATGAATGGATAACTAGAATAATCAATGCAGAGAAGACCTTAAAAGAACTGATAGAGATGAAAACCATAACACGAGAACTACATGACAAATGCACAAGCTTCAGTAACCAACTTGATCAACTGGAAGAAAGAGTATCAGCGATTGAAGATCAAATGAATGAAATGAAGCGAGAAGAGAAGTGTAGAGAAAAAAAGTAAAAATAAATGAACAAAGCCTCCAAGAAATTTGGGATTATGTGAAAAGACCAAATATATGTCTGATTGGTGTGCCTGAAAGTGACAGGGAAAATGGAACCAAGTTGGAAAACACTCCATAGGATATCATCCAGGAGAACTTCCCCAACCTAGTAAGGCAGGCCAACATCCAAATTCAGGAAATACAGAGAACACTGCAAAGATACTCCTCGAGAAGAGCAACTCCAAGACACATATTTGTCAGATTCACCAAAGTTGAAATGAAGGTAAAAATGTTAAGGGCAGCCAAACAGAAAGGTCGGGTTACACACAAAGGGAAGCCCATCAGACTAACAGCAGATCTCTCAGCAGAAACTCTCCAAGCCAGAAGAGAGTGGGGGCCAATATTCAACATTCTTAAAGAAAAGAATTTTCAACCCAGAATTTTATATCCAGCCAAACTAAGTTTCATAAGTGAAGGAGAAATAAAATCCTTTACAGACAAGCAAATGCTTAGAGATTTTGCCAACACCAGGCCTGCCCTACAAGAGATCCTGAAGGAGGCACTAAACATGGAAAAGAACAACAGGTACCAGCCATTGCAAAAACATGTCAAAATGTAAAGTCCATCGATGCTAGGAAGAAACTGCATCAACTAGCAAGCAAAATAACCAGCTAATATCATAATGACAGGATCAAGTTCACACATAACAATATTAACCTTAAATGTAAATGGACTAAATGGTCCAATTAAAAGACACAGACTGGCAAATTGGATAAAGAGTCAAGACCCATCAGTTTGCTGTATTCAGGAGACCCACCTCTCATGCAGAGACACACATAGGCTCAAAATAAAGATATGGGGGAAGATCTACCAAGCAAATGGAAAACAAAAAAAAAGCAGGGGTTGCAATCCTAGTCTCTCATAAAACAGACTTTAAACCATCAAAGATCAAAAGAGACAAAGAAGGCCACTACATAATGGTAAAGGGATCAATTCATCAGGAAGAGCTAAGTATCCTAAATATATATGCACCCAATATAGGAGCACCCAGATTCATAAAGCAAGCCTTATAAACTTACAAAGAGACGTAGACTCGCATACAATAATAATGGGAGACTTTAACACCCCACTGTCAACATTAGACAGATCAACGAGAGAGACAGTTAACAAGGATATCCAGGAATTGAACTCAACTCTGCACCAAGCGGACCTAATAGACATCTACAGAACTCTCCACCCCAAATCAGCAGAATATACATTCTTCTCAGCTCCACATCGCACTTATTCCAAAATTGACCACATAGTTGGAAGTAAAGCACTCCTCAGCAAATGTAAAAAAACAGAAATTATAACAAACTGTCTCTCAGACCACAGTGCAATCAAACTAGAACTCAAGACTAAGAAACTCAATGAAAACCACTCAACTACATGGAAACTGAACAACCTGCTCCTGAATGACTACTGGGTACATAACGAAATGAAGGTAGAAATAAAGATGTTCTTTGAAACCAATGAGAACAAAGATACAGCATATCAGAATCACTGGGACACATTTAAAGTAGTGTGTAGAGGGAAATTTATAGCACTAAATGCCCACAAGAGAAAGCAGGAAAGATCTAAATTGACACCCTAACATCACAATTAAAAGAACTAGAGAAGCAAGAGCAAACACATTCAAAAGCAAACACATTCAGAAGGCAAGAAACAACTAAGATCACAGCAGAACTGAAGGAGATAGAGACACAAAAAAAATCAATGAATCCAGGAGCTGGTTTTTTGAAAAGATCAACAAAATTGATAGACCACTAGCAAGACTAATAAAGAAGAAAAGAGAGAAGAATCAAATAGATGCAATAAAAAATGATGATAAAGGGGATATCACCACCAACCCCACAGGAATACAAACTGCCATCAGAGAATACTATGAACACCTCTACACAAATAAACTAGAAAACCCCTAGAAGAAGTGGATAATTTCCTGGACACTTAGACTCTCCCAAGACTAAACCAGGAAGAAGTTGAATCCCTGAATAGATCAATAGCAGGCTCTGAAATTGAGGCAATTATTAATAGCCTACCAACCAAAAAAAGTCCAGGACCAGACAGATTCACAGTCAAATTCTACCAGAGGTACAAGGAGGAGTTGGTATCATTCCTTCTGAAATTATTCCAATCAAAAAAAAGAGGGAATCCTCCCTAACTCATTTTAAGAGGCAAACATCATCCTGATGCCAAAGCCTGACAGAGATACAACAAAAAAAGAGAATTTTAGACAAGTATCCCTGATGAACATCAATGCAAAAATCCTCAATAAAATACTGGCAAACCGAATCCAGCAGCACATCAAAAAGCTTATCCACCATGATCAAGTGGGCTTCATCCCTGGGATGCAAGGCTGGTTCAACATACACAAATCAATACACGTAATCCAGCATATAAACAGAACCAAAGACAAAAACCACATGATTATCTCAATAGATGCAGAAAAGGCCTTTGACAAAATTCAACAGCCCTTCATGCTAAAAACTCTCAATAAATTTGGTATTGATGGGACGTATCTCAAAATAATAAGAGCTATTTATGACAAACACACAGCCAATATCATACTGAATGGGCAAAAACTGGAAGCATTCCCTTTGAAAACTGGCACAAGACAGGGATGCCCTCTTTCACCACTCCTATTCAACATAGTTTTGGAAGTTCTGGCCAGGGCAATCAGGCAAGAGAAAGAAATAAAGAGTATTCAGTTAGGAAAAGAAGAAGTCAAATTGTCCCTGTTTGCAGATGACATGATTGCATATTTAGAAAACCCTATCGTCTCAGCCCAAAATCTCCTTAAGCAGATAAACAACTTCAGCAAAGTCTCAGGATACAAAATCAATGTGCAAAAATCACAAGCATTCTTATACACCAGTAACAGACAAACAGAGAGCCAAATCATGAACGATCTGCCATTCACAATAGCTTCAAAGAGAATAAATACCTAGGAATCCAACTTACAAGGGATATAAAGGACCTCTTCAAGGAGAACTATAAACCACTGCTCAATGAAATAAAAGAGGACACAAACAAATGGAAGAACATACCATGCTCATGGATAGGAAGAATCAAGATTGTGAAAATGGCCATACTGCCCAAGGTAATTTATAGATTCAATGCCATCCCCATTAAGTTACCAATGACTTTCTTCACAGAATTGGAAAAAACTGCTTTAAAGTTCATATGGAAGCAAAAAAGACCCTGCATTGCCAAGACAATCCTAAACCAAAAGAACAAAGCTGGAGGCATCATGCTACCTTACTTCAAACTTTACTACAAGGCTACATCAACCAAAATAGCATGGTACTGGAACCAAAACAGAGATATAGACCAACGGAACAGAACAGAGCCCTCAGAAATAATACCCCACATCTACAGCTATCTTATCTTTGACAAACCTGACAAAAACAAGAAATGGGGAAAGGATTCCCTATTTAATAAATGGTGCTGGGAAAATTGGCTAGCCATAAGTAGAAAGCTGAAACTGGATCCTTTCCTTACTCCTTATACGAAAATTAATTCAAGATGGATTAAAGACTTAAATGTTAGACCTAAAACCATAAAAACCCTAGAAGAAAACCTAGGTAATACCATTCAGGACATAGGCATGGGCAAAGACTTCATGTCTAAAACACCAAAAGCAATGGCAACAAAAGCCAAAATTGACAAATGGGATCTAATTAAACTAAAGAGCTTCTGCACAGCAAAGGAAACTACCATCAGAGTGAACAGGCAACCTATAGAATGGGAGAAAATTTTTGTAATCTACTCATCTGACAAAGGGCTAATATTCAGAACCTATAAAGAACTCAAACAAATTTACAAGAAAAAAACAAACAACCCCATCAAAAAGTGGGCAAAGGATATGAACAGACACTTCTCAAAAGAAGACATTCATACAGCCAACAGATACATGAAAAAATGCTCATCATCACTCGCCATCAGAGAAATGCAAATCAAAACCACAATGAGATACCATCTCACACCAGTTAGAATGGCAATCATTAAAAAGTCAGGAAACAACAGGTGTTGGAGAGGATGTGGAGAAATAGGAACACTTTTACACTGTTGGTGGGACTGTAAACTAGTTGAACCATTGTGGAAAACAGTGTGACGATTCCTCAAGGATCTAGAACTAGAAATACCATTTGACCCAGCCATCCCATTACTGGGAATATACCCAAAGGATTAGAAGTCATGCTGCTATAAAGGCACATGCACACGTATGCTTATTGTGGCACTATTCACAATAGCAAAGACTTGGAATCAACCCAAATGTCCATCATTGACAGACTGGATTAAGAAAATGTGGCACATATACACCATGGAATACTATGCAGCCATAAGAAAGGATGAGTTCATGTCCTTTGTAGGGACATGGATGCAGCTGGAAACTATCATTCTTAGCAAACTATCACAAGAACAGAAAACCAAATACTGCATGTTCTCACTTACAGGTGGGAATTGAGCAATGAGATCACTTGGACACAGGAAGGGGATCATCACACACCGGGTCCTACTGTAGGGAGGGGGTGGGGGGAGGGATAGCATTAGGAGATATACCTAATGTAAATGACGAGTTAATGGGTTCAGCACACCAACATGGCACATGTATACATATGTAACAAACCTGCACGTTGTGCACATGTACCCTAGAACTTAAAGTATAATAATAAAAAAAGAAACAAAAATAAAAAATAAAAATAAAAAAATAAAAAAATTGGTAATTAACTTTACTAAGGTTAAAGGATATGAGATCAACATTGAAAAATTAATTATATATTTATATATTAGTATAAATAAATAGAAAATGAAATTTTAAAAGTAAAAACCATACCTGAGATGAATCTAACAAAGGATAAGCAAGACTTCTACACTGAAAATTATAAAATATTTCTGGGAGAAATTAAAGAACAAAATGGAAAGATAGCGTCATATTCATGGGTTATACTCTTCAAGGCTGATAAAATTGTCTATTTTCTCTAAATTAACCAAAAGATTTAGTACGATCCCAGGTGAAATTTTAGAAGTATTTTAAAAATAAATTGAAAAGGTAAGTCTAATTCTAAAATGCATATGGAAATGTAAAGAATCTAGAATATTCAAAACAATTTGAAAAAATAAGAACAAAGTTGGAGGACTTATACTACCTGGTTTCAAAACCTACTATCAAGTTACAGTAATCAAGACCATGTGTTATCAGCATAAAACAAATACCTGTAGGTCAATGAAACAGAATAGAAAATCCAAAAGTATGCCTACACATATATAGATTTTTGACCAAGGCACCAAAGTAATTCAGTGAAGAAAGGAAAGTCTTTCTAACAGAATGTGCTGAAACAACTAGATATCTCTGTGGAGGAAAAAAAAAAATCTAGTTCAGTAACATATGCAAAAAATAATAATTTCAGAGGGATTATAGACCTAACTTTAAATATTAGAACCATAAACTTTCTTAAATAAAATATACAAGAATGTCTTTGTGACCATGGGTAGGTAAAGATTTCTTAATGATAACTCAGAAAGAGCTAACCATAAAATAAAAATGATAAATCGAGTTCCCACAAAATTAAAACTTTCTGCTGATAAAATGGTACCATTAAGAAAATGAAAAGGCAAGCCAAATTGGAAAATATGGAAAATTGGAGAATTTTTAATTTCCAATAAATATATTGGAAAAAAATTCACAATATATTTATTTGACAAAAGACTCATGTTCAACACGTTGAAGTGAGGAGGGAGTGCTGAGAACATCTGCAAGTCGATAATGAAAAGATAAGTAATCCAACAAAAAATAAGGAAGAGACTGAATAGTCACTTAATGAAAGATTACCCAATAAGCACAGGTAAAAGTTTTCACCATTGTTAGTCACTAGGGAAATGCAAATTAAAATAACAATGAAATACATTTCATACCCACTAGAATAGCTTTTATCTAAAAGACTGACAATACCAAATGTTGATGAGAATGTGGAGCAACTGGTACTCTCAGACATTGCTGGTAAAATATAAACTGCTACAGTGATTTTTTTTTTTTTTTTTTTTTTTTTTGCTTGTTTGTTTTTTGAGACAGAGTCTCACTCTGTTGCCCAGGCTGGAGGGCAATGGCACGATCTTGACTCACTGCAACCTCTGCCTCCTGGGTTTAAGTGATTCTTCTGCCTCTGCCTCCCGAGTAGCTGGAATTACAGGTGCCCACCACCACACCCGGCTAATTTTTGTATTTTTAGTAGAGACAGGGTCTCACCATGCTGGCCAGGCTGTCTCAAACTCCTGACCTCAGGTGATCCACCCACCTTGGCCTCCCAAAGTGCTGGGATTACAGGTGTAAACCACCATGCCCAGCCTACAGTGATTTTGAAAATTAGTTTGGCATTGTTTTATAAAGTTAAATGTAAGTCTATACCCTAAGACCTAGCAATATTTATCCTAAGTATCTATCAAAAAGAAATGAAACATGTGACCACAAAAAGAGTTCAACAATAATGTTTGTAATGTTCATTTACATAACATCAAAAAATTGAGAGCAGTTACAAGTGTCTGTCAACAGGTAAATGGAAAAACAAATCTACTTAGCACTAAAAAGGAATGAAATGTAAATACTTGCAATAACAGTGGTGAAACTTAAAAAAAAACAACCTAGATCTAAAAGAATATGGGCGGTCTAATTCCATCTACATGAGGTTCTAAATCAGGAAAAACTAATCGATGGTAGTAGTAAACAGAATGATCACGGTAGGGGGAGGGATTGACAAGTTCATGTGGAAATTTCCTGGGGTGATAAAAATATTCTACATCCTAAGACTGTCTCAGCTAATTAAAAATTTTTATTCTTTTTATTGATTGTTTCCTTTGCTATGCAAAAGTTTTTTTAACTTGTTGTGATCCCATTTGTCCATTTTTGCTTTGGTTGTCTGTGCTTGTGATTACTACACATTATATGCCTGTATCAAAATATCTCATCTACCCCATAAATATATACATCTACTATGAACCCACAAAAATTTTAAATTTAAAATTTAGTAAAAAATTTTGTTCTTCCATATAAGTTGAGATATACTCTTATACATAACAAACATGGAAAGATCATAAGTATTCAGTTTAAGAATTTGAAAATTATATATACCATTTTTTCAGAGACAGGGTCTTGCTATGTTAGGTTGGCCTCAAACTCTTGGGCTCAAGCAATCCTCCCACCTCAGCTTCCTAAGTGTTGGGATTACAGACACGAGCCACTGCATCCACTGAAAATTATATATAACCTTTGATGTATGCAAGTTGTGCCTCAATAATTTATATGGAAGAATAAAAATGTATAGTTAAATAAGTCAACCTTAAAAAGAAAAATAAAGAAGGCTTTATCAGATAATAAAATATACTATAAAGCCACAGTAATAAAAACAGTCTAATATTGGTCTACAAACAAAATACAAACCAAAAGAACAGAATAGAGAGCTAACACAGACCCATTATCATGCTTCTAATAGGATAAAATGACACTACAAATCAAATAAAATATTGTTTAATAACAGGGCTGGCAAAACTGGAACACAAGAAAAATAAAGCCAGATCCTAATATCATTTTATTCTAATATCCTAATATTTGATATTAGGTATCCAGTGATTCTTAATATAATTTTTATTCCAAATGGATACAAGATCTAAATGTGTAAGATAAATGTCTATAATGATTAGGATAAAATATAGAAAGAATAATAAGACTGTGACGTAGAGGTAGGAAAGCACTACCTAAGCTATTTCAAAAACACAAAAATACATAGCAGAAAACAGGTGGATTCAATCATATCAAAATTAAGTATTTTTCAGTTCAATATAAGATATATGGAAAGAGTTAATAGATGACAGAATGGAAGAATATATTTGTGGCATTTTATGTCAACAAAAATGTATTATTTATAATATACAAGAAACTCCTGCAAGTCAAAGGGAAAATAGATAGCAACCCTGAATATAAAACGTTCAAAGGATATGACTTAGCGATTTATGGAAAAAAAAACTCAAAGGGCTAATAAACATGTGAAGAGATGCTCAAGCTCATTTTTAATCAGAGAAATGCTAATTAAATAACAAAGAGCTTAGAACTTATTAGTCTGGTAAAATTGGAAAACTGGATAGTGCCAAGTGCTGGAGAGAATGTGGGGGCATGGAAATTGTCTTGTGCTGCTAGTGAATGTGGTACAGCCATTCTGAAAAACAGTCTGGTGGTACTTAATCAAATTAGGTATATACACACCTATGACCCAGCTACTCTGCTTCTGGGGCATATGCCCCAAGAAATTCTCACACAGGTTCAAGGGGCACGAGTATGCAGATGTTGAACTTTCAGGTTGCAGGAAGTTGGAAGAGTGGCTAGTTAAATTGTGGTTGATGCTCACCGTGATATATGTACTAGTTAACAGCAGTAACCAATCAACTATGTACATGGCAATGAGGATGGATCTGGAAAACACAGAGCTCAGTAAAATAAGAAAAATAAGGCCGGGCGCGGTGGCTCAAGCCTGTAATCCTAGCACTTTGGGAGGCCGAGACGGGCGGATCACGAGGTCAGGAGATCGAGACCATCCTGGCTAACACGGTGAAACCCCGTCTCTACTAAAAAAAAAAAATACAAAAAACTAGCCGGGCGAGGTGGCGGGCGCCTGTAGTCCCAGCTACTCGGGAGGCTGAGGCAGGAGAATAGCGTAAACCCGGGAGGCGGAGCTTGCAGTGAGCTGAGATCCGGCCACTGTACTCCAGTCTGGGCGACAGAGCGAGACTCCGTCTCAAAAAAAAAAAAAAAGAAAAAAAGAAAAATAATGAAATATATGACACAATACCATTTAGGTAAATTTAAAATACAAGTATACAGAACAACAGTATGTCATTTGCAGAAGGATACACATTAAACACTTTAGAATAACCAACTGAGGGCAGAAGCTGGAAGGAAATGGAATTAGAGAATGGAGAATAAGGAAGTAAATAAAACAAAAGAGGGATGGACCAATGATGATTATGAGCCACAAACTGATGAGGCTAACTCAACCTTCTGCGCCCAAGGCTTAAAAACCGGTGTAGGAACTCCTTTTCAGGGGAAGGAGGGCAATGATCTAGAAGACAGAAGTTATGCTGTGAAGACTCACTGTGAGGGCCCACAGTGCACCAAATGGCCATAAAGTATTACATACTGATCTTCGATTTTTTAAAAAGAAGAAATTGAAGTTCAGAGAAACTAAACAATTTGCCCAAGGTCACAGTTTGTAAGAGGTAGTGCCAGAATTCAGACTTAGTATCAAAATGAGTCATCACTTGACTGCTGCTGCCCTGGCCCAAGCCAATATCACCTCTCACCTGGCCTGTTGCCATAGCCTCGTCTCTGGCCGCTGTCTCCCACCATGCCCCACCAATCTATTCCACACAGCAACCAGAGCAGCCCCTTAGAAATAGAAATCAGATTATGCCACTTCCCACCTCAAAATCCTTCAAAGCTGTTTCAGTCCCACATCACTGAGAATTAAATCCGAAATGCTTGCGTGTCCAACAAGCCCCCATATGGCCTGGCCCCTGCCTAGTTTTCCAGTCTCATCTCTGATCATGTTCCATCTGGCTCCTTCAGCTCAGCCATATTGACCTCCTTTCTGTTTCTTAAACACTCTCAGAACATTCCAGTCTCAGGGCCTTGGCACTAGTCTTTTTCCCCATTTTCACATGATTTCTGCACTATTTCACTCAGGTCTCTGCTCCAATATTATCTTGTAGGAAAGGCCTTTCTGACCGCCTTACCTCTAATGCACTATCTTCTGCCCCAGCCATTTTTTAATGCCTTACTCTGCTTTATTTCTACCACTTATCCCTTCCTGACAGCACGTTATTCATATTTTTATTTGCTGGTTTATTTTTGTCTCTCACAGTAGAACGAAGGCAAGATATTGGTCTAACCTGTGTGCTCTACACAATGCCCAGCCCATGGCAAACCCTCCTTCAGTGTATGTGGATGAGTTTTTGGATGTCTGAGCCCAAACCCATTTCTCTCCCCTATGACATCACCCATGGCTCCCAGACAGAAATGGGGAAGGGAGCATGGGGCAAATGGGGACAACAGTGAAAATAAAATGTAGCCCTTGAATAGAAAGCAGTTGTGAGTCAGGGAGAGGAAATCCCAGAACCTGATGGGGCTGAACAGGCCTGGGAGCAGCAGGAAGAATGGGCCGGCACTAAGATTTTAGGGTTGATGCTCTCTAGCCTTTTTGTTTTTGCTACAGAAAAGATGAAAATCAAACTGACCAGTTTCCCCACCCCCAGATGAGCCAGTGTGTCTAAGCCTGTTCTCATGGGTCTCAGGAGACAGAGATTTCACAACTGACTTTCAAAATCTCTTTCCTAAATCTAATGACCATCACAATAAGAAATTCAACCTTATTATAGGCATAAATTTATCTTGCTGCAATTTTATCCCATTTTCTTTAAGAAATGTACCAGATTATCGAAAAATAAATAAGAGGTAAAGTGCTATGGAAATATAACACATTTACACAACTCACATAGGAGATTTTATTACACGTAGGAGATTGTAATAATGCCTCTCTTGTTAATCCCAGCTAGCTCTCAGAATCTAGCTCTTAGGGCTGAGCTCTGCAATCAGCTTCCATAAAAGTGCCACTTACTGTATGTCTTCCCTGAAAGATACTACTGACAGGACCATTAAGAGAAGAGATTTCTTGGTGGGAATGAGAGTAAATGTTTCATCAAACAATTTATTGCCCTTCTGCTAAAAGCACATCTACTATTCATTATCGTTCCCCTAAATGATGGTTGTAGGAGTCCTGGAAGAACTCTGACATGGCCACAAAACCCACCTTGTCTTATAAAAGGAGACTGAGCACCACCTGAAATGCTATCCTCATGGATTCATTCCTTTGAGTTAAGCATTGATATTCTAGGTTCTGAATCTAAAAGGTCAACAGTGAAGATGGGAGATACAAATCCTTAATGTCCCAGTGAAATGGGCATTTGTTGCTTTTGCTGCATGAATTCATTTGTCTCTCTACTGGTAACTACACCCATCCCAAACGTACATCTTGCTGATATAGCCACCATCAGTCATATCCATTAGTCTTTGTTATAATAATGCTGCATAACAATCACAAAACCTTAGTGTTTATAAAAGCAAGCATTCATTGCTCATATGAATAGGTTCAACTGTGCACTTATCACATCTGAGCTTGTTGACATTTCTGGGAGCCACTTGGCTGTTTGCTAATAGGGGCTTGCCTGTGCTAGGGAAGCCTGTTTTGATTTGTCTCTGTTTCATGTGTCTATCATATGCCTTGATATGTTCTCGTGTTGATGGTTGAGGTTCAAGAGATCATGCAGAAACACAAAGTCTCTTGAGACCTAGGCTCAGAAATGGCACATCATTACTTCTGCCTTATTGGTTAAAGCAAGTCACAGTACCTAGTCCAAAGTTAGAGTGGGCATATTTTACAATCTATTATGCCACCCAGTTGGTTCAGGAAGGACTAACCATCTTTCTTCCCTAAACTGTGACTGTAATTCAGGACTAGCCAGTAAGACCTTAGCCCACTTCTCCTAACAGCCACAGCTACTGTTTCAGCTATTGTTTAAGTCAAAGAGAGTAGCATCTGGGACTTCTGCTCAATTACTTCTCTTTATTATTACTTCAGAGACTACAACATACATCCCCAACTCATGTTAGTCTAATATCAATTTGTACTTCTGCCACTCCAAGACAAGGACATTTGGAACACTTTAACTCCGTTTATATTTGCCTGCTTTTGTGCTATCATTGTCTATTTTAATTCTATATATTTTAAGTTCACAAGTCATCAGTATTATTTAATACAGTCAATATTCGTTTACACTTACACATATATATGCTCTTTGGATTGAATGATTTTTATTCATATATATTCAAGGTCACTCTACTGTGTCATTTTCATTTTGTTAAGTTCATCAAACGAGTTCTTAATATTAGATATTTTATTTTTTAGTTCTAAATTTTCCATTTTTAATGCTTTCTACTTCTCTGATAAGATTTTTCTCTTTTCATTTATTGAAAGCATAATTTCATTTATTTCATTGTGTGTGGCTTTAACAGTCACTTTAAAATTCTTGTCTGCAAATTCAAACATCTAGATCATCTCAGAGCTGGTCTCAGTTGATTAATTGTCTTTTCTCCTGAGATTGGGTTACATTTCCTTTTCTTCATATGTTGAGTAATTTGGGGTAATATCATGAACATTTGAATGATATAATGTGAAAGCTCTGGATTTTGTTACATTCCTCTGAAGAATGCATGTTTTTGTTTTAGCAAATAATTAACTTTAGACTCAAACTAAAATCTCTGTCTCTTGGGTAGCTCAAATCTCATTTATTCTTTTGTTTTTATATGGCCTTCTTTGAGTTACACACAGGCCTCTTTCTTCATGTTTCCACTCTCCAGACTATTACTATTTTTGTTCACTATTTAATACCTCCATGTGGGTTTGTTTGTTGTATTTTTCCAGAGTTTACAGTTGTCTCTGTGAGTTTATTGAGTCTGACAGGAACTTAGTGTCCATACCTACATAGTTACTCTTTCATTGCTCTTTCTTTCTTTCTTTCTTTATCCCATGTTTTTATCCAGGAAAATTTTTATTCTGCCTGGAAACTTCCCTGGAGCATAGCCTTCCTGACAGTGATTGTTCTTTTTAGTTGTAGTTTGTCTTAAAATTTCTCATTTCAGGCTGAGCATGGTGGCTCACTTTTGTAACCTCAGCATTTTGGGAGGCCAAGTTTGGGTGGATCACTTGAGCCCAGGAGTTCAAGACCAGCCCAGGCAACATGGTGAAACCCTGTCTCTAAGAAAAATATAAAACTGACCTGGATGTGGCGCACACCTGTAGTCCAGACTACTCTGGAGGCTGAGTGGGGAGGATCGCTTGGGCCCAGGAGATCTAGGCTGCAATGAGCTGTGATTGTGCCACTGCACTCCAGCCTGAGTGACATAGTGAGACCCTGCCTCAAAAGCAAAACAAAACAAAACACTCATGTCACCTTTATTTTTAAAGACTATTTTCCAGAGGAGTAGAATTCTAGATTTGCGTTTTTAAAATCACCTGAAAGATGCCACTCCATTATCTTCTGGATTTTTCCTTTGGTTTCCAATGGTTTATTATAATGTGCCTAGGTGTGGTTTTCTTTGTGTGTATCTCGCTTAAGGTTTGTAGAATTTCTTGAATCTATGACTCGGTATTTTTCATCACTTTCAGAATGTCTCAGTCATTTGAGCTTCCATCTGTCTCTTCTCATCTGTGTTTTCACTGTGTTCTGTATATCCTTTCTGATCTGTGTATGGGTGTATGTGCTGGGTTTTTTTTTTTTTTTTTTGTCTTTCCATGATTCAGTCTAGCTATCTTCTTCAGACATAACTTCTACTTCACCAGTTTTTTTTTCTTTGTGCCTGATCTCATCTAACACTAAAACCAATTATTGAGTTATTACTTCAATATATTTTTTCATTTGATGCATTTCATATATGATTTATATGTAGTTTTCAGTTCTCAATTATAATTATCTTCTTTTTTATTTCCTAAAACCTGAATCATAGTGTAAAGCCTCCAATAACTGGATATCCTACAGACCTTTTATATTGTCAATTTAAAAAAATCTTGATCATGAGTCATTTATTTTTTTTCTTTTTTCTATGCTTGTCAATTGTTGCATGCCAGATATTGCATATGGAACAACTGAAGAAATCATTTAAGGTACTGGATAATGCTATATTTCTCCAAAAAGAATTTCGTTTTCTTGTATTAGGCATTTAGGAAGGGCACAGGTTGCTTAAATTCAGACAGATTTGAGATAATTCACAAGTAGGCTTCTGTATTCCTAAGGTGCAAACTTTTAAAAGTCCTAATTGAAAGCCTTGATGTTTACCAGGCCTCTCGCTGATCTTGGGTTCCACTTCATATTTTTGTCTACCACATCCATCCTCATGAGATAATTAAAGCTCTATTTATCTTTTCAGCCTCTATTTGGTATTTCAAATCGGAAAACACCTCCAGGAGAAAAACAGTGCCAGGCATCAGGCATACTTGACAAACGGGATATTTTCTTTTTGCTTGCCTATGTTTTCTTATTTTTCTACAGTGAGCATTGTTATTCACTTAATTTATACTTTATTGAAATATGTCCAGCTGTGCAGCTTTCCCCATTGTGATTAATTTTTCTCTTGAGCTCACAACTTTTCCAGAAGTGTTTTGTTTTTCCCGCTCTAAATAGACTCTCAGACCCCCATCCCCTTGGTCTGGCACTGCTGGACAGGGCTGGTATCATAGCCATAATCCTTTCTAGTTTCATCACTAAGAATGCTCCAGCAGTGGGTTTATGACCCCATCATCATTTAATTAAGGAGTGGGCCCTGGGAACTGGGAACACCAGTGGCCCTGGCTCCCTAATGCCACCTGGAACGTGCAGTCTGGTGTACAACTGCACCAAGGCAGTGGTTCCATTCCCAGCTGCAGGAGTCTAACTACAAGAAGCAAAGTGTACCAAGCTAGGCATTCCTTCCTGTGAAGGACTCCTGGCCCCAGAACTGCTGTCAGCTGCACCTTGGAAGTAGGTGCCCCGAACAGAATGCACCAAGGAACTCCTTACTCGAGGGTGCCCTGTGGCAAACCATTTCGCAAACCGAGCAATTCAGACTGAGTGATCACTCTAGCATTTGAGTTTCACTCACAAGGATTGTTAACAGCACCTATAAACGTCATTCCTGTTACTGTTGTTTCTTTTCAATCCTTTATTTTCAGAATAAAACATTCCTTCACCTCTCCCTGGCCCAAAACTTACATATACTTGAAAAAATGTATCTGAGTAGCAAATAATTCTTTTCAAGTTGTATTTCAATGTCCGAATTGGCTTTGATTTGGCCTTAAAGACTTGGCTGGTCTGTCTAGGCTGCAAGGTAACAGATTCTTTCTGAAACCCAAGAGAATAAGCTCAGAGCAAAGATTAAATTTGAGGTTTATATCTTCACTGATGTGTGCCTGAGGATGATTGGAAATGGGCATCCCCCAAAACCTTTCTCCTTCTTCCTCTACCTGCCCAACTCTGTTTCTGTGCCACTTTGCATGGAACTCATGGGTTCTAGAGCCCTTGACTAAGTTTTGTCTTCCTCATTCATTGGTTTCTAACGGTTCTATATTAACCCCTCCCACTGGGACTGGGGATTATCACTTTAACTTGTATCCTATTTCTAGGTCATGTTATTAGTGGCATAAAGTCACAATTATTATATCTCAATGAATTATACCACTTATATAAGGTCTTAGTGTTTTTCACCTAAAATTCTATTTTATCTCATAGAACAACTTTCTTATGGCTAGTATTTGTCTTATATGCTATTTCCATCATTTACTTTCTCAATTTAGGCTAGAAGTCCAATGTGCTATCCATTGCACCACAGAGCCTGCTCATACTTTTAACCTTTCTATATTAATTTTAGTTGTGACTCTTATAAGCAGTGAAGAAATGGATTTTAAAACGTTTTGATTTTTAGTCAACATGGCAGTCTCTGTACTTTAATATGGTTAGTTGAATATGTTTACACATGTGATTACCAATACATACTTTTTAATTCTTTATTTATCAAGTTTTACCTATCATTTTTTCTCTTTCCTAAACTTCCTCTTTCCACTGGTTTTGCTTTACACACACACACACACACACACACACACACACATTTTCCCCCTTTTGTTGGTTTGATAGTTACAATTTCTGTTCTTTTAATGGTTTCTCAAAATTTTTAATATGTATTTTTATTGTATATTTTCTAACAACGTGTAAAGTTTAGGGACATTAGATCCTCCTTTCTTCCTCTAAACCATGCAGAATCATCTTCAGTATTAATGGTATGTAGAATTTTAGTTCTACCTCTGTTAAGGAGGTGTGAGAGAGGAAGGAAGCAGGGGGTGGAGGTGAAATTCCTCCACAAGGAATATTCATAACATTCATTCATGTTTCATTTTCCACAATTAAAATCACTTTATTGCCTGTTTTATGAGTTTTTAGACTATATGTTTATTGAAAAAATTCAAGCAATATAGAAAATGGCAAGGAGGAAAATAAAAATCACCCCAAATACTTTCTACCCCAAGATAACTAGATTCTGGTGATTTCATCCATTCATGTATCCATTCATGTATCTCTATGTAAATGACACAAATATAGTCACATATTGCTTAATAATGGGAATGCATTCTATCAAATGTGTCATGAGGCAATTTTGTCATTGTGTGAACATTATAAAGTGTACTTACACAGCCCTATATGGTATAACCTACTACACACCTAAGCTATGGGGTAAAGCCTATTGCTCCTAGGCTACAAAAGTATACAGCATGTTACTGTACTGAATATTATAGGCAATTGTAACATAAGGGTAAGTATTTGTGTATCTGTACATATCTAAACATGGAAAAGATACAGTAAAAATACAGTGTAAAAGATTTTTAAAATGGTACACCTGAATAGGGCCCATACCATGAATGGAGCTTGCAGGATGGGAAGTCGTCATGGGTGAGTGAGCGAGTGGTGACTGAATGTGAAGGCCTCGTATTGTACACTACTATACACTTTACAAACACAGTACACTAGGCTATACTAAATTTATATAAAAATATGTTTTCTTCAATAAGTTAACCTTAGCTTACTATAACATGTTTACTTTATAAACTTTTAAATTCTTTTATATTAACATGTAGCTTAAAAGACAAACACAGTGTACAGCTGTACAAATTGTTTTATATTCTTATTTTATATACTTTTTATTTTTATTTTTTTTTACTTTTTAGACTATGTTATTAAAAACTAAGACACAAACACAATTAGCCATATTGCTGTCTTCCACCTCCATATCTTGTTCCACCTACACATCTTGTTCCACTAGAAGGTCTTCAGGGGTAATAATATACATGAAGCTGTCATCATCTATAACATCATAACAAAGCCTTCTTCTGGAATTCCCCCTGAAGAACTTGCCTGAGGCTGTTCTACAGTCAATATGTATATACAGAGAGAGTAGAAAGGTCAATAGATGGATAGATAAATACACACTGTTTATATGTGTGTGTGTGCATATATTTATTACCATCAAGTACTATGTACTATTCATAATTGTATATGTTATAATTTTATATGTCTGGCAGCAAAGTAGATTTCTTTACACCAGCATCACCACAAACGTGTGAGTAATGTGTTGCACTAGGCGATAAACACTTTTTAGTTTTATTATAATCTTATGGAAATACCATTATATATGTATCTTCATTGTTGACTGAAATGTCATTATACAGCGCATGACTGTACACAAATATAGATTTTCATACATAAACTTTACATAAATTGGCTTATATACTCACTTTTAGAATCAAGTAATTATTGAACTGTGTTTGGATTTTTGTTTACCTCTCCCCTATTCCAATAGACACATCTTATATAGCCAATATATTAACAGCTTACCTAAATATTCTGTCCTACCTTTCTCCAGGTTCATTTAATCATATGTAGATAAATGATAAAGGAAGAAGGAAGGAAAGGAAGGAAGGGAGAGAGAGAGAGAGTGAGAAGAAACAAGAAAGCAAGGAAAGCAAGGAAAGCAAGGAAGGAAGGAAGCAGGGAGGAAGGGAGGGGAAGGAAGGGGAGGAAGCAAACAAATATAAATAATTTAAGTCATTGCTTATGTTATTAAACTAGGATTATATTATTTGTACTTCTTTGAGTTTGCTTTTCTCACTTTATAATTCATTGTGTAAATTGTCAGCTGCAATGCACTTGATAAGGTTTGAATGTGCATCCCTTCCAAATCTTATGTTGAAATGTGATACCCAAAGTTGGAGGTGGAGCCTAGTGGGAGGTGTTGGGTCATGGGTGTGGATCCCTCATGAATGGTTTGTTTCCCTCCCCATAGTAATGAGTGAGTTCTCATTCTGTTAGTTTACAGGAGAGCTAGTTGTTTAAAGGAGCCTAACACCTCCTCCTTTCTCTCTCTGGCTCCTGCTCTCGCTTTGTGACATGCCTGCTCCACCTTTGCCACCTGCCATGATTTAAGGCTTCCTGAGGCCTTACCAGCAGAAGATGTCAGCACCATACTTCCTGTACAGCTTGCAGAACTGTGAAAAATAAACCTCTTTTCTTTATAAATTATCTGGGCTCAGGTATTCCTTTATAGCAATGCAAAGTGGACTAAGAAAACACCCAACTGATTTTTTGTGGGTTTTCATTATGGAAGTTTCATACATAAACCAAAGAAATGAGAAACATATGATGAACTCCCACGTATCCATCACTCAACTTCAACAATTATCAATATTTACATTTTTCTAACCTTGTTTCATTAGTCCTTCCTATAGTAAGCAGAATATCGTCCCCTCAAAGATGTCCACATCCTAATTCTCTGCAAATACATTACCTTACATAACAAAGGGACTTTGCAGATATGCATAAATTTAAATAACTTGAGATGAGGAAATTATCCTTGATTGTCCATGTGGGCTCAACCTAATTTTGTGAATCCTTAAAATAAGAGTATCTTTTCTCACTGTAACTAGAGAACATGCAACTATGGGAGAATGATTAGAGAAATAACATCTTGCTGGTTTTGAAGATGGAGAAAGAGGGCCATGAACCATGGCCTCTAGAAACTGGAAAAGGTAAGGACATGGATTCTCGCCTATGTCCTCAGAAAAGAGCACAGTCCCACCAACACTTTGATTTTAGCCTAGTGAGACCAACATCAGACTTCTAAATCATACAACTGCAAGATAATAAGTGTGTGTTTTTTGGGCTTCTCAGTTTGTAATAATTTGCAACGGCAATGATGAAAAACAAATACACCTTCCTTCCTTCCTTCCTTCCTTCCTTCCTTCCTTCCTTCCTTCCTTCCTTCCTTCCTTCCTTCCCTCCCTCCCTCCTTCCTTCCTCCTTCCTTCCTTCCTTCCTTCCGTCCTTCCTTCCTTCTTTCTTTCTAGTAGGGGCTGGAGTATTTTATAGAGAATTTCAGACATGATAGCATTTTACCCATAAATATTTTATATTTTATTATAATATTTTACTATATATTTTAACAGATGAAGAGCTTAAAAATAATCACAATACCTATCATCCTTTACAGAATGAACAATTGCTTAATATCATGCAATACTGTGTGTTTAACATTTTCTTATTGTCTGAAAAAGTGTCTTTTTATACCTGGTATGTTTGATCAGGTTCTAAAGACCTCAAATTACATTTCACTGATATTTGCCTTAAGTCATAATAATTTTCCTTTCTCCCCTTTTAAACAGGCACTGTGTGTGTGTATGTGTGTGTGTGTGTGTGTGTGTGCACGTGAAGAGACCTGTCCATTTGCTTAATAAAATTTACTACAGTCTGAAGTAAGCCAACCACACACTGAAGGTGTCAATTAACATGTAACCTATTTCCTACATTTCCTGTAAACTAGTGGTTAGAGCTATAGGCTTGATTCTATCCATCTATCTATCTTTCATCTATTTACTTATTTTGAGAAGGGGTGTTGCTCTGTCACCCAAGCTGGATTGTAGTGGTGCATTCTTAGCTCACTGCAGCCTTGAACACCTAGGCATAAGTGATCCTCCCACCTCAGGCTCTCTAGTAGCTGAGACTACAACTGCACACCACTGCCGCCTTCACTAGTTTTGTTTTGTTTTGTTTTGTTTTGTTTTGTTTGTAGAGATGGAGTCTAGCTTTTTTGCTCTGGCTGGTCTCAAACTGTTGGCTTCGATCAGTCTTTCCAACTTGGCCTCCCAAAATGCTGGGATTACAAGTGTATGCCACTATGCCCAATATCTAATACTCAATTTAGATATTTTGATTAAACTCTTTTGGCTTCCTGTTGCATTGCATCAGGTTGTTTCACCTTCAGTAATATGAAGACGGATTGGTGGTTCAGGTGCTGTCAACCTATGCATCTGTTATAGTTTTCCCACAGCCTTTCACTCAATGATACTGGGACTAAATGGTCTAAATCCATTCTTTCAAACATTGTTTGGGTATTTTTTTGCAATTATTATTTTAATACTCAAGTTTTCCCAACTGTAGCCAACAGAAACTCCTATTATTGACTGTTATATTCTTTTGGCATGTCTGCTAGTCTTTGACAGTCTTCTAGTATAAAATGCTATTTGGAGACCACAGCCTAAGTGATGGAGGTTAACTCATTCTTTTTAATGCTTAAATGATAGCTCGTGATATGAGTGGCAGATATTGAAGCTGAGCTTACTCACCTGCCATCTCATTTTGTTGGAGTATGTCTTTAAGGACTACATCTCCAGCCTCTCCCAGACCTGTGATTGCTCATTTGACCTAGTTTCTACCAAATAGGTACCTGAGAGATTCAGAAGTCAAAGTGTGGAGGAATTTTGCTTTGACTGTTTCTGGCATCTCAGCTGCAGTCATGGAGGCTGCTACATGGGAGCTGTCCTATGAGTCCCAGTGACTGGTGCCTAGCTTCATGGATACCAAGAGTCATGGGCAAGGCACTTATTTGCTGCTTTAAATCCTGACTACCATAGTGCATCTTGGGTCCACAAATTGAGGGTGCAGCTTCCTGAATCTCTAGCTTTAATAGTCAGCTTTTGCTAGATCATGCTGTTTAAAAAAAATCTTATTGGCTAAAGACAAAGAGTAATTTCTCTCTGAGGATACACCTTGGCTATGGGTTTGATTTACCTCTACTCCTGTGTCTTCATTATTCTTGAATTCAGGGTGAAGGAGCAGCCCATATCAAGTACATATCATCATTGTACTAGATTGAAAAGACAGCAGAACCATGCAAAGGCACTTAATACTTTTATTTGAAGCTGGCACACATCACTCCCACGGACATTGCATCAAAGCAAATCATGTGGCCACACTTTTTGTTAATGGGGTGGAAAATATAATCCCCTAACAAGTAAGGGGAGCAAATAATTGAGAACAATAATACCACCATTATCTACCAATCAACTACCAACAACAATCTACTATCATTGTTATCTGATCATGCCAGAGAGAGGAGCAATCTTGGTGGGCCAGTTCTCTGCTGGTATCCTATAAATTCACTCTATACCCTCAATCTAGCCCTATCAAGGACTGCGTACCTACCCAATTCACCCATTTTAACTCACTTTCTCTTCAACTTAACTGTAATTGAACTCTACAGCCATAATATGGATGTATCACCATTTATTCATTCCACATTGATACACATTCCTTTGTTTCCAGGTTGTTGTTTTCATTTGGCTACTAAATATAATGCTGCAACAAAATTATTGAAAATGTATACTTACCGTATAGTTTGAAGTCAGGTAGCATGATGCCTCCAGCTTTGTTCTTTTTGCTTAGGATTGTCTTGGCTATACAGTCTCTTTTTCAATTCCAAATGAAATTTAAAGTAGTTTTTCTAGTTCTGTGAAGAAAGTCAATGGTAGCTTGATGGGAATAGCATTGAATCTATAAATTACTTTGGGCAGTATGACCATTTTCATGATACTGATTCTTCTTATCCATGAACATGGGATGTTTTTCCATTTGTTTGTGTCATCTCTTATTTCCTTGAGCAGTGGTTTGTAGTTATCCTTGAAGAGGTCCTTCACTTCCCTTGTTAGCTGTATTCCTAGGTATTTCATTATCTTCATAGTGATTGTAAATAGGAGTTCACTCATGATTTGGCTCTCTGCTTGTCTGTTATTAGTGTATAGGAATCCTTGTGATTTTGCACATTGACTTTGAATCCTGAAACTTTGCTGAAGTTGTTTATCAGCTTAAGGAGTTTTGGGGCTGAGACGATGGGGTTTTCTAAATATACAATCATGTTGTCTGCAAATAGAGATAATTTGACTTCCTCTCTTCCGATCTGAATATGCTTTATTTCTTTCTCTTGCCTGGTTACTCTGGCCAGAACTTCCAATAATATGTTGAATAGGAATGGTGAAAGAGGGCATCTTTATCTTGTGCTGGTTTTCAAATGTCAAAACAGATATAGAGACAAATGGAACAGAACAGAGGCCTCAGAAATAACATCACACATCTACAGCCATCTGATATTTGACAAACCTGACCAAAAAAATCAGTTGGCAAAGGATTCCCTGTTTAATACATGGTTCTGGGAAAACTGGCTAGCCATATGCAGAAAACAGAAATTGGACCCCTTCCTTACACCTTATACAAAAATTAACTCAAGATGGATTAAAGACTTAAATAGAAAACCTAAAACTACAAAAACCCTAGAAGAAAACCTAGACAATACCATTCAGGACTTAGGCATGGGCAAAGACTTCATGACTGAAACACCAAAAGCAATTGCAACAAAAGCCAAAATTGACAAATGGGATCTAATTAAACTAAAGAGCTTCTGCTTAGCCAAAGAAAATATTATCAGAGTGAACAGGCAACCTACAGAATGGGAGAAAAGTTTTTCAATCTATCCATCTGACAAATGTCTAATATCCAGAATCTACAGGAACTTAAACAAATTTACAAGGAAAAAACAAACAACCCCATCAAAAAGTGGGCCAAGGATATGAACAGACTTCTCAAAAGAAGACATTTACGTGGCCAACAAACATATGAAAAAAGCTCATCATCAGTGGTCATTACAAAAATGCAAATCAAAACCACAATAAGATACCATCTCACACCAGTTAGAGTGGCAATCATTAAGAAGACTGGAAACAATGGATGCTGGAGGATGCGGAGAAATAGGAATGCTTTTACGCTGTTGGTGGGAGTGTGAATTAGTTCAACCATTGTGGAACGCAATGTGGTGATTCCTCAAGGATCTAGAACCAGAAATACTATTTGACCCAGCAGTCCCATTACTGGGTGTAGACCCAGAGGATTACCAATCATTCTACTATAAAGACACATGCAATTTACAGGTCCATTCCAAGATGGCCGAATAGGAACAGCTCTGGTCTGCAACTCCCAGCAAAATCGATGCAGAAGACAGATAATTTCTGCATTTCCAACTGGGTTCATCTCATTGGGATGGTTGGACAGTGGGTGCATCCCATGGAGGGCGAGCCGAACCAGTGTGGGGCATCGCCTCACATGGGAAGTGCAAGGGGTCAGGGGATTTCCAAGGAAAGCCAAGGGAAGCCGTGACAGACTGTACCTGGAAAAATGGAACATTCCCACCTAAATACTGTGCTTTTCCAAAAGTCTTAGCAAATGGCACACCAGGATATTATATCCTGCACCTGGCTCAGTGGGTCCCACACCCATGGAACCTTGCTCACTGCTAGCACAACAGTCTGAGATTGACCCGCGAGGCAGCAGCCTGGCAGGGGGAGTGGCATCCGCCATTGCTGAGGCTTGAGTAGGTAAACAAAGCAGCCAGGGAAGCTGGAATGGGGTGGAGCCCCCCACAGCTCTGCAAGGCCTGCTGCCTCTATTGACTCCACCTCTGGGGGCAGGGCATAGCTGAACAAAAGGCAACAGAAACTTCTGCAGTTTTAAACGTCCCTGTCTGACAGCTCTGAAGAGAGCAGTAGTTCTCCCAGCACAGCATCTGAGCTCTGAGAACAGAGAGACTGCCTCCTCAAGTGGGACCCTGACCCCAATGTAGCCTAACTAGGAGACACCTCCCAGTAAGGGCTGACTGACACCTCATACAACTGGGCGCCCCTCTGGGATGAAGCTTCCAGAGGAAGGATTAGGCAGCAATATTTACTGTTCTGCAATATTTGCTGTTCTGCAATATTTACTGCTCTGCAGCCTCCACTGGTGATACCCAGGAAAACAGGGTCTGGAGTGGACCACCAGCAAACTCTAACAGACCTGCAGCTGAGGGACCTGACTGTTAGAAGGAAAACTAACAAGTAGAAAGGAATAGCATCAATATCTACAAAAAGGACATCCACACGAAAACACCATCTCTAGGTCACCAACATCAAAGACCAAAGGTAGATAAAACCACAAAGATGGGGAGAAACCAGAGCAGAAAAGCTGAAAATTCTAAAAACCGGAGCACCTCTTCTCCTCCAAAGGATGGCAGCTCCTCACCAGCAACAGAACAAAGCTGGACAGAGAATGATTTTGATGAGTTGACAGAGTAGGCTTCAGAAGGTTGGTAATAACAAACTTCCCTGAGCTAAAGGAGGATGTTCGAACCCATCACAAGAAGCTAAAAACCTTGAAATGGCTAACTAGAATAAACAGTGTAGAGAAGACCTTAAATGACCTGATGGAGCTGAAAACCATGGCACAAGAACTACGTGACACATGCACAAGCTTCAGTAGCCAATTCGATCAAGTGGAAGAAAGGGTATCAGTGATTGAAGATCAAATTAATGAAATAAAGTGAGAAGAGAAGTTTAGATAAAAAAGAGTAAAAAGAAATGAACAAAGCCTCCAAGAAATATGGGACCATGTGAAAAGACCAAATCTATGTCTGATTAGTATACCTGAAAGTGACAGGGAGAATGGAACCAATGGAAAACACTCTTCAGGATATTGTCCAGGAGAACTTCCCCAACCTAGCAAGGCAGGCCAACATTCAAATTCAGGAAATACAGAGAAAACCACAAAGATACTCCTTGAAAAGAGCAACCTCAAGACACATAATTTTCAGATTCACCAAGGTTGAAATGAAGGAAAACATGTTAAAGGCAGCCAGAAAGGTCGGGTTACACACAAAGGGAAGCCCATCAGACTAACAGCAGATCTCTCGGCAGAAACTCTCCAAGCCAGAAGAGAGTAAGGGCCAATATTCAACATTCTTAAAGAAAAGAATTTTCAACCCAGAATTTTATATCCAGCCAAACTAAGTTTCATAAGTGAAGGAGAAATAAAATCCTTTACAGACAAGCAAATGCTTAGAGATTTTTGCCACCACCAGGCCTACCCTACAAGAGATCCTGAAGGAGGCACTAAACATGGAAAAGAACAACAGGTACCAGCCATTGCAAAAACATGTCAAAATGTAAAGTCCATCGATGCTAGGAAGAAACTGCATCAACTAGCAAGCAAAATAACCAGCTAATATCATAATGACAGGATCAAGTTCACACATAACAATATTAACCTTAAATGTAAATGGACTAAATGGTCCAATTAAAAGACACAGACTGGCAAACTGGATAAAGAGTCAAGACCCATCAGTTTGCTGTATTCAGGAGACCCATCTCTCATGCAGAGACACACATAGGCTCAAAATAAAGATATGGGGGAAGATCTACCAAGCAAATGGAAAACAAAAAAAAAGCAGGGGTTGCAATCCTAGTCTCTGATAAAACAGACTTTAAACCATCAAAGATCAAAAGAGACAAAGAAGGCCATTACATAGTGGTAAAGGGATCAATTCATCAGAAAGAGCTAAGTATCCTAAATATATATGCACCCAATATAGGAGCACCCAAATTCATAAAGCAATTCCTTAGAAAATTACAAAGAGACGTAGACTCGCATACAATAATAATGGGAGACTTTAACACCCCACTGTCAACATTAGACAGATCAACGAGAGAGACAGTTAACAAGGATATCCAGGAATTGAACTCAACTCTGCACCAAGCAGACCTAATAGACATCTACAGAACTCTCCACCCCAAATCAACAGAATATACATTCTTCTCAGCATCACATCGCACTTATTCCAAAATTGACCACATAGTTGGAAGTAAAGCACTCCTCAGCAAATGTAAAAGAACAGAAATCAAAACAAACTGTCTCTCAGACCACAGTGCAATCAAGCTAGAACTCAGGATTAAGAAACTCACTCAAACCACACAACTACATGGAAACTGAACAACCTGCTCCTGAATGACTACCGGGTAAATAACAAAATGAGGGTAGAAATAATGATGTTCTTAGAAACCAATGAGAACAAAGACACAACATATCAGTATCTCTGGGACACATTTAAAGCAGTTTGTAGAGGGAAATTTATAGCACTAAATGCCCACAAGAGAAAGCAGGAAAGATCTAAAATCGACACCCTAACATCACAATTAAAAGAACTAGAGAAGCAAGAGCAAACACATTCAAAAGCTAGCAGAAGGCAAGAAATAACTAAGATCAGAGCAGAACTGAATGAGATGGAGACACAAAAAACTCTTCAAAAAATCAATGAATCCAGGAGCTGGTTTTTTGAAAAGGTCAACAAAATTGATAGATCACTAGCAAGACTAATAAAGAAGAAAAGAGAGAAGAATCAAATAGACACAACGAAAAATGATAAAGGGGATATCACCACCGATCCCACAGAAACACAAACTACCATCAAAGAATACCACAAACACCTCTACACAAATAAACTAGAAAATCCAGAAGAAATGGATAAGTTCCTGGACACATACACCCTCCCAAGACTAAACCAGGAAGAAGTTGAGTCCCTGAATAGGCCAATAACAGGCTCTGAAATTGAGGCAATAATCAGTAGCCTACCAACCAGAAAAAGTACAGGAACAGATGGATTCACAGCCAAATTCTACAAGAGACACAAAGAGGAGCTGGTACCATTCCTCCTGAAACCATTCCAATCAATAGAAAAAGAGGGAATCCTCCCTAACTCATTTTATGAGGCCAGCATCATCCTGATACCAACGCCTGGCAGAGACACAACAAAAAAGAGAATTTTAGACCAATATCCTTGATGAACATTGATGTGAAAATCCTCAATAAAGTACTGGCAAACTGAATCCAGCAGCACATCAAAAAGCTTATCCACTACAATCAAGTCGGCTTCATCCCTGGGATGCAAGGCTGGTTCAACATATGCAAATCAATAAACATAATCCATCACATAAACAGAGCCAATGACAAAAACCACGTGATTATCTCAATAGATGCAGAAAAGGCCTTTGACAAAATTCAACAGCCCTTCATGCTAAAAACTCTCAAGAAGCCAGATAGTGATGGAACGTATCTGAAAATAATAAGAGTTATTGACGACAAACCCACAGCCAATATCATACTGAATGGGTAAAAACTGGAAGCATTCCCTTTGAAAACTGGCATAAGACAGGGATGCCCTCTCTCACCACTCCTATTCAACATAATGTTGGAAGTTCTGGCCAGGGCAATCAGGCAAGAGAAAGAAATAAAGGGTATTCAATTAGGAAAAGAGGAAGTCAAATTGTCCCTGTTTGCAGATGACATGATTGCATATTTAGAAAACCCCATCATCTCAGCCCAAAATTTCCTTAAGCTGATAAGCAACTTCAGCAAAGTCTCAGGATACAAAATCAATGTGCAAAAATCACAAGCATTCTTATATACCAAAAACAGACAAACAGTCAAATCATGAGTGAACTCCCATTCACAATTGCTTCAAAGAGAATAAAATACCTAAGAATCCAACTTACAAGGGATGTGAAGAACCTCTTCAAGGAGAACTATAAACCACTGCTCAATGAAATAAAAGAGGACACAAACAAATGGAAGAACATTCCATTCTCATGGATAGGAAGAATAAATATCATGAAAATGGCCATACTGCCCAAGGTAATTTATAGATTCAACGCCATCCCCATCAAGCTACCAATGACTTTCTTCACAGAATTGGAAAAAACTACTTTAAAGTTCATGTGGAACAAAAAAAGAGCCCACATTGCCAAGACAATCCTAAGCAAAGAACAAAGCTGGAGGCATCATGCTACCTGACTTCAAACTATACTAAGAGGCTACAGTAACCAAAAGAGCATGGTACTGGTACCAAAACAGAGATATAGACCAATGGATCAGAACAGAACCCTCAGAAATAATACCACACATCTACAACCATCTGATCTTTGACAAACCTGACAAAAACAAGAAATGCAGAAAGGATTCCCTATTTAATAAATGGTGCTGGGAAAACTGGCTAGCCATATGTAGAAAGATGAAACAGATCTCTTCCTTACAGCTTATACAAATTAATTCAAGATGGATTAAAGACTTAAATGTTAGGCCTAAAACCATAAAAACCCAGAAGAAAACGTAGGCAATACCATTCAGGACATAAGCACGGGCAAGGACTTCATGACTAAAACACCAAAAGCAATGGCAACAAAAGCCAAAATCGACAAATGGGATCTAATTATACTAACGAGCTTCTGCACAGCAAAAGAAACTACCATCAGAGTGAACCAGCAACCTACAGAATGGGAGAAAATGTTTGCAATCTACCCATCTGACAAAGGGTTAATATCTAGAACCGACAAACAACTTAAACAAATTTACAAGAAAAAAACAACCCCATCAAAAAGTGGGCAAAGAATACGAACAGACACTTCTCAAAAGAAGACATTTATGTGGTCAACAGACGTATGAAAAAACGTTCATAATCACTGGTCATCAGAGAAATGCAAATCAAAACCACAATGAGATACCATCTCACACCATGTAGAATGGCGATCATTAAAAAGTCAGGAAACAGGGCAACCTGCTCGGGTCCCCTTCCACACTGTGGAAGCTTTGTTCTTTTGCTCTTTGCAATAAATCTTGCTGCTGCTCAAAAAAAAAAAAAAAAAAAAAAGGAATCAGGAAACAACAGATGCTGGAGAGGATGTGGAGAAATAGGAATGCTTTTACACTGTTGGTGGGACTGTAAACTAGTTTAACCATTGTGGAAGACAGTGTGGTAATTCCTCAAGGATCTAGAACTAGATGTACCATTTGACCCAGCTATCACATTACTCAGTATATACCCAAAGGATTATAAATCATGCTACTATAAAGACACATGCACACGTATGTTTATTGCAGCACTACTCACAATAGCAAAGACTTGGAATCAACCCAAATGTCCATCAACAATAGACTGGATTAAGAAAATGTGGCACATAAACACCATGGAATACTATGCATCCATAAATAGGATGAGTTCATGTCCTTTGCAGGGACATGAATGAAGCTGGAAACCATCATTCTCAGCAAACTATCACAAGGACAGAAAACCAAACACTGCATATTCTCACTCATAGGTGGGAATCGAACAATGAGAACACTTGGACATAGTGGGGGGGGGGAACATCACACACTGGGGTCTGTCATAGGATGGGGGTCTGGGAGAGGGATAGTATTAGAGAAATACCTAATGTAAATGATGAATTGATAGGTGCAGCAAACCATCACGGCACATGTATGCCTATGTAACAAACCTGTAGGCTCAGCACATGTATCCCATAACTTAAAAAAAAAAAACCAAAAAAAAAAACAAAAAAAACCTCTCCAGCCCTTTTGTTTTGGAGAAGTTGAGCTCCGTCTCTCTACTCTATTGAAATAGTCTTGAATAAAGTCTTCTTTGCCTGTTAAAAAAATGTATACTTACTGCTGTTATCTTTATTCCTATGGGATAAATTTCAAGATGTGGGATTCCAGAGCCAAAGAACATAGGTATGTTTTTTGTTGTTGTTGTTGTTTGTTTTTGTTTTTTTGTTTGGTTACTTTGGTTTTAAGAGACAAGATGTCATCCTGTTGCATAGGCTGAAGTGCAGTAGCACAATCATAGCTCACTGGAGCCCAAACTGCTGGGCTCAAGCAATCCTACGTCGGCCTCGCAGTGTGCTAGGATTATAGGTGTGAGCCACCATACCCTGCTAGATGTTTTTAAAAGTTATTTCCATGTTTCTGTATTTAAAAGCTAAAACAATTATTACTTCCACTTTTTCCTGCATATTTACTAGTGATACGTGATTTAACTCTTTAGTATTTTTGCCAATCTGATAGGTGACAAATGTTATTTATTAGGTCCTTTACTTTGTGTGTCTCTTACCACTAGTGAAGCTAGGCATCTCTTCCTTTTTTTACACAATTTTATTGAGGTATAATTTAATACCATAAAATTCACTTATTGTAAGGTTACAATTGAATATTTTTAGTAAATTTTTAGAGTCATGCAACCATTACCATAATTTAATTTTAGAACTTGTTTCTCTATCTAAAAACGTTCCTGGTGCCTGTTTGTAATCAATCTCTGCTCCCATCCCCAGATCCAGACAAGCATTGACCTGCTTTCTGTCACTACTGATTTTCCCTTTTAGGACATTTTATATAAACAGAAATATTAGGTTGCTGCAAATATAATTGTGGTTTTTGCCATTCAATGAAAGTAATAAATAACAACCCAATAAATAACAGAAAGTGTTTTGTATCTGGCTTCTTTCATTTAGCATAACATTTTCAAGGTTCATCCACGTTGTAGCATGTATCAGAATATCATTTTTTGTTGCTGAACAATATTTCATTGTATAGATAAACTGCATTTCATTTATTCATTCACCAGTTGATATACATTTGGATTGTTTCTACTTTGGGCTATTACACATAATGCTGCTATGAAATTTTGTGTACAAGTGTTTGTGTGAACATATATTTGTACTTCTCTTGGGTAGATATCTAAGGATAAAATTGTTGGGTCATATGGTAAATTCATGTTTAATTTTTTTAAGTGCCAAACTGTTTTCCAAAGTCTGCCTACTTTTCCACCAGCAATGTACAAGGATTTCTGTTTCTCCACACCTTCTCCAGCACTTGACTGCCATGTTTTAAACTTATTTTAAGTTCAGGGGTATATGTGCAGAATATAGAGGTTTGTTACATAGGTAAATGTGTGTTATGGAAGTTTGTTATATAGATTATTTCATCACCCAGGAATAAAGCCTAATATCCATCATTATTTTTCCCGGTCCTCTCCCTCCTGCCACCTTTCACCTTCTGATAGGCCCCAGTGCGTGTTGTTCCCCTCTCTGTGTCCACGTGTTCTCATCATTTAGCTCCCACTTATAAATGAGAACATGCTCTATTTGGTTTTCTGTTCCTGTGTTAGTTTGCTAAGGATAATGGCCTCCAGCTCCATCCATGTCTCTGCAAAGTACATGCCCTCATTCTTTTCTTTATGGCTGCATAGTATTCTATGGTGTATATGTACCAAATTTTCTTTATACAGTCTATCAAGAATACACCATAGAATGCTATGCATACGAATACATTTAGGTTGATTGCATGTCTTTGCTATTGTGAACAGTGCTGCAATAAACATGCTCATGTGTGTGCCTTTATAATAGAATGATTTATATTCATTTTCTTTGGATGGAGTCTCACTCTGTCACCCAGGCTGGAGTCCAGTGGCACAATCTCGGCTCACTGAAACTTCTGCTTCCCGTGTTCAAGTGACTCTCCTGCCTCAGCCCTCTTAGTAGCTGGGATTACAGACGTGTGCCACCATGCCCAGCTAATTTTTGTATTTTTAGTAGAGATGGGGTTTTGCCATGTTAGCCAGGCTGGTCTTGAATTCTTGACCTCAAGTGATCCACCCACCTCGGCCTCCCAAAGTGCTGGGATTACAGGCATGAGCAACCATGCCCTGCCTGAATGATTTATATTTCTTTGGGTATACATCCAGCAGTGGGATTGTTGGGTCAAATGGTATTCCTGTCTTTAGGTCTTTGAGAAATCGTCACTGTCATCCACAATTGTTGAACTAATTTACACTCCCACCAACAGTATATAAGTGTTCTTCTTTTTCCTCCACAACCTGGCCAGGGTCTGTTATTTTTTGACTTTTTAATAGTAGCCATTCTGACTGATGTGAGATAGTATATCATTGTAGTTTTGATTTGCATTTCTCTAATGATAAGTGATGCTGATCTTTTTTTTCATATGATTGTTGGCTGCATGTATGTCTTCTTTTGAAATTTGTCTGTTCATGTCCGTTGCCCACTTTTTAGTGGGGTTGTTAGTTCTTTTTCTTGTCAATTTAAATTCCTTATAGATGCTGGATATCAGACCTTTGTCAGATGCAATAGTTTGCAAAAATATTCTCCCATTCTGTAGGTTGTCTGTTTGTTCTGTTGATAGTTTCTTTTGCTGTGCAGAAGCTCTTTAGTTTAATTAGATCCCATTTGTCAATTTCTGTTTCTGTTGCAATTGCTTTGGCATCTTCATCATGAAATCTTTGCCTGTCCCTATGTCTTGAATAGCATTGTCTAGGTTGTCTTTCAGGGTTTTTTTAGTTTAGGGTTTTACATTTAAATCTTTAATCTGTCTTGAGTTAATTTTAGTATATGGCGTAAGAAAGGGATCCAGTTTCAGTTTTCTGCATATGGCTAGCCAGTTATCCCAGTACCATTTTTATTGAATAGGGCATCCTTTCCCCATTGCTTGTTTTTGTCAGGTTTGTCAAATATTAGATAGTTGTGGGTGTGCAGTCTAATTTCTGAGCTCTCTATTCTGTTTCATTGGTCTGTGTGTCTGTTCTTGTACCAGTACCATGCTGTTTTAGTTACTGTAGCCCTGCAGTACAGTTTGAAGTCAGGTAGCATGATGCCTCCAGCTTTGTTCTTTTTGCTTAGGATTGCCTTGATTTTTGCCGTTTTGATTATAGCCATCCTAGCAGGTGTGTAATGATATCTTATTGTGGCTTAAAACTTCATTTCCCTAATGACTAATGATGCTGAGCACCTTATCATGTGCATATTAGCCATTTGTATATCTCCTTGGTAAAATAGCTAATTCAAATTGTTGCCTGTTTTTAAATTGGGTTGCTTGCTTTCTTATTATTTGGTTGTAAGTATTCTTTATATATTTTGAATACAAATCCTTTGCATACCATGATTTGCAAATATTTTCTCCCAGTTATGGCTAAGCTTCTGGTGTTCAAGCCCCACCCCACCCTGGTAGAACCACTTTGGATACTAAGCTTAAGGGAAGGGAAATAAGAAATAAAGTAGTCCCAGGCAGGAATGCCACATACTCTACCCTTCTTATCTGAAGCTCAGCGGTTTTTACATGAATAAACACCTCTCAATATGTTGTTTGCCTCTGGTCAATTTCCAGATCTCTGAAATGGTTGTTTTTGATGATTTTCAGTTTGTTAGCTGTATTCTGAAGAGAGGATTCATGAGTCTCTTTACTCCACCATGCCAGAAGAAACTAGACAGCATTTTTTACGTTTATGAAAATTTGGAATTGGTGGTCTTCCTTCCTAACAGCTCCAGAAAGTGCCAGGTTTGTGTTTTCTTCTCTTGGATTGGGTTGTGTGCCCATCCTTGAACCACTCACAGCAGCCAGGGGAATGCATTAGTATGACCAGCCAAGCCTGATCCCCATGCCTATCCCTTGTCTGAGAAGGAACTGCCACTACCTATAGCATCTAGCCTGAGAATTGAGAGGGGTGGTCTTCCAGTAGTAAATTGGAGTCATTTTCCTTGAAAGAAGACATGACGCCAGTGGTAAAACCAGTCAAAATTCACAACAGGCTCCCTTCAGGGTTGTGATTCCCTATGTGGAGCCCTTACATCACAGGCCAGTGCCCAACACCTACACTGTTCATCACCTTCAGGGAGACCATGCCTGACCATGCAGTCTTGCTGACTTCTTAATGATACCAGACACACAAAGCCTCCTATGATCCGAGGACACAGAAATCTGGCTTCAGATGGGAGCAGACTTCAGTGCCCTCTAAAATTTCTTTCGACTCCCCGCCTAAAATCCTAGAATTCTAAATTTCTCTTTTATTTTACACTTTAGTTTTTATGTGCTTTTGAGCCTCTTCTTCCTTCTTTTCAGCTAAGTATTATTTTAACTTTTTTTTTCTTTAGACAGAGTCTCACTTTGTCACCCAGGCTGGAGTTCAGTGGTGCAATCCCCACTCACTGCAACATCCTTCTCTAAAGTTCAAGCAATTCTCCTGCCTCAGCCTCCTGAGTAACTGGGATTACAGGTGCGCACCACCGTGCCTGGGTACTTTTTGTATTTTTAATAGAGATGGGGTTTCACCACTTTTGGCCAGGCTGGTCTTGAACTCCTGACCTCAGGTGATCCACTCACCTCGGCCTCTCAAAGTGCTGAGATTACAGCGTGAGCCACTGTGCCCGGCCCCTAGTTTAACGTTTCTTATATCTTTCCTATCCCTGTTCTGTTTCTGTCATTCCATCTCTCTGTTCTCTCTCTCTCTCTCTCTCTCTGTCTGTCTGACTTGCTCTTGCTCTTGCTCTCACTCTTGTTCTCACTCTATTTCTCTCTCCTTGTCTATTATCAGAATCAATTTACCAAACACCTACAACAGTCAGGCACTGTGCACAGCTACAACATTGCAAAAACAAAGATGTATTAGCTACACTTCTTCCCTCAAGTTTACAATGTCTTTGCCAGAAAGAACCTATCATTCAATGCAAAGCTCACCACAGAAGTATAACAAGAGAGTGCAACATGAGTGATGCTGACAGTATCAGCTGTGCATTCTTCCAAGGCTGGCCTTATGCACAGACAGCATAGCTAAAAGCTTCTGGAACTCTGGAAAGGCATCCAAAACCTTGAATACTTTGCTTTTCCCAGGACTTCAGATTCCACACTTTACCTCTTCACACTTCCTGAAATTCCCATAATGAGAATCACTAGCATGCTGAACACTGTGCATTTATATTGGAGGATTAATTAGCTCCAAAATTTTACTTTCTAAGATTGGCAGTATCAATCTAAATGCAAGATAGCGGTTTTAATCTGGTAAGAGAGGGATTCTACAGCGGGGATCCATATTGGAGAAGTGGGCCTGCATGAGACTCCCCACGGGGAATCATGTGCCTGTGCTGCAGGATAAGGTGGGTACAGGGGAAGAAAAATGGTCTACATGTGGAGGAAACCTCATTACATTGAATACATCTACTTCACTTCTGTACCAAAGACCACTCAAAATTCTACCCATTCATTAGTCCTTGTTTAATTTTCTCTCTCTTCTCTTTTCCTTTTCTACTCAATTGTCAGTAGATGGGCAGTAGCATATATGTGATTTAGAACTCTGTGACCTAGACAAGGCATTTGGACTTTTATTGAAGTTTAAAAATTGTGCGATTCATGTGATCAAGTATTGCTAATGTCACAGGCTGACGAGTAACTGTAAAGAAGAGCAAAATCTTCCATTTCTTCATGGGCTCATTGCCAACATAGTGAATTATCACAAGGGCAAGCCAAGTGCAGAAACACCCTTTTGGGGAGGGGGGAAATGAAGAGGATTATTCATGCCATGGAAATTTTGAGAGACTGAAAAAACAGACTCTAGAAAATGGGGGATTGACACAGTAAAAGAAGGGAGAAAAATACTTCACCTTTGAGTGTGAAATTAGTTTACCTTCGTTAAGACACCAATCCCACAAAAACTATAAATATAGCATCCTGATTATTTAAGAGAAAAACGCTAATTTTCAAGTTTGTGCTATTTCTAGCAATTCCAATCTGCTATGCAGGAAGTGTGAGAGTGCTGATAATTAAGGAACACTATGTTAGGCGATGATAACACACCGCCTCTGGGTCCCAGCTCATAGTACCTTGTAAATGTGATGAAATCAGATTTGATACTGCTAAAATGTCAGGAATACACATTAGCAATCCTCTTATTTCAATACAATTCAGCAATGTTTAACTTTGCAGTGCAATCCTTGTGTCAGTGTTCCTTGTCATAAAGCAGATAATGTGATTCAAGATAATTATTACAAGGAAATATCAAAAAGCCACAAGCTGAAATAATTTACGAATCATTTCTTCCCACACTTTTTGTCAATGACCTGGATAAATTGCACAGTCCACAGTCATGAGAATGAGGGGGGTTGACTGAACTCCTTGGTGGCCTTCAGGGCCATGAAGCATCAGAAAATGAACCCATGATTCTCTTCACACATCCATCCACCCCAAACCCTGTAGATCACCCCCTCCTAATCAACCAAGCCCCAACCGGGCTATATTTCCAAATTCCTCACCATCTCATGCCAATCTTACTAAATCTCATTAGGTGTATCTACTTCTCCAGCCCCAGGTTCTGCCTTAGATCTTCCCCATCTCTGAGTCACTTCCTGGCTCTGAGTCTGACCCTTCCACTTGGCTGTCTGAATGAAGTATCTAAAACAGAAATCTGGTCATGTTCCTGCCCTGCTTAAACAAACAAACAACAACAACAAAAAAAAACCCTGTGATGGCTCCTGTTTTTCCCTATGTTCAAGTTCCAGTTCTTTGGCATGCCTACATTGTCCTCAACGATCTTCCCCTGCCCATCTCTCTGGCCAGGCATACTCTCCACCTATGCCATGCATTCCCTGAACTTCATGCACAAACCATGTGGGGTGTCCACACACACTGTGCTGATCTGGCTGCATGCTTTTGTTCCCGCCAGACTCACCTATCACTTTCATCTGAAGAGCAACACCCATCCTTTCAAACTCCTGCAGGAGGCACCTCCTCCAGAAAGCCCACAGAGAGAGATGGGTATGCGCTCTCTGAACTTTTTCATCCCGCCATCTGTCACATCACATTGTTGTTTATCTTTTATCATCCCTGATTCTGGAAGGTCCCTCAGGGCAGGGGCTGTATCTCATTCATCTTCGTATTCCCAATATAAAACAACAGACCAGGAATATTGTAGGCATCCTGTATATTTTCTGGAATTTGAACCCAAGTGTGGATTTAGCTTCCATTGGTAAAATCTACACAAAGTCAGATACTTCGAAGGAGTAAAATACTTCCTTTATTCCCTGCAATTCCTAGATTAAAGGAGCAGAAAAATGAATTTAAGCATTAATTTAAGCATAAAATATATCATACAATTATAAAAACTATGGACTATATATTTATCCATATATGAGCTACACTGTTCTATGTTCTAGAACTTATAAAAAAGTACACATAAAATATCGTTCTTTATGTTTTGAGATATATCTTGTTTTTTCCACTCAATAATGCATTTTTAAGATTTATGAAGACCTAGCTCATTCATTTTAATTGCTGTGATGTATTTCATTGTCTGAATATATTATGCCTTATATATTCATGATTGTTATATTTTCTTGGTGGAATATGTAATCAATATGTAGAGTCCCTTTTTATTCCTAATAATACACTATTAAATTCAATTTTCTCCTATTGGAAATGTTACACAACTTCCTTTTATTTACATTTATAGGTATAGCTTGCCCGTTTCTTTATTTGCAAATACTGTGTTCTCTGTGATTTTGTATTAAGGATGTTTTTAATGAACAACAAAAAGTTTGAGTTTTACTATTTGTAACAATGATATTGATTATTGTTGTTGCCATATTTTGATAGATGATTTTAACCTTATGAATGTGAATGTATTTAGATTTAATTATTACCAGGTAGTTTTTTGTTCATTTGCTTATTTGATTCTTCTAATTTCCTTTCTTGATTCTTTTTGACTTCTGTTGAATTGATAGAGTTTTCCCTATTCTTTCCTTTTTCTCCTTAGCTGGTTTGCAATATTTAGACTAGTTTTTGTTTGTTTGTTTACACTATTTGTGTTCACTTTTTTAAAAATAAAAAATACGAAGTTAGAATGAAGCTAGAGGCCAGTATCACACGGTAACATAAAACCAAATACCATGTGTTCTCATGTTATAAGTGGAAGCTAAACATTGAAGACACATGAACACAAAGAAGAGAACAACAGATACCAGGCCTACTTGACAGTGGAGGGTGAGAGGAGGGTGAGGATCAAAGATCTATCCCTGTGACACACAAGTTCCCCATGTAACAACCTGCACATGCACCCCTGAGCCATCAATAAAAGTTTAAATTTAAAAAAGTTTAAAAACCTAAAATGCTAAGTTGTAATTCAAATAAAATTTACCCATTCATAAGGTAAAATTCAATAGTTTTAATATATTCATGGAATGGTACAACCATCATCCCAATTTATTTTAGAACATGTCATCCCCCCAAAAATAACATCCCCAATTTATTTCTCCTCAACTTCTCCATCCTATCCCTAAGCAACCCATATCTACTTTCTGTCATTCTATGGATTTGCCTGTTCTGGACACTTCTTATAAATGGAATCATATGGTATGCGATTTTTTTGTGACTGGCTGCTTTCACTTAGCATAATGTTTTCAAGGTTCACTGATGCTCTAGCATATAAAAGTACCTCATTGTTTTCCATTGCCACATAATACTCCACTGTACAGATGTACCACATTTTATTTATTCATTTATTGGTTGATAAACATTTGGGTTGCTCCCATGTTTTGGCTATTATGAGCAATGCTGTTATAAACATTTGTATACAAGATATTTGTGTGAACATATGCCTCCATTTTACCTTGGAGTGAAGTGTATACCTAAAAGTAAAATTTCCAGATCATATGGCAGCTCTTCTTTTAATCTGTTGAGGAACTGCTGGACTGTTTTCCAAAGAGGCTGCATCACTTTACATTTCACTAGCAGTGTATGAGAGCTCTAATTTCTCCACATTCTCACCAACATTCGTAATTACCTGTCTTCTTTATTCTTGCCATCCCAGTGGGTGTGAACTGATATCTCATTGTGATTTTGATTTGCATTTCCCTGATGGCTAACATTGAGCTTTTTTTTTTTTTTTTTTTTTGGATATTTATATATCTTATTTGGACAAATGTCTTTTCAGATCCTTTGTCCATTTTTAAATTGTGTTATTTGTCTTTTTATTATTTAATAGTATTTCTTTATATACTCTCACTAGATGCAAGTCTTTTATTCGACATTATTGGCAAAAATTTTCCCCTTCTCTTGGTGTGTCTTTTGACACACATGAATTTTTAGTTTATTGATTTTCAAGTTATCAAGTTTTGTTGCTTGCGCCTTTGGTGCCATTTCTAAGAAACTACACCCAATCTAAAGTCATGAACATTTATACCTATGTCTTTTATTTTTAATATGTATGCTTAATTGCTCCACTATTTCCGTTATTTTCTTTTTCTGGAAATCCATTTAACACACTTCAAAGTCTCTCCGTGTCTCCTAATTGCCCTTTTCTATTATGAACTTTTTGTGCTGTGTTCCAAATGAATTCAAGTCTACTACCCTCCAATTAATGAGTTCCTTCTTCAATAGATTCCAATGTTAAGTTGATCCCATTAATATTTTAATTTTAATATTTTTGTTTACATTTCTAGGATTTCAAATTGTTCATTTTCATATCCACTTGTCTTGTTTCATTATGCCAGTTTAATTTCATAAATTTCTATTTTGTTCCTGGATGTCTTTATCGCTTTGAGAATCCTAAATATATCTTTACGTACATAGTTTTCACATTATCTGTTATTTTTATGTCATCTGGAGTGGATTCAGCTTATAATTTTCAATCTTTCTTAGTATTAGATTGTCTCTTAGGTTTTAGAATTTGTATTTACAGGATCACCTTGAGTAAGGTTTATTTTTTAAAATCTCTCTGCCTCCGAACTCAACTTCTATCCAGATCCAGGGCTCATATTGGTTACTCACAGTCCCTCTCCAGTTGTGTTATTTTTGCTATTTCCAAACTATCAGGTAAGCAATGGCAACTTGGCCTGGGTCCTCCTGTGTCTGCGTCTATGCACCTTACCTCCATCGCAAGGCAGCTTTACATCGACATTGCCCCCAGCAGCAGAACTTTCTATATCATATTTTTTTTCTAACTAACAAGAAGGCTGAGGCTCAGAAACATTAAGAAGGTTATTTGAGGTCACACAACTATAATAACTTGTGAGACTAGGATTTAAACTTCTCTGATTCCAAAACCCAGGTGCTTCCCAGTGTGCTCAAGTGCTCTGAAGGGGGATGACACAAGTGGTCTTCTCTACACTGTCCCTACAATCCCAATCAGAAACAAAACCCATAGCCATAGGAAACTGACAGCTTCTCCTGAGGGTGATTTTTAAATAAATACCCCTTTGTATGAATGAATCAACTGCCAGCTGGTTACTGTTCCCAAGACACAGCTTGATGAGACCAGAAGGAAGCTTTGAAATTAGAGTGACACAGGTTCATGTCTCAACTCTGCCACTGACTTTTGGTGTAACTTGGACAGATTATGTCGTATCTCTCAGCCTGTGTCCTTACCTGTGAACTAGGGACAGTAATGCTTATCGTCACAGCTCATATCAAGAATTCTGTGAGCTCACTAATGCACAAAGTGGATACCTTGTAATGATGATTTCTGTTTCCCTTTCTGTGGACACAGTTGATTTTGCAAGGGGCCTCAGTATTGCAGGAAGCACATTTTGCCTCCTCCTGTCTCTAGACTCTGAAGGAAGCACTTGCCAGAAAAAATCCAAGGCACAGTACATCAGACTTTGACATACCTCCTGCTATGTGATACATTTCCCTACTGATCTGGGCCATGGGGGTGGGAAGGAGCAGGTAGCAAGGGCAGGCAGCCCTGGTGCCCATAAAGGCCTTTGTTCTAACCTTCACAAGAGAACACTCTTCCTTGATAACCTGGGATAGTACAGACCCTCTGGGAGGCAATAATTCTGGGTGACAGCTCCATAGGCTGATACAGAGTCAGGAGAATGCAATTGTTTCAAAGGAAATAAGACTAAATCAGAACTTGGGATTTTCCCTGAATAATGCACTTGAGTTCCAATTTTTGGACAGGGCTGGAACACCAAAGCCTTCTTAAAATGAGATTTATGCTTTGGGTTAGGCAAACATTTCTTAGATATGGCACCAAAAATACAGTCCATAAAAGAGATACACTGATATATTGGACTTAATTAAAATTAAAAGCTTCTGCTAATATTGTTAAAACAGGCCAAAGACTGGGAGAAAAATACTTGCAAATCATATATCTGATAAAGAACATATATCTACAATACCTAAAGAACTCAATATCCATTGTCATTAGAAAAATGTACATTAAAAACATAATGAAGTTCCACTACATGCCTATTAAAATGAATATTATAAGAAATTCTCACTATAGCAAGTGTTGCAGAGATGTCAGAGTCCCCATACACCGCTTGTGGAAATGTAAAATGGAAGAACTGCTTTGAGCGAGTTTGGCAAAGTTTCTTAAAAACTCAAACTTATACTTACCATGTGATCAAGCCATTGCACTCTTAGATATTTACTCAAGAGAAAAGAAAGAATGCATTTATATAAAAAGACTTATACTTAAACGTTCATAGCTTTATTTGTAATATTCCTGAGCTACAAACAACCCAAATGTTCATTAATAGGTGAATGGATAATAAGTCATGGTATATCCATACAATGGAATACTACTCAATAAGACTACTCAGTGATAAAAAGATGAATTATCAATATACATGACATGAAAGAATCTCAAAATAATTATGCTGAGTGAAAGAAGCCAGACAAAAATAGAGTATGTAATGTATGACTCCATTTATATAAAATTCAAGGAAATGTAAACTAATGTGGTAACAGAAAGTAGCTCTACAGTTGTCTGGAGACGAGTAGGCAGGAGGGAGGGATTACAAAAGAGCATGATGAAACGTACGGGGTCAATTCTAATGATTATTTCCTGGGTGGATACATGTGGCAAGACATCAGATTTTACACTTCAAATGTGTGCAGTTTATTGTATGCCAAGTGAACTTCAATAAAGCCATTAGAGGAGAAAGAACAGGAGGAGAAGACTTATGCTCAGTGATTCTCTCCTATTGACCAATCACTCCAGGACACTAGCAGAAGTACCAAAGTATGGAAATATTTTCTCCAATTCAGAAAATCTTATTGGAAATTCAAGAATACGTAGGGTATTCAGGCAGTTTTTATAAGTATAGAATTTTTTGAAAATTGATGCTTGAAAAGTTTTTGGTACCTGGAGCTGTCCTCTCCCTATTTTTTGGAGTTTTTAATGGAACAATTAGACAGCCCAGTCCTCCCTTTTTCCAGTTCCAGCCATTTTCCTAGTCCTCTTGCTGCAGACGTGGCACGTGTGGCTTCTCAGCTTCATGACAGTGTCATAACAGATTCTCTGGCCTCTGTTCCAACATTACCCCTTGAAATATTGGCTCTACTGACCATTTTTGGCCTGTTTTTCTCCCCATAGACTGTTGAGTGCATTTGGCATTTTATACTCTATCCTTTGTCCTCTAGTCCTCCACTTCTATACACCTATGTAGGTCCTTATCCCTAGCCAGGGTCATCCAGGTTTCAAATACTGACCAGACCCACCTGGTGCCTAGGGGCTGAGGGTACAAGTGGCGGAGGTGGTTCAGATTCTCTTCATCAGGGCTCTGTTCTGACCTGTGGATAACATCATAGGCTAGATGCAGATAGCAACTCAGCTGTTGTACTTTCAGCCCAAGTGTAGCCAGTTGGCTAGGAGCATCTCTGTAGGGAAAGCTCCCTAACCTCCCCTGCCCTTCAGACTGGGCTAGGCAGGTTGGGTGTCCTCCTCTCCCTTGGTATCCTGTGCTTCCCTTTATCATTCATTTATTTCATTTTCTTTGTATTTTCTTACCTTTCCTCAATCCATATCCCTTTCCCAATATGAGAGGCTCCATAGAATGGGAATCTTGTCATACATCTCAGTATCCTCAGCACATAGTGCAGATCCAGGCACATTGGAGACAAACACTTAAATAGTTGGTTTATTTTAAACAGGAAGACTAGCGGGACCTGAGTGGATAGTTCTTGAAGATCATCTGTGTTTGCTTCAGCTTCCATGACAAATGCGATTCCTCAACTTTTGATTTTTAGCAGTGTGGTTCGGAAAGAAATATTACTCCTCTTCTCTGATAAACTTCTGAGACTGCCTAAGTCTTAAAGTCATATAAACACTGAAGAAGAATCTCTTTCCAAGATGAACTTTAACCCTTTTTCCAAACATATTACATTTCCCAATCCTGTGCAGCAACCTAATAGCTATGTTAGTTGTGTTTCATGAGAAGAGAGATGGCCAAGACTTATCCAAAATCCATGGCCAATCTACTTCCCACATGTGCCTACTAGGTCCTCCAAGTATAAGAGCAGAATGGCCACTCCAGGGAAATTCACTTCAGAAAACGCAGCTTCCAAGCTTCTGTCCTGCCTGGGTAATGGGTTGAAGAATGGGAATCATCCAGGACCCCTCCTATCCCTCTTGTTTGAGAACTATACCAGAGGTTCAACAAATTGTACTATTTCTGCCTTGATTTCTTTCTTTTTCTGCTGGGATAATGCCCATTGTGCAGGAGGCATCCTCAGGCCTAACTGATCACAGTGCCCTAAGAGATATTACCCATCTTTCCCCCTTCCATTTCTGGCCCCAACCCCTTTTTCTCACTCCACCTCCCCAGGGAAGAATATGATGGTCTCATAGGGCCCTTGTTCCTATCGGATCCTTGACCCAGACCTGAGCTTGTCAGCCCTGGGAATGGAATGGAAATGGGGATGAGGTGAACAGTTGGAGAGTGATCACAGTTACACATTGGACAAGTAAGTTAAATCAGGATCTAGTAGGAATTCTGAAAAGAAGGCAGCCTGAACCCATATTTCTGATATCCTCTATCACCAAATTCCCTCCAGCAGTAACTCAACAAGAAGGCAAAAAAAGGCATTGAAGATGAGAGTACACCTGATGCTGAATCCTAATGGAAAGCCAGCTCACATCTGAGGTTTCAGATTCCAAGGGGACTGGGCAGATCTGGACAGAGGGCAATGTCTGTTTTGTGGAACTTGCTTCTATTACCCAGAGAACCTAGGACCCCATGGTAAGGGAGGGGAGGTGTCTTTGCTGGAAAAGCATGGAGTGAGGACATCTGACCACCCATCAGCATAAATAGCTCCATGTGCTGGACCTGCTAACTCCCAGGGCACAGATAAGAGCTGTGGCTGCCACCCAATCACTGCTCACAGTACTGAAGAAAATCATAGTCTTTCATTTCCCCCTCCTTCTTACCCTCCAATTCACCTTAGCTTGACCCATCAGCCTGATCTGAACATGTGCTACAGGAAACTAGACCTACCAACATAGGCGTAGAATGAATAACTACCAGTCAAGAGACTTCGTAGCATAAAGGGAGACCAAGCAAAGAGCCAGACCTCTTTCTAACGAGGATGCTTTAATGAAAGAAACAGAAGGAAAAGAAAATAAAAATCCATAGAAAATATGTAAAGTTATGCAATAGGAGTTCAGGTAAATTTTTTAAATTCTTAGTTGAAAAATTTAGTTTTAGAACTAAAACATAGAATTGATTCAACTGAAAACTGAAGAAGTAATCTTACTCTTGTGTAGTAAGAATTATCTTACTACACAAAAGCAAAAATATACAAAGAAACAAAACAAGTGAAAAGAATAAGAGACATGGAGAATATATCCAGGAGACGTAATACGCAAAATGGAGTAGTTTCAGGAGACAAATGAATAGACTTAAGAGAAGCAAAAAATATAAAAAGAAGAAGAAAAAACTGAGTTGTAAAAAGATACACATTTTCAAATGGAAAGTGTACTTATAGTGTCATATAGGAATTACACCTTGTAAAATTTCCGAACTCTGAGAATAAGAAAATTTATTTATAGGCTTTCAAACAGGAGAAAAATCTAGTTTCAAAGGCAAGAGAAACAAATCAGCAACAGATTTCTCACCTGCAACTCTAGAAACTCAGATGGGACAAAATATGCTTAGCATTTAGAGAAAAGCTTTGTGATCCATGAATCTTACACCATTCAATAAAATGTTTATGTGGGAAGAGAAAAAAGTTTTTCACCACAAGAGAACTCATAATGTGTGCCACCCAGATACACCTTCGAAGTAAATTGCTTAAGGGAGTACTATAATAAATAAAATAAAATCAGAACAAAAATCTCAAGATATGATAGACTATTCCAAGAGTAGGATTCAGTCAAAAAAATATTCATTAGTTTCCTATTCTGTTCTAAAATACAGTGGTGAACAAGACAGAGCCCCTGCCATTTAAAAGTGTATATTCAGATACTAAATGTTGTGAAGGAGACTAAATGGAATAATGAGAAGAAGGACTGCTTTGGCAAAGCTGGAGATGACATTCAAATTGAGAATTGAATGTAAGAAGGAAGTAACTCTGCACACTTAATAGAAGAGCATTCTGACCAGAAATGAGCCTCCAGAAGGAAATAAACTTAGTGTGTTCAGCTTATTCGGAAAGAAAACCACAATGACTGGGCATAAGGAATTTGGGCAGACATGGGAGAAGATAAGATCAAGAAGGCAGTGTGGCAGAGACTACCATCAACACACTGAAATCCAGGTTCTTCCTCTCTTTCTATAATATAGAGCTAGACTGCATTTCCCAGCCTTCCTGGAAATTGCATGTGGCTATGAGAGACCCAGCCAGTGCAATATGAACAGAAGTGATACTCGTTTCTGCACATAAAAAACACTCATATGTACTTCTCTCTGCGTGTTTGCTCCTCCAGCTGGGCGAAATGGAAATGACCCCAAGTGTGACTTTGAAAGAGACTTGTGTAGGAGATGACAGTCAGCCTACATCCCTGAATGACTGTATGTTGTTATGTGAGCAAGAAATAAACATCTACACCATTTGAGCCATAGTTAGTTACTGGGCAAATGTATTACAGCAGTTAATGCTCTCTGACCATTACAGGTTGGCAGGGTCTTGCAGAACCATAGGGCAGAGTCTGAATTTCTCTCCTGGTATAACAGAAAGGACCATATATGTTTGTATGTGTTGGGTGATGTAGAGGAGTTCAGAAAGTAAGTGACATGATCAGATTAATACTCTAGGTTCTAAGGGCAGGGCTCCTAATCAATCAAGAGGCCATTGTCACAGTCTTGGAGAGAGATGATTGTGGCTTGGACTGAAGCTTTGGAATTGAGATTAACTACTTTGGAGAAACAGGACACGTGAAAGAGGAATAAGGAGACAGTTGGTTAAATAGTTCAGGGCTTTTCCAGTCAAGTACATGAGCAGCAATGTGTTAGTTTTCTAAGGCTGCCATAACAAATTGGTAGCTTAAAACACTAGATATTTATTCTTACGGTTCTGGAGGCCAGAAGTCTGAAATCAAGGTGTCAGCTGCATTGGATGCTTCTGGAGGCTTGAACAGAGAATCTGTTATCTCCCGGCTTCTGATGGCTGCTGGCAATTCTTGGCATTCCTTGGCCTGTAGATGCATCACTCCAATCTCTGCCTCTGTCTTCACATTGTCTTCTCCTTGCTGTGTTTCTGTGTCTGTTTCTCCCTCTCTTCTCTTCTAAGGACTCGTCATTGGGTTAGAGCCTGCCTGAATCCGGATAATCACATTTCAGGATCCTTAATTTGATTACATCTACAAAGATTCCTTTTTTCAAATAAGGTCATTTACAGATTCCTAAGCTTATCTTTCAGGAGCCACTATTCAACCCACTACAACGGAAGGCAAGTGAGTTAAAAAAATTTGCCAAGGAAGCTATAAGGCTAGATTGTGGAATCCACACTGGATGAGGAAAGGAAGAAGGCCATGAAAGTGGTGAGATCAGATTGGAGAATGGCTGAGCAAGGGAGCTGGGAGTTGGGGAGGAGAAATAGGGTTGCGTTACAATGGCTGAGAGAGTTCAGTTATTGATAATAACAAAGTCTGGGGAATGGGCATCCAAGTGGTTTACTGAGGTGAGGCCTGAGAAAACTCCACTGGAGGAAAGGAGGATGGGACTTAGATGTTGGTTGTATCACTAACATGGTGATAAAGCCCCACAATGAAAGGAGTGGCTAAGGGGTGAGTCTGGTGCTAGAGGTGCTGGGCAACAACTAGTGAGAGGCAGGACTAAGGGGTCCAGACAGCAATTAGGAGGACCTGAAAGTCATGGCTAACTCAGAACAGACAATTATAAAGGGATTGCCAACTACAACATACAGGATTGAAAGAGATCAGGCCTGCTATATAATTTTAAAAGCTAGGAACCAAAATTTCAAAGGAGTCCAAAAAATCCCAGGAGTTAGTGGGGGAGATACAGAGAAATTAGAGAAGTAAAAGTGTCCTGAAAGCTTCATTTTAGTATGGGGTGTATGGCTGATTTTAATTAAATAAAAACTATACTAAAAAGTCTCCTCTTGAAACATTAAGATGTTTATCGTTTTGGTATAAAAATACAAACTTGAAGACACTCTTCAAAATATATGTACTCGTGAAAAAATAGAAACATTTAAATGATTCCAAATTATCAAGTGCCAAAATAGTAGCTAAAAATAAAAACTCTTTCAATACAGTAAAACTTGGTGAGGGAGAAAATAGGAACAAATAATACATAATAGTACAAAAAGCATAAAATAAGATAAAATAAGGCCAAACATGTCCTTCATTTTATCACAATTGTATTTAACATCTCCATTATAAATAATGATTAAAAAAGTATTAAACCATCATTAAAAACAATCATTGTGATGATTCTTTTAATAGGTGTACAATCGTGCACTTTAAAATATTTGCAGTTTATTGAACATCAATTCCACCTTAATAAAGCTGCTTTAAAGACAAAACAACAAAGATTCTAAGATTGAGAAAAAGCATACTACAATTTTATGCCCTATGCATGTACCTAAAAAGGACAAAGAAAGCCTGAAAAGAAGGGCAGCAAGTGCAAACAAATAGAAAACAGGGTTGGCAATATTTATATTACATAAGTAGATTTTGAGGCTAAAAGTATTTTAAAACAATATAGATATTTTGTAATAATAAAAGATAAAATCCACAAAGATGTTCTGAGTCAATAAGCTTTAATGTACCCGTAGCATAACTTTAAAATATTTAAAATGATAATTGTTAGAGCTACAACAGATAGGCAATGTCACAATCATATTAAGAAATTATAATACACCTTAATAGACTTCTCTTAAATTATCTGCTAGTCAAATCTAGTAGATAAGTATAAAGTAAAGACTGTAGATAACGTGAATAATATTTAACAAACTTGATACACATACACAGGTAAAACTTTATACTAAAAAAATAGAGAATCTTTTCAAACACCCTGGTCATTAAAAGGAAATAGTGTAGCAGAGACCCCTATCAACTCACTAAAATCCACGTTCTTCCTCTTATTCTAGGACACACCGCTAGACTGCATTTCCCAGCCTTCCTGGAAGTTGGGTGTGGCTATGAGAGATCCGGCCAGTTCAGCATAAACAGAAATGATATTCACTTTTGCCCATAAAAAACACTCATATGCACTTCTCCCTGTTTTCTCCTCCAGCTGGTTGAAATGGAAACAACTCGAAAGATGACTGTCAAAGAAAGCCATGTGTTGAAGATGACAGTCAGCCTGTATGCCTGAATGACTATGTGTTGCTATGTAAGCAAGATATAAACATCTACATGGTTTGAACTATAGTTATTGGGCAAATTTATTACAGTTTATACCATGGACACACACACACACACACACACACACACACACCACACACACACCACACACCCTAGATGTAACTTTGACCATGGCTCAAGGAAAATGTCTATTATTGCCAAATGAGATAAAAATCATACAATAAAACTGAAGAAAGTCCAGAGTAACTTAGTCCATAAATGTAAACAAATATTTAAAATCCACTTAGAAATTTTATAAAGTATCTTCTAAATAATTTGTGGATTAAAGAATAAATCAAAATTGGAATTTTAATTAGAAAAAAATGAGAAAATTACATACTAAAAACTATAAGACTAAGACAAATAGTGATATTTAGTAGAAAATGTGTAGCCTCAATGTTATATATTAGGAAACCAGGAAGATTTTAGATAAGAGACTAAGCATCCAACTCAAGAAGGTAAAAGTACAGAATAAAATGAAAATAAATAGAAAAAAATAAAAAGAGAAATTACTGAAACAGAAAACCAAAAGAAAACTCTGTGGTCATAAATAAAATGAGAAGTTTGTTCTTCAGAAAAAGGTGAAAACAATGGAAAGGCTATGACTTTGATGAACAAAAAGACAGGTATGACACAAAGATAAAATTACAAACACTAAGAAGATTTAAAAATTTAAGTCAATGCACTATGCCAATTACTTTGAAAACCTACATGCAATAAATGGTTGTCTAAGACAATATTAACTACCAAAACTGATTCAAAAAGAAGTGGAAAACTTGAACAGATCAAGAGCCAGAGAAAACGTTAAGTTGTCAAAGACATCACAGAAAAAAAAAAAAAAACAAAAACTTGACACGTTTAAAGTATATAACGTAGTAGTTGAGAGTGAAGACTCTGAGTTTTAATCCCTACTGTGCTTGTCATTTTAACATGACTGCCAGATTTAGAGAATAAAGATACAGTATACCCAGCTAAATTTGAATTTCAGATAAGTGACAAATAATTTTTAATATAAATACTTCCATGCAATATTTAGGATATAGTTATACTAAAATTTATTCACTGTTGATCTGAAATTCAAATTTAACTGGGCATTTTGTATTTTACTGGCAATCCTAGACTTCAGGCAGTTACCTAATTTTCCTGTGCCTCTGCTTCCTCATCTCTAAAATGGTGATAAGAGATCCTGGTGAAGACAAGTACCTCTTTACTTCATGCCCAAGCAGATCTCCAGGCATTCACAGCACCCACTCATCTGGATTAGCACCCTAAGCTGCTCCACCCTCCCTGTGCATAGATTGTGATGCAGTAGAGCCCTCTCTGCTCCACACCCAGGCAGATCTCCAGGCATTCAAAGCACTTGCTCACCTGGATTGGCAGCCTGAGCTACCCTGCCCTTCCAGTGCAGAGATCTAGGTGCAGGGGACCCTCTGTGCTTCATGCCCAGGCAGATCTCCAGACATTCAGATGACCAGCTCACCAGGACCAGGAGCCTAAGCCACCCTACTCTTCCTGTGCAGTGACTGTGATGAAGGGGAGCCCTTTCCACTCAACACCTAGACATATCTCTGCTCATTTTGAGTACTTGCCTTAATCAGCAGCCTGAGCCAGCCTGCCCTTCCTGTTTGGAGACCATGGTGAAGTGGGGCCCTCTCTAACCTATGCCCAGGGATACCTCCAGGCAGTCATAGTACCTGTTTGCCTGGATTAGCAGCTGAGCTGGCCCAACCTTCCTTTGCAGAAATCCTGGTGAAAAGAGACCCTCTCTGCTACATGTCCAGGAAAATCTCCAGGCATTCAGAGCACTTGCTTGCCTCGTTCAGCTGCTTGAGTTTCCCCACCCTTCCTATGTAGAGATTGTGGTACAGCAGGGTCTTCTACACTTCATTCCCAGGCAGATCTCCAGTCACCTGGAGTATGTGCTCCTGGATTGGAAGTTTAGCCCCAGCCCACTCCATTCCCCATTCAGAGAACTTGAGGCCAAGGAGGTTTCCCAGATCCACATGTAGGTATTCCTCTGGTTGCTTGGTGGCTGCCCATTGGATTTTCCCTTGGCACTGGTGCTTGAGACTGCTGTCACGGGATCTCTGGCCAGACCTAACCAGTCTGGCCCTGCCCATCTTACCTCTCCACCCCTGCCTCAAAGGAATAAACAGGGAGCTAAGACCACTGTACACTTCATGGATCAGCCCCTGGTTTAAGACAACAGAGTGCTTCTCCCAGTAAAAAAAGGATCAATTATATGCTGAGCGATGTTGTCCACAGCTGGCTCTTACCTATAAGTGCTATCTACAGGCTTATAGGTCAAACTAAATAGCCCAATAAACCAGCCAAAAGAACTGTATAAGGCTATAGAAGCAAAGTCAAAAGGCTCTACCCAACATTCTCTACAGTCATATGCCTTGAGGATAGGAAGAAAGAGAAAGGGAAAGAAAAGAAACAATAATATAGAAAAAGAAAGAAAGAAATGCTATCTAAACACAAATAATTATAGAAATAAGAAGCACATATATCTCCAGGTAAGAATGAACCAGCATGAGAATTTTAGTATCATTTAAAAATCTGAATGTAGTGACACCACCAGAGGATCACTTCAGTTCTCTGGCAATGGTTCCTACCCAAAATTGAAACTCAGAAATGACAGGTAAAGAATTCAAAGCATGGATTGCAAGGAAGCATAGTGAGATCCAAGACAAGGTCAAAAATCAATACAAAGTAACATCTACAGCAGGAAATGAAGGAATAGATAAACATCTTAAAAAGAAATCAACCGGAGATTCTGGAATTAAAAACTCACTTAAGGAATTTAAAAATACAATTGAAAGTTTTATCAATAGACTGGACCAAACAGAAGAAAGAATTTTAGAGCTTGAATACCAGTCTTTCCAACCAACACAGTCAGATAAAAATTAAAAAAAAATAAATTTAAAAGATAAACAAAATTTTTGAGAATATAGAATTATGTAAAGCAAACACATCTATGATAAATTATTGACATTTTTGAGATAAAAGGAGAAAACATAAACAACCTGGAAAACATATTTGAGAGAATAATTCAAGAAAATTTCTCTAATCTTGCCAGAGATATAAACATTCAGATACAAGAAATCCAGAGAACACCTGTGAGATACTATACATAATGAATGTCACCAAGACATATAGTCAGCAGACTGTCCAAGGTCAATGCTAAAGAAAAAAACTCTTAAAGGAAACTAGAGATCACATATAAAAAGAACTCTATCAGTGTAACAGCAGAATTCTCAGCAGAAACCTTACAACTCAGGAGAGACTGGGGGCCAACTTTTTTTTTTTTTTTTTTTTTTTTGCGTTTGTAAAGAAAAGATTTCCAACCAAGAATTTCATATCCCATCAAACTAAGCTTCATAAGTAAAGGAGAAATAAAACCTTTTCCAGACAAACAAGCACTAAGGTTATTTATTGCCACTAAATCAGCCTTACAAGACACCCTTAAGGAAGTACTATACATGGAAACTAAAGAACAACACCTGCTCCCACAAAAACACACTCAAGTACATGGCTCACAGACCCTATAAAGCAACCACACAAGAAAAAAATACAAAGCAATCAGCTAACAATTTTATGATAGGATAAAAATCTCTCATACCAATATTAACTTTTAATGATTTAAATGCCACATTTAAAAGGCAGAGAGTGGTAAGTCGGATAAAATAACAAGACCCATCTCACACATAACAATACCCAGGGGCTTGAAGTGAAGGATTGGAGAAAGATCTATCATGTAAATGGAAAACAAAAAAGGGTAGAGGTCAGTATTCCTTTATCAGATAAAACAGACTCTAGATCAACAACAGTAAAAAAGGGCCAAGAAGGGCATTATGTGATAAAAAAGTGTTCAGTTTAAGAAGAAGACTTAAGTATCCTGAATACATATGCACCCAACATTGGAGCACCCACATTCGTGCATGTCTGCTTCTAGACATACAAAAAGATATAGACAGCCAAACAATAATAGTAGGGGACTTCAACACCCCATTGACAGCATTAGACAGATCATCAAAGCAGAAAACTTAACAAAGAAATTCTGAAGTAAAATTCAACACTTGACGAATTGGACCTAATAGAAATTCACAGAATATTCCACCTCTCAACCAAAGAATGTATATTCTTCTCATCTGTATGTGGAAAATACTCCAAGATCAACCACATAATTGACCATAAAACAAGTCTCAATAAATTCAAAATAATCAAAATCATACCAACCATATTCTCAGGCCAATGTAATAGAAATAGAATAAAAACAGAAATCAATACCAAGATGATCTCTCAAAACCACACAATTAGATGGAAATTCAACAACTTGCTCCAAAATGACTTTTGAGTAAGCAATAAAATTCAGAGAGCAATCAAGAAATTATTTGAAAAAAATGGAAACAGAGATAGAACATACCAAAATCTCTGGGATGCAGCAAAAATAGTGTTGAGAGGAAAATTTAATAGCACTACCTACTTTAAAAAGTTAGAAATATCTCAAATTAATGATCTAACATCACACCTAGTGGAACCAAAAAATGTGAACGAATGAACTACAAAGCAAGCAGAGGAAAATAACTAAATTCATAGCAGAATGAAACAAAATTGAGACCCCAAAATCCATTCAAATAATCAACAAAACCAAAAGTTAGTTTTTTTGAAAGGATAAGAAAGATCAACACACTGGTAGATAGATTAACAAGGAAAAAAGAGAGAATATCCAAATAAGCAGTGTCAGAAATGACAAAGGTGACAACTGATCCCACAGAAATACAAAAGATTCTCAGAGACTATTATGAACATCTCTATGCACACCAACTAGAAAATCTAGAGGATATGGATAAATTCCTGGAAACACACAACCTCTCAAAATTGAATCAGGAAGAAATCAAAATCTCGAACAGACCAATATTGAATTCCAAAATTGAATCAGTAATAAAATACCTACCAACCAAAATAAGCACTGGACTAGACAGATTCACAGCTGAATTCTACCAGACATACAAAGAGTTCATAACTATTCTACTGAAACTATTCAAAAAAATTGAGGAGGAGGGAATTCTCTAACTTATTCTCTAAAGCCAGCATCACTCTCATACCAAAACCTGACAAAGACACAATGAAAAAAGAAAACTACAGGCCAATATCCCTGAAGAACATAGATGCAAAAATCCTCAACAAAATACTGGCCAACCAAATCCAGCAGCACATCAAACAGTTAATTCACCACAATCAAGTAGGGTTCTTTCCTGAGAAGCAAGGTTGGTTCAACATACACAAATCAATAAATGTGATTCATCACATAAATAGAATTAAAAACAAAAACCATATGACCATCTCAATAGATGTGGAAAAAGCTTTGGATAAAATTCCGTATCGCTTCATGATAAAAATACACAACAAACAGGGCATCAAAGGAACACACCTCAAAATAATAAGAGACACCTATGACAAACCCACAACCAACATCGTACCGAATAGGCAAAGCTAGAAGCATTCCTCTTAAGAACTGGAACAAGACAAGACTACCCACTCTCACCACTCCTATTCAACATAGTACTGGAAGTCCTAACCAGAGCAGTTAGACAAGAGAAAAAAATGAATGACATCCAAATAGAAAAAAGAAGTCAAAATATCTCTCTTTGCTGATGATATGATTTTGTACCTCAAAAACCATAAAGATTCTACCGAAGGGATCCTAGAACTGATAAATGACTTCAATAAAGTTTCAAGATACAAAATCAATGTACAAAAACCAGTAGCATTTATATACATCAATAATTCAAGCTTAGAACCAGATTGAGAATATAACTCCATTTATAATAGATACACACACACACACACATATGCATGCACCCACCCACCCACCCAGGAATACATGTAGCCAATGATGTAGAAAGATCTCTGCAAGGAGAACTACAAAACACTGATGAAAGACATCACAGATGACATGAACAAATGGAAAAACATTCCATGCTCATGGATTGGAAGAATCAATATAGTTAAAATGGCCATATTGCCCAAAGCAATCTACAGATTCAATGCTATTGTTATCAAACTACCAATGTCATTTTTCACAGAAAAAAAAAAAAGTCTAAAATTCATATGGAATCAAGAAAAGAACCCAAGTAGCCAAAGCAATCCTAAGCAAAAAGAACAAAGCCAGAGACATTACATTACCTGAATTTAGACTATACTATAAGGCTACAGTAACTAAAACAGCATGGCACTAGCACAAAAACAGACACACAGACCAATGAAAGTGAGAACTCTGAAAGAAAGCCATACAACCTACAGCCATCTGATCTTCAACAAAGTCAATAAAAATAATCAATGGGGAAAGTACTCTCTATTCAATCAGTGGTGCTGGAGTAAATGCCTAGCCATATGCAGAAGAATGAAACTAGACCCCTACCTTTCACCATATACAAAAATTAACTTAAAATATATTAAAGATTTAAATATAAGACCTCAAACTATAGGAATCCCAGAAAAAAATCTAGGAAATACCACTCTGGACATTACCTTTGGGAAAGAATTTATGACTAAGTGTTTAAAAGCAATTGCAACAAAACAAAAATGGACAAGTGGGATCTAATTAAATGAAAGAGCTTCTGTGCAACAAAATAAACTATCAACAAAGTAATCAGACAACCTACAGAATGGGAGAAAATATTCACAAACCATACATCTGACAAAAGTCTAATATCCAAAATCTATAAAGAACTTAATTTGACAAGCAAGAAAAAAAACCAAAATCGTTAAAAAGTGGGCTAAAGACATGAACAGACACTTCTCAAAAGAAGACAGGCAAGTGGCCAAGCATATGAAAAAATGCTCATCATCACTAATCATCAGAGAAATACAAATCAAAATCACAATGAGATACCATCTCACATCAGTCAAAAATAGGCTGGGCATGGTGGCACACACCTGTAATCCCAACACTTTGGGTGGCTGAGGTGGGAGGATCAGTCGAGATCAGGAGTTCAAGAATAGCCTGGGCAACATAGTGAGACCTTGTCCCTATTTTTTTAAAAATCAAAAAAAATATAGTGGCACATGCCTGTAGTCCGAGCTTATTTAGGAGACTGAGGCAGAAGAATGACTTGGGCCTAGGAGGTCAAGGCTGCAGTGAGCCATAATCACACCACTGCACACTATCCTTGGTGACAGAGCGAGACCCTATCTCAAAATAAACAAATAAACAAGAGATACTGTCGAACTTGTAGAGAGAAGGGAATGTTTATACACTATTGGTGAGAATGTAAATTAATTCATCCTCTATGGGAAGCAGTTACGGTATTTCTCAAAGAACTTAAGACGAAACTACCATGTGACCCAGCAATGCCCTTACTGGGTATATAGCCAAAGGAAAATAAATCATTCTACCAAAAAGACACATGAACTTGCATGTTCATCACAGCACTACTCACAAAAGCAAAGCTATGGAATCAATCTAGGTACCCATCAACAGTGGATTGGATAAGGAAAATGTGGTATATATACCTTGTGGAATACTCACAGTCATAAAAAATACAGTGAAATCATATCCTTTGCAGCTACATGGATGCAGCTGGAGGCCATTATCCTAAATGCACTAACACAGGGACAGAAAATCAAATACCACATGTTCTCACTTGTAAGTGGAAGCTAAACATTGATGCACATGGACATAAAGATGGCAACAATAGTCACTGGTGACTACTAAAGAGGGAAGAAAGGGAGTGGGGCAAAGGCTGAAAAACTACTGGGTACTATGCTGACTACCTGGGTGACGGGATCAATCATATACTCCAAAGCTCAGCATCATACAATATACCCATGTAACGAGTCTGCACATACAACCCCTGAATCTAAAATGAAAGTTGAAATTATTAATAAATGAATAAATAAAATGATGATGGTGATAAAAACCTACCTCATAAGGATGATGGGAGAATTAAATTACTCTTAGGGAACATACGGAACATAGTAAGTACTATGTAAATGTTAGTTGTTTTAGTAATAACTCCTTTTCCCCCTTGCCTCCTTTTGCTCTCCCTCTCCTCCTTCCATTCTTCAATAAGCACATATTGAACAGTTACCAAGTGCCTGGCTTTAGGCTAGATACTGGAATAGACACAAATAATAAAATTAGAAGTATGTCTTCTTTCCTGTTGGGTCCCCACTCTCCACCCCAACACCCACACCCATACAGCCCATATTAGAAACAATTCCAGCTAATCACAGTACAAGGTTTTCCCTTTTCTGACTGCAGGATAGGAACAGCACACTGATGTATGTTTTATCCAGGAGCTTATGCCCACCCTTGGAGGAGACCCCCTCATCCTTCCCATGATTAGCTGTCTCACATTCATAACTTTCGAATCAACAACCTGTGGCCTTGTTCAGGTGACTTTATCTTTTTTCAGCCTCCCTAACATAAAACAAGGTATCTAAAGAAGATTATGAATGCATGGAAGTGTCTACCATACCACAGGCACTGAGATTTTCTTTGCACTGAAAACATTAGTGTGATAGTCAAGCCTTGAGTGTGTTTGCTGACATAGCTTTTTCCCTTGGGTTAATTGATATGGTTGCTGTTCTCTGGTGAGAAACAGTAACTAAGACTGAGATAAACTTGGCCTCTCCTTTGCTCCCAGGCTTTCTTATATAACTTCTCTGGCTTCCTTTGTTTTAGCATTTCAGTTTGTAGCCAGGTCTCAGAAACCTGATGAGGAGCATAGACCAGCCCTGCCCCCACTGCTGGATTGTTTCTCCTGGAGCCCACCTTAGTTCCTCAACCAGGCTGCACCTCCCGCTGCCCAGGTCCAGACACCTGGCTCACCTCAGCTCACTCCACTTGCAGGATACCCCACCTTGTGGCAACCACAGGGTTGTCACCCCCTTTGGTAGGCTGTTCTGACAATGAAGTCAACCTTCCCTGTGTCCCCAGGTGTCCCCTCTTCAGTCTATCCCCTTCCCCCACCCACTCGCTCCTACTTCCATTCACTTCGGTATTTCACCCAATACTCCACACGCTCACTCCCATCATACCCGATCTCAAGAGATAATCAAGCATTTTAAATTTACACTTTAGAGTGACTGTTGAATGTTAAGGACTCTACACTTGGGTAGTGGAAGGAAAGGATTTATTTCTTCTTGAAAGAGATAAGTGACATCTATTGAGCGCCTACTGTGTGCCGGACACTAGCCAAACTCCCTTTCCACACATTTTTCTCATTTAATTCTCTAATAATGGGGTGATGCAGATGTCAATGTCTTCATTTTATGAATTCAAAAACAGTTTCAGGGACTTTAAGTGTCTTACCCAGGGTTATTCACAACTAAGTGGGGGAGTGGGGATTTACATTCGAGTCTCTTTAACTCCAAGTCCAGTATATTCCCCCAATATTCCAACTTGCGGAAGTTGGCTTTTATCTATGTGTGTGTGTTTTAAGATATTAAGATTTTTTAAACAGCACCTAGATATGTATCAGTTCTGCTTACTTTCTGCCTCCAGATCTGTCCCTGCTTCTTCTTGCTCTAGGTTATGAGTTAGTCACTTCATCATCCTATCTGTTCAATCCCATGGTCAGCTAGGCCTAGAAAGGAGAACATGCACTTAGGAAAAGCAAGGATGCCCACTGCTTTTTGCTGCTGTTGTATAACATATTCCAAAATAAAAGCCTGAGTCTTCAGGCAGTGTCTTGTTTTCTCTGAAAGCACAGACCCTTAGTGAGTGGGATGCAGCCAGAATGGCATTCCCCTCAGCATTGCCCTTGACTCTCGCACTCACCAGCAGCCAGGACCACGTTTGCATGCTTGACAAACCTTGAGCTTGTCTCTCTCCTCTTTCATTTTATTTCTCACCTCCTCTCTACCCCTCCCCTATTCTCATCCTCTCTCTCCCACTACTCCACCTTTTTCTCCCTCCCTCTCTCTTAGTTGCTAGGGCTGCCAGAACAATGTACCACTGATGGGGTAGGTTGAACAACAGAAATCTATTTTCTTGTAGATCTGGAGGCTAGAAGTCCAAGATTAAGGTGTAAGCAAAGTTAGTTTTCTGAGGCTTTCTCCTTTCATCATAGATTGCTGTCTTGTCCCTATGTCTTCACATGGTCTTATCTCTCTGTGTCCAAATTTTCTCTTCTGGTAAGGTCATAGTGCCAGTAATATTGATTTAGAGCCTACCCTAATAACCTCATTTTAACTTAATTATCTCTTTAAAGACCCTATCTGCAAATACAGTGATATTCTGAAGTACTAGGGGTTGGAACTTTAACATGTAAATTTTGGCAGACACAATTCAGCCCCTAACTCACACGCACTCTCTCCTTTTGAGAGAAGGTGGCAAATGTTAGGTTGAGGCTGAAGCTGTACCTGTCTCCCTGGGATTTCCTATAGCTCAGGTTTTCTCAGGAAGAGAAACTCAGTGCCTCAGCAGCCACCTGCTCCTTGTTAATGAGAAAGAGAGCAACAGGTGCTAGCCAAGGGCTGGGAAGGGGGAAGGTTTCTGTTAGTTAAGAGGGCTCCCAACGGATCCTGAAGGTTTCAGGGAAGGGTTTCTGGGCTTGGTACATTTGTTACATGTGGGTGTTAAAAGGTTATGAAGAACAGAGTAGGAGAGTTGGGACCCAAGCAGATCTACCCTGCCCTGCTGGGTCTCATGGCTGAGCTGTTTCAATAACTAGGGTCCACTGTCATATTCACAGAGTCTTAAAGTCTCAGTATGGGTAATTTTTAAAATTTGTGTTTTCATTTTAATGATCATCTAAGAACACTAACATAAGTACATCCTGAAATATCAAGATGACCATCCAGATGCAAAGACTGCAATGACATTTCAGTGCCTACATTTGTATTCATTTCTATCATAGTGTTGGTGCCAAAAACCACTATTTTAAGTGCTCAGAGCCAAAATGAAAAGAACATAGTTGAATCCTATGTATAAATAAAATTCTTATGCAAACTGAAGGCCAAATAATGTCACAGCACATGGTATGAATTGTAGTTAAAGTTATTACATTGCAGAAATATAGAAAGGAAATATGAGAATTGAATAATCACACAGCACAATTAAAAATCTGAAATTGAGAGATAGTCACAAATCTTAATCCATCATTCATCAAAGTAAATTGACAAAAACTTTAATGTTACTGCTTTGTTTTTAACCAATTTTTAAAATTAGTTAAATTGGTTAATCACATTTGTATAATTGGTTGAAATTTCTTAATTTGTTTTGTATTTTTGCATTAGCCTATAAATACAGGAATTTGAATCTAATTTTGTGTTTATGCACATTTAAGAAATACATTAAGACCAGATTTACAGTTCCGATTAAAATAGAGTGGATAGAATCAGACTAACTTGGGCTAAGAAAAACTATAAAAGCTGGATAACAATCCCAAAACAGCTGTCTGGTGACATCAGAGAATAACCAAAGCATCTAAGACCTGAGGGGCCAAACGCCTCTGGAAAACAGAAACATTTTGTGATTAGCATTGTATTCAGTAATGTGTTTTCTATTTGAGTTTTTTTATCATTTCCTGGTATGGGGTGAAGGGGAGAAGCAATGCAGTGCCTTAGAGCTTACAGAAGTCTCATTGGGCTGGACAGACAAAAATTAGAGTTCAGGATACAAAGAAATCAAAACTTGAGGCCTGAAATGCTGGAGAAGAGGGAACCACAAAAAGATAAATCTGATATACAATTCCTTCTTGAGACATTTTATTATTTCCAAGCCACATGTTGGATGAGACAGAGAAACCAAGTGGAAAAAAACTTCCAAGACAGTAAAAATCTTAGCATAGGATTATACAGCCTCATGGTGCTAGGAAGACAAAAACTAGTGTTTGGGGCCTTCCATGAGTAAAGCCCTGGTAAACACCAGAGTTTCAGTTGAGACTTCAGAAGGGCTGTTTTAGGGGTAAGGACAAATCATAAATAGAAAGCCTACACTGAATCAAAGTGATTTCCCCATATCCTGTCTGCTTGCAAGAAGACATTCCTTTTCTGGTCTGACCTAGAGAGAGAGTTACAGCAACATGGAGCTACTCACCCACAACCTGCTGAGCTCCCCACGTGTGTGGGGTGAGGTCCTCTGGCTTTCCCAGGTGACTCTAGGCCACAGAGGTTCACATCAACCCTACAGCAGTCATCCTGACTTGGTGGCATGTATGGTACCCAACATGAAGTGGGCAGTGCTTCTAAGGGTGGCCAATACCTTGCTTCTGGTTGAGGTGTTTAAAAGACCAATCCAAGGGTAAGAGCATGAGGAGAAATTTCTGAGGAAGATGTACAATGTGCTGCAGGAATCTGTTCTTCATTAGCCTCAGGATCCCCCAAAATGCTGCTGAATGATGAGGAAACTGAAACTTAGCCAGTTCAGACACCAATTTTTCATTCTGTGATTGTGTATATATCTTTCTTTATGTATATTTTGTTTGCTGTCTCTGTCATGTACATCTTCAACCCTTGACCTAATGACACACCAAACACACAGTGTTCTTGAGATCAGTATTATATATTTTTTCTCATTAAAGATTCAAAACTAGAAGAAGAAAAAGAAAAAAAGAGAAGAGGAGGGGGAGATAAAGGTGGAGGCAGAGGACTTATTCTTCTCTCGGGCATAAGACAACAGAACACATCATCCAAAGTTTCTAAAACATTTAAATACAGTGTTTATAATTCAATAAAAATTTCAAACAAAAATTACCAGACATGCCATGAAAAGAGACCAAGAGAAAAATAGAGCCAGTAAAAAGAAAGAAATAAAGGTTGTTCAAATAGGAAGAGAGGAAGTCAAGTTGTCTTCCTTTGCAGATGACATGATTTTATATTTAGAAAACCCCATCATCTCAGCCCTAAAACTCCTTGAACTGATAAGCAATGTCAGCAAAATCTCAGGATACAAAATCAATGTGCAAACATCACAAGCTTTCCTTTACAACAACAATAGGCAAGCAGAAAGCCAAATCATGAATCAACTCCCATTCACAATCACTACAAAGAAAATAAAATACCTGAGAATACAGCTACCAAGGGATGTGAAGAACCTCTTCAAGGAGAACTACAAACCACTGCTCAAGGAAATAAGACAGGACACAAATAGAAAAGCATTCCATTCTCATGGATAGGAAGAATCAATATCATGAAAATGGCCATGCTGCTCAAAGTTATTTATAGATTCAATGCTATTCCCATCATACTACCATTGACATTCTTCACAGAATTAGAAAAAAGTATTTTAAATTTCGATGGGGGAATAAAAGGAGACCCCGTATAGCCAAGACAATCCTAAGCAAAAAGAACAAAGCTGGAGGCATCACGCTACCTGACTTCAAACTATACTACAAGGCTACAGTAACCAAGACAGCATGGTACTGGTTCTAAAACAGACACATAGATGAATGAAGCAGAACAGAGACCTCAGAAATAACACCACACGTCTACAACCATCTAATCTTTGACAAACCTGAGAAAAACAAGCAATGGGGAAAGGATCTCCTATCCAGTAAATGGTGCTGGAAAAACTGGCTAGCCACATGCAGAAAACTGAAACTGGACCTCTTCCTTAAACCTTATACAAAAATTAACTCAAGCTGTATTAAAGATTTAAATGTAAAACCCAAAACCATAAAAACCCTAGAAGAAAACATAGGCAATACAATTCAGGAAACAGGCATGGGCAAAGACTTCCTGACAAAAACACCAAAAGCAATTGCAACAGAAACCAAAATTGACAGATCAGATCTAATTAAACTAAAGAGCTTCTGCACAAAAGAAACTATCATCAGAGTGAACAGGCAACTTACAGAACGGGAGAAAAACTTTGCAGTCTACCCATCTGACAAATACCTAATATCCAGAATTTACAAGAAACTTAAACATACAACAAACAACCTCATCAAAAAGTGGGCAAAGGATATGAACAGATACTTCTCAAAAGAAGACATTTATGTGGCCAAGAAACATATGAAAAAAAAAATTCAACATCACTGATCATCAGAGAAATGCAAATCAAAAGCAAAATGAGATACCATCTCACACCAGTCAGAATGGCGATTATTAAAAAGTCAGGAAACAATAGATGCTGGTGAGGCTGTGGAGAAATAGGAATGCTTTTACACTGTTGGTGGGAATGTAAATTAGTTCAACCACTGTGGAAGACAGTACGGCAATTCCTCAAGGATCTAGAACCAGAAATACCATTTGACCCAGCAATCCCATTACTGGGTATATATCCAAAGGAATATAAATCATTCTACTATCAAGACATGTGAACACGTATGTTTATTGCAGTACTATTTACAATAGCAAAGACATGGAACAAACCCAAATGCCCAACAGCGATAGACTGGATAAAGAAAATGTGGTACACATACACCATGGAATACTATGCAGCCATAAAAAGGAAAGAGATCATGTCCTTTGAAGGGACATGGATGAAGCTGGAAGCCATCCTCAGCAAACTAATACCGGAACAGCAAATGAAACACAGCATGTTTTCACTCACAAGTGGGAGATGAACATTGAGAACACGTGGACACAGAAAGGGGAACAACACACACCAGGGCCTGTTGAGGGTGGGGAGTTAGCAGAGGGAACTTAGAGGACAGGTTAATAGGTGCAGCCAACCACCATGACACACTTGTACCTATGTAACAAACCTGCACATTATGCACGTGTATCCCTTCATATTTTTTTAGAAGAAATAAAGAAAACAACTAGGAGCCAGTATAAATAGACCCAGAAAATAGAGTTTTCAGATATGTACTTTAAAACAACTATTATTATGATGATCAAGAAAATAGATAAAAAGAGCATTTTACCAGAGAATTGTAACAAAAAGTCTAATAGGATTCCTTTACCACCTACCTTTTTGTAGCTTAGTCTAGGAACCTAGGTCTTACTTTTTATTCTTTTATCTTCTTCCGCCTATTAACACACTTCAACTTCACTATCCACTACTTACTGCCACTTCTCTAATTAAAGCCAATATCATGGTTCACCTATATGTTTCACGCACACCACAGAATGAACTTTCTCTATTGTAAATTCCATCATGTCACTCCTCTTTATAAAATTATTCAATGGATTCCCCATTGTCTTAAGTACAAACTTCAAGCTCCTTTCTGCACTGTACTAGGTCAAGCATGATCTTACTCTTGCTTGATATTTCTTCACTCCAAACTCCAGCAAACACTTGTTCTTCAACTATTGCAAATTAATTTCAGTTTCTCAAATGCACTGTGCTTTCTCTGCCTCCTGAAAGTTATACTGTTTTACTTTTACGACATTGTCACTCTCTTCACTTAACAAATTCCTACCTACTCTTCAGAACCTTGTCTTTCTAGAAGCTCTGATTTCTCAGGACCTCATTAGGTTTCCTCCTAACATAACACACCCTTTATCTGAGCATTTATCATGTTTTTGGTAATTTTATATAGGGATACATGTCTCCCCATTATAACATATTTTATGGCAGAGACTGTGGTCCCCTGGAAGTTTGAACAACTAATATAATATAGGTCTCAGAATTTGTGCCTAGGAGATGGCATTATAATCAGGGTCCTGGGAACAGAAGCTCAGCATTAAAAAACAACAACGACAACAACAAAAGGATTCACCCCATCCTGAACCCAAGTACTGACTCTGGGACTCCAGTTCTTTGTCTCCACCCACATGGTCCCAGAGGTGAGGCCAGTCTCCATAGAGGGCTGGTGACTATAGCCAACCCTTCAGCTTCTGGAGATCCTCACCACCTCACATCAACCTAGGAGCAGCATAAACACCAACGTTCTATTTCCAAACTCCATGAAAGGCACAATGTAAGGAATGTGCTCCCCAAAAGCCCCTCTAAAAACTGCAGGCAAAGGCTAATGCCAGCTGTTTTCATCTGGCTGCAACTGCTTTCCAAACGATCTATTAAAGTCTACACTCTTCCCCAAAGTGAGCTTTTCTTTTAATACCAATGTGGATAAACAGTTATGTGCTGCCCACAGGCCTGGAGTGAGGAACACGTGTTTTAGAAAAGTTCAGTTGGACCAAAACACAGATATAGACCAATGGAACAGAACAGAGTCCTCAGAAATAATGCCACACATCTACAGCCATCTGATCTTTGACAAACCTGAGAAAAACAAGAAACGGGGAAAAGATTCCTATTTAATAAATGGTGCTGGGAAAACTGGCTAGCCATAAGTAGAAAGCTGAAACTGGATCCCTTCCTTACTCCTTATACGAAAATTAATTCAAGATGGATTAGAGACTTAAATGTTAGATCTAATACCATAAAAACCCTAGAAGAAAACCTAGGTAATACCATTCAGGACATAGGCATGGGCAAGGACTTCATGTCTAAAACACCAAAAGCAACGGCAACAAAAGCCAAAATTGACAAATGGGATCTAATTAAACTAAAGAGCTTCTGCACAGCAAAAGAAACTACCATCAGAGTCAACAGGCAACCTACAGAATGGGAGAAAATTTTTGCAATCTACTCATCTGACAAAGGGCTAATATCCAGAGCCTACAAAGAACTCAAACAAATTTACAAGAAAAAAACAAACAACCCCATCAAAAAGTGGGCAAGGGATATAAACAGACATTTCTCAAAAGAAGACATACAGACAGCCAACAGACACATGAAAAAATGCTCGTCATCACTGGCCATCAGAGAAATGCAAATCAAAACCACAATGAGATACCATCTCACACCAGTTAGAATGGCAATCATTAAAAAGTCAGGAAACAACAGGTGCTGGAGAGGATGTGGAGAAATAGGAACACTTTTACACTGTTGGTGGGATTGTAAACTAGTTCAACCATTATGGAAAACAGTATGGCGATTCCTCAAGGATCTAGAACTAGAAGTACCATATGACCCAGCCATCCCATTACTGGGTATATACCCAAAGGATTATAAATCATGCTGCTATAAAGACACATGCACATGTATGTTCATTGCGGCACTATTCACAATAGCAAAGACTTGGAATCAACCCAAATGTCCATCAGTGACAGACTGCATTAAGAAAATGTGGCACATATACACCATGGAATACCATGCAGCCATAAAAAGGGATGAGTTTGTGTCCTTTGTAGGGACATGGATGCAGCTGGAAACCATCATTCTTGGCAAACTATCGCAAGAACAGAAAACTAAACACCGCATGTTCTCACTCATAGGTGGGAACTGAACAATGAGATCACTTGGACTCAGGAAGGGGAACATCACACACCGGGGCCTATTATGGGGAGGGGGGAGGGGGATGGATTGCATTCTGAGTTTTACCTGATGTAAATGATGAGTTGATGGGTGCTGACGAGTTGATGGGTGCAGCACGCCAACATGGCACAAGTATACATATGTAACAAACCTGCACGTTATGCATATGTACCCTAGAACTTAAAGTATAATAATAATAATAATAAAAGTTCAGTTGGAATGATTATACGAACATAAGAAGTGACTAGTACTCTTTTACAGTTGTTGCTCAGACAAGAATAGATGGGATCGTTCTCTCATCAACAATGAATCTTAGATGGTCTTCATACCCCTGGACTTACAGCTCCAGCACACACTTACCTCTACAGCACAGTGTAGCACAAACACTTGGTGGGTCTCCTCAGAGATTACCGCTTTAGAAACATTTGACATAATTATACTATCAAATAGCCACTACTGAAAATTTTCCATGGCTTATCTTTTAATCTTTACAATTACTCCCCAAGGTAAGCATTATCATCTTCATTTTGGAGATAAGGAAAATGAAGCTGAGAGGCCAAATAACTTCTCTAAGGTCACATAACTAGATGCAGGCAAAACTAAAACTCAGGTGAAATGGTTTATTTCCCCTAGGGTATATGCCCAGTAGTGGGATTGCTGGGTTGAATTTGAGTTCTGTTTTACGTTCTTTGAGAAATCTCTACATTGCTTTCCACAATGGTTGAATTAATTTATACTCCCACCAACAGTGTATAAATGTTCCCTTTTCTCTGCAACCTCACCAGCATCTATTGTTCTTTGACTTTTTAATAATAGCTATTCTGCCTGGTATGAGGCAGTATCTCATTTTGGTTTTGGTTTTTCTTGCTCTACTGTACTTGTATGTTCACAGCAGTGCTATTCACAGTAGCAAAGACATGGAATCAACCTAAGTGCCCATCGATGATGGACTGGATAAAGAAAAGACATATACATGGATAAAGAAAGTACATATACACCATGGAATACTATGTAGGCACACACAAAAAGAAACAAAATCATGTCCTTTGTGGCAACATGGATGCAGTTAGAAGATATTATCCCAGGTGAACTAATACAGGAACAGAAAACCAAATACCACATGTTCTCATGTATAAGTGGGAGCTAAACACTGAATACACATGGACATAAAGATGGGAACAATAGACACCAGGGACTTCTTGAGAGGAAAGGTAGGGAGGACAGTATGGGTTGGAAGGCTACCTATGCTCACTTCCTGAGTGACAGGCTCATTTGTACACCAAGCCTCAACAACCTACAATTTACCCGTGTAAGAAACCTGCACATGTACCCCAGAACCTAAAATAAAAGTAGAAGAAGAAAAAAAAATAAAAAACGTAAACTCAGGTGAACCTGATGGACAATGGGTTGTTTCCTCTCAATTTTCCCCTTTTCTGCTTAGCTGTTCTGAGCACAAGTTATCCTATTCATTTGGTGAGGATTCCACCACTTGCAACCAATGTGTCTGGGAAGAGACAAATACACTTTTGAATCATAAACTTGTAAACTTAACTTAAAATATTGTAACATCAGAAAAGGTAAAGGGTCAAGGCTATTTCAGCTCTAGTATGCTGTCAGCCAAAGGGGAATCTGTTTCTACCCTTTGAAAGGTTTTTCTATCCCAGAGCATCTCCGCTGTCTGGATAACATTTGTGTTATCCCTGCCTCTCTTGTGTGAGAAGCACCAGGACTCCCCTGAGGCCCATGAACCGAATGTTTTTGTGGCTGAAATCTCCTTCCAAGGAACACAGGCCCTCCTGGTCCTCTGATTACACTTGATAGAACAAGATAAAGTAAAAAAGAAAGCTTCATAATGATGCACTGCTTACTGCTGCAGCCACGAGGAATGAAAATCTCACTGTGGCCTAATTTATAAGACAGGCAGCAACAGCCCAGTTTTATTCCAAGGTAGAGACATTATTAACTTGTGACCCAACCTAGGAGCCAGGCAGCTGTGAAATGATGTTTCAGGTTAAAAAAGAAAAAAGACTCTTCAGAACATATTGCTGATAAAATGTTTACACTCAGTTTAACAAATTTTATAGTAATGATGCTTTAAAAATGGGTTTCTCATGAATGGCTTTGTGATACTGAATGCAAATAAAGAAATAATGAGTTTGGAATTGCAAACAGATTACTTCTGTCCTGGAGTTGATGGTATCAGCACATTACCCACTGTAGCCAAACCCATAGGCATGGATTTCCAGAAGATCTTATAAATTGCATTTTGGCTCCCTTGTTGAGTCACATGGTTACCACTGGAAAGTTCCATATGGCTGTAGGTGCTGTGGCAACAGACCAGACTTTTCAAACTAAAAAAAAAAAAATCCTAGGCATTTGGTAGTTGGCCATGTCAGCACCATGGAAACAAGAGAAACTGAGGAAAGTGACACAACTCCCAAACCAACCTCAGCATATTTGGCATGGAATGAATCTGAAACAAGAGAGAATGCCAACTTTGTGTAGAAGAGGTAGAGATGCTATTTTAATCCAGAGAAACACAACAATACTTCTAAGCATGATGGCGCTGGATGCCAAAGTAAGACCCACTTTCTGAATTGCCTTTTGGCCAGTACCCTGTAGACAACAGGAAACACCTATGTCAGTGAGGCTTTCTCTCCCATAAGCTCAGGATACACAAAAGAGGAAAAGGCTCAATTTAATTATCGATTATAATTCAAACTCACACCCAATATTCCTGTGCAAGCTCAGTTACACAGCATGCTGCTGGCTGGTGGAAAGTCCAGAAGGTCAAAGGGCTGGCATTAAAGCAAGCAGGCAATTCTCATCAGTTACAGAGAACACAGCCACTAGAAGGACAGAACAATCAGGGCACTAGGTAGGGAAACCAACAAATCCTGGTTTGCCCGGAATGTTCCCAGTTTTAGCACTGAAAGTCTATGTACTAGGAAATCCCTCAGACTCAGGCAAACCCTAGCACAAGGGCACTCAGTTCAGAAAAAAGCAGAAGCTGCAGCCTCAGCAGTCATTCCTGAATTAAAGCAAAGGCAGGCAAGTAGAATTATGCAAAGCTCAAGAAAAGACTGGAAAGCCCCCTCACAAGCAACACTTACAGTGAATGTTGAGGGCTTGCAGAAACAAAGGCAAAGACGTTTGGCACTGAGTGGAGGAAAAACAAATGGATTTCCCAGGGCAGGCAGTTCTTGATCACAGGGACCCCACAGATGTGAACAGGTAAGGCTGAGGGAAGACAAGGCCAGGTTGCTACACTGGTTCTGCAAAGTTCTGTGCAAGACTTGGAAATGGCGATCAGAACCCACTATGTATCTCTTAAAGTCTATGCATAGAACTATAACAAGTATTTCTTTCTCCTCTCTATGTGTGGACGAGGCTCAGTTATGTTCAATGCATTCTTTTGTCCACCTTACAAAGTACTTAATTCAATAACACTTTTTGATCATGTCATAGGTGAATACCTGGATGAAGCAGGCTTGGCCTGATTATTAGAGTAATATTCTGGCTTAAATTCTTACAAACATGATTTCGTAAGCCCTAGGTAGGGCAATAGCGTTCAAGGAGGGCAAAAGTGAAGCCTCTGATGGATCAAAATATGGGTTTACACATCATTCATTTCTGTCAAAAGCCACAATGTAAAATCTTCAGCCATGATATAAAATCACCTTTAAAAAAAAGTTTTTAAATACCACAAGACCTCATGTTGTTATTATATTAAAAAAATATTATTAATTATCATTGTTATTAGAAATTGGGGTGAAGTTTGATTTAGTATTTCTCTTACTCCTCCTGCCTTTTAAGACTCCAGCAGACAGAGGACATCACAAGTGATGCTAGGTAGAAGGGACCTGATGATGTTTTACTTACAGGCCAGATGGGTACACGGTAACTCCTAATGCACATGAGCCACTGAACAAGCTGGGCTAAAGAGGAGATTTTCCTTCATTTGCCTCTCCCAACTTGAAGACCATAGGCTCCAAGAAGTTGAACAGAGAATAGAGGTCCAGAGCTTGGCCTTGCAGAGTTTGGCCTCACCTAGTGCTGAGTGGAGAGCAAGAAAAAGTATTCAGGGCTTACAGCACCCCCGAGGAGAAAAGCAGGAACTAGCGGCTAGCCCCGGCTTCACTTACCAAGCATCCTGTAAAGGCAAAAGGGGCACAATTGTCCCTGCACAAATACACCTACTCACCAACCCCTGGGCAGCTGTGCCAGATGGGACCTCATTTTCAAGCATTCTGAGGCGCTTGTGGTGCAGCTTGCTGTGTGTAAGTGTACTCTGAACAATCCCACTTCACTTCCTGGTCAACACCTGGCCTGAATGTTAGCAACTCCACCGCTCTTAGAAGGATTAAGTTAGCAGATAGCAGAGAAAGAGAAGCCTCCTCTCTGTGAAAACAGGAATCAGGTGGAATTAGGGTTCTTCCACCCAGGTTTTGTCTATTTATCTCATTGGGTCAACTTGCCAAGCCTGACCAGTCAGGGTACGTCTGTCCTTCCAAGGATGGAGGCCAGCAGAGGCGCTCTACTCTCACAACATATGGTCATGCCGCTCATCACTACCCAGGGGCTGGAGGTAGCGGCAGTTCAGCTGTTACCTTCAGAAGCCTCTGAAATGATCGGAACAAGGCATTCAGTAAAATTGCTCCAAGTCCTCACTGCACCTGGGCCAAAAATTTATCCTGATTGTATTTTCCATCTCAAATTTCAAGCCACACTGTCCAGTGTAGCTCAGTAGAGGAAGCTGTGCCACAAACATCACATGACAGCATAAAAATACCCCAATGAGCACAATACCAGCAACTTAAAAATACCCTGAGCTTCAGCCCTCTGGAGCCCTCTCCCTTATTAAATTCTAGGAGGAAAATCAAAGTTCAAAACCAGAGCTCCCTTCCCTTTGCAAATCAAAATCCAAAGAAATGAAAGGCCTTTCCTCCCTGAGGCTTGGATTCCCCCCGCATCTCAACTAGGGGAGCTTCCCTGCTGGAGTCAGAGTATCTCCTCTAGGAGCAGCTGCTCGCTGGGTGTCTACCCAGAATGGGTGTGACTCCTGAAGCAACAGGAAGGTCGGACTTAGCCAATCCCAAGGCCCTCATATGTCCTGGTTTGCAAAGAATATGAAAGTCAATAGGGTACACAAGAATATCCCAGCCCCAACCCCAAACCTACCAAATTTAGCCGAGCAACATTATGTTCTCAGAAGCCATGTTTCTGTTGCCAGCCACGGGATGTAGCAGATGCTTGGTGACATCTGGGAAAGAGGAGATGGAGAAAACAAATGTGAGACATAGAAAAGATTCTGAATTTCAGACTCACTACAGTTGCCAATAAGACTGGCATTTGCCCAGGTGCAGCCGAGCCTCCAGATTTTACTTGGGGTTCCATCTCCTTCACATTTGTAAAACCTCTTAATTCCCATTTCACTTCTGAACCTATGTTCCTGGCACCCCTGGGACTGTTTCATGTGTTTGGTCTCCCGTGCCCTTTGTTCCTGCAAGCAGGATTTGCCCAAACCAAACACATGTGGCTCTTCTCACACTGTCTTCTCTGAGGTTACCTGCAGCCTTGAGTGTTTCCTGGTCTGGCCATGTTGGCTGCTGCTCTGCCTCCAGTCCAGGCCTTGTGAATCCTATCCATTAGGGCATTTTTCTTCTCCTTAGTTTTCTTGACTCAGCTATATGAACACTGGGAACTGAAGCTGCTGTTCATGTTTCCAGAGAAGACCATCTCTTTCTGCCCTGGCATCCCTTCTGAAACCCCACCTCTTCTCATCTTTTGAATTGTTCTTCCCGCTGCCTCCTTTCCTGGGGCAGTGGGACAGGCCTCTGGCATTCCATTTCCCTCTGTCAGTCATTCTCTGGCTCCTTTCAGGCTCAGTTTTAAAATGAATAACCTGCCTCTTCAGTCAGCCTCTTCCCTTCTCTAGCCCATGGGCAGGGCTAGTATTTTTTTGCCAGATTCTGATGCTTTCTTTGTTTTTCTATTTTTTTGTTTGTTTATTTGTTTCAGACCCAGATGTTTGTGTTTCTAGCCTTCGCCTATATTTGTCAGGTATGGTCTCCCACAGCAAGAGAGAAAGCCAGAGTCAGAGGCGAAAGTTTCCATTTTTCAAACATGTCCTGCCTACCTTCATCACTCTGAAGAAAGGAAAAACACTAGCGGGTATCTTCTCTACAGCCATTCATCCATCAGTCTATAAAGGCCTTGCTATGGGCTAGGAACTGCCCTGGATGCTGGCATACAGCAGTGATCAAAGCGAAGTCCCTGCCTTCCTGGAGCTTATACTCAGCAAACCAGTCCAACATCTTACCTGGACTTCACTCGGTTATGATGGTTTTCCTACCTGGCTCTGCCACTTCTTTTCGAGTCCAAGCTTCACATGTTTTTCTAACACATTTCTTCAAAACCTGTGCCAGGACTGCTTTCCCACTCAGATAAGTGCTGCACCTTGAATTTGCCTTCATATGCTTGAATCATTCTCTTGGGCTATTCTCATCTTCCCTTCTCAACTCTATGCAGACTGTCTTTAACCTCCTTCCATAGCCATCTCAGTCTTCAAACAGAGCTTCCCTAAATGGTTTTCAGTTATGATGGTTTCTATGAACTCTTTCTAGCTAAAGCTTTTAATTCTCTTCTTAGTCATAGGATTCATAATAATTCCATCTTACTTTTGACACAGCAATCTAGGAAAATGGTATTTACATTATATCGCCAGAATTCTCATACCTGTTTGTCCACTCATGGATTAAAATCTGCCACTTCTCTGAGAACAACCCCACATTTAGGACCCTGAATATACCAGGATGCTCAGATCATATGAAAGGAACAATCCAAAGCTGATTTGAGAGAATAAGGAAGGAGTCCATGAACCAGACACAAGGATCCCAGGTTGATCCATAAGAATCTTCCTAGGTCCTAGATGCAGACTTCAAAAAAAAAAAATGTATATGAGACAAGTGAGCCTATGTCTCCCATACTCTTTTTTCTCAATTCCCATGTGGAGCACGGATATTTCTGGCAATTCTGAGTACCATGCATCTCATACAGGCTTTGGTTTGAGTGAGTTGCTATATCCCACATCAGCCAAACACCACGGATTCCCGATCAGCTCACATCATCTTTCAATCAGGATAGGCTACATTATGTTGCAGTAACAAAAAGGCTTCAAATCCCAGTAGCCAAGCAAGTACCTATTTCCCACTCACACTATATTAAGTCGCAGGACATCTGTGGGAAGAGATGGTCCTTTGCTCTATGTTTTCTTCATTTGGGACCTCGACTGAGGAAAGGTCCCTGTCCTTCTGCAATTATAAATGATTGTCATTTTCATCAGCATCATTGTTTATACCTATAATATAAAAATGAACCACACTTTGAGTCAAAAGACTTTACCTTAGTCCTGGCTTCACCACTTAATAACTATGTAATTTTGTACCAATCACTTTCCCTGCCTGGGCCTCTGTTTCCTCTGTAAAATGAGGGGATGAGGTCACAAATAATCTCTAAGCCCACTTAAATTTCAAAAATTCTATGTTTCTTCTACCCTAGAAAGGATAGGGAACTAATGTTTATTGAGTATCCTCATAACTACTCTGTAAAGCATAAAAATTCTCACTATATGGATTAGAAAACTGAGGCTTAGTTAGTAACTTGCTCAAGATCACACAGATAATAAGTAACAGGTGTGGGATTTGAACCTATGACTGCCATACTTCAAAGGATTTCTCTTTTTGCTGCATTTCATTCCATACATGATCTCACATTACACATACAGAAAAGGAGGATGAAGAAACAGGTGCAATGAAATGAGTGAAACACCACGCCTCAAGGGCTAGCCTTGATGGGCAAGTGACCCATGGTATTTTTATTTCTTCGTATAATTCAATTCAATTTAACTTCGTAACAACAGTATTTAATATTTATTAACTGCCAGCTCCTGGATGAAGTGCTGGATATACAAACACTAATTATGCGAGAAAGTAGGAAGCACACATATCAGTTAGGGAAATACAAACTACTCTACATATTTCAAGAGGGAGGAATTTATCTCAAGAAATTCAAAGCTCATAAAACTGGTGGGAGAGCTGGGGAAGCAATGGGAATGGAAAGCTGATGCTGGCTTTCAGGAAATCAGCAAGTGGGGAGAAAAAGAAAAACATCAAAAACTGCCATCTCTCCATGCATCTATCTGCCATTCCTGGAAGACATAACGGTTTGTTATTTGCTTTTGCCTTCCAAATCTCATGTGCTAGTCTGTCATTTGAAGAATTTAAGCTGGAACTTTTACCTGTCTTGCCTCAACCCAGCCCCTGTTTTCTATCACTCCATACTCTTTCGGCAAAGGAATCTGGGCGATGTGCTTTCCGACTTCCAGGCTCTGTGACACAAGGACAAGCTTAGAATGTTAGGAGGACCACTGAGTATCAACAGACAACAGCTAACACAGAACACCAGTTCTAACGGGAAGAGTCAGGAAAGTCTTCTGAAGGGTGACATCAGCTGAGCTTGAAATAAGATTCAAAAGAAGGACCCTGCAGAAGAGTGTGCAAGTGAAAACAGTGACAAGGCTCCTAAGGAAAGTGAACTTACTGAGTTCAATCAGAACATGAAATGGTAGGGAATTGGGCTGGTTTCAAGTGAGGTAGGTTAGCAGGGACAAGATTGCAGAGGACCCAATATGCCATGCTAAAGAGTTTGGACTTTATCCAATAAATAATACAAAACTATTGAAGACCTTTTAAAATAGAAAGTAATGGAAAGTAATGGAATCTGTTGAGTATGTTTATAAAGACCCCTCTCTCTATTGGTGTTGAAAACCATTTGGAGAGGCAATAGGAAGACGAATGAGATGATTTTCCCATCATCTTAGGTGCCATGTGATGGGGACTTGGACTTGAGCAGTGGCCATGGTAATGAGGATAAGAGAGCAAGTTTGGGAGACAGGACATAAGTAAGGCTGAGTGATTCATGAGTTTGTGGGAGTGAGAGAGGAGTCAGCTAGGCTTCTGGCTTGGGTAATTAGAGAATGGTGGGGCCATTCACTGAAGTTGGAGCTTGGGAGAAGGAACAGGTTTTGGGGGTAAGAGAAATGGAGATTGCTGAGCTTGATTCTGCATAAGCTGAGTTTGACATGCCTGGGAGATGAAAAATGTGATAACACCAATAAAGTGTGAAGTGACGTCCTACCAGAGACGAGGTCCTCTGCTCAATGCCAGGAGCAGTAAGCTGCATAAGGCAAGCCCTGCCTTGGAGGAGTTCTGAATTCAATCAGCCCCTGAATGTCTGTGGTGCCAGAGGAGCCTCAATAACAGAGACCATTGGGGGAATGTTCAAACCTCATTTAAGATGAATGTTTTCAGTTCTACACTTCTACAGAGTCTCTAAGCAAAAATTCTCTGGAGACTTTCAATAGCTCATTAGAAATGGGTGTTCATTTTGCTTTCCTTCTGGGCCCCAAAGTTTTGCTACAAATTCAGGAGGAGAGGAAAAAGTTATTCTGCTGCTTGATCTTGATGAAATCCCTAATGATTAAAGAAAACAAACAATTAACTAGGCATTGAGGAATTTTAAAACAGGTAAGACCCGGCTCAAGGTTTGGTCAGCCAGAGTCCACTCTGTGTGGCAAGGCTGATGGCTCACCGGGGCTGGATTTAAAGTAAGAGTCCACTAAACCACTGGTGTGGCGATAAGGGTGACCATTTGTCTCCACTTTCCTGGACTTACTAGGTCTTGGCTCTGAATCTCCCATGTCCTAGGAAGCCCTTTGGTCCAGACAAACTGGGACAATTGGGCACCCTAGGTGACGAGAATGAGGCTTCTCTCCAGACTCCCCAGAGCAGATCCAGCTGCTCCACCCTGACCTGCTTACCAAGCACTTGCCAACAAGGAGAGTGAAAAGGTGCCTAAACACAATCGATGTCAACTCCACTTTCCCAGTGAAAGCCTGGCTGACTGCTTTATTTAATGTGCAGCATCACCCCCAGAACCCCAGTCTTCTTTTCCCTGCTTTGTTTTTCAAATTTACTCCATGACATTTCTCATTTTCTGTCAGAGCATGGAACATATGCCACTATTGTGTCAGGTATTTGTTGTCTGTCCTGCCCTACTAGAATGTAAACTCCCTGAGGGAAGGATTTTTCAGAGGCGTTTGATTCTTAATGTATCACATTTGTCTGGCACACAATAAGCCTTCAGTGTACATTCGTTAAATAAACGAATGAGTTAAATACACTTTCAATCTATAGCATTTTAGAAAGAATATAACCAATCTTGACTTTTCTTTTTTATTCAAATGGGACTAAGGAGACATTTGCATTATTTCAAATTCAAAACCGAATGTTGACACATTTAATCTTGCTAAACTCGCCAAGTGTAGCGGCTTTCTCCTGCCAGCAAGTTACATAATCTTTCAGGCACACATTTGAAACACCAAGCTAACCTTCGCGCATGGCAGCTGTGGAGCCGTGATTGCGAGGGGGTGTCTCTGAAGGGCCGGAGAAGGCAAGCCATCTGCTGCAGCACCAGAGACGGCCAGGGGCAAGGATGTCAGGCCTCCTGCGATGCCGCATCTGCCAATTAGCTCCCCCCTCACTGGCTGAGTGGGGCCTCCAGGCCTGGCCAGCTGGAGCTGTGGATTGAATAGAAAGGTCACCAGCATAGTGACCCAACAGCCCGCCTGTGCTGGAGCTGCCATGGGATTGGGTGGGTGTTGGCATCTCCTACAGGAAGGGGAAAGGAAGCTGTTTCTGCAGTCCCATTCTACAAGCCTAAGGGGAAAGTGGGAAATGCTCGAGGGAGCAGGCCGTTAGGTGTTCTGTTTCCTATGCCAGGCTAAAATGGTGCTGCCCAGCTCCTCGAACACACCGTGCTAGACTCACTGCTGTGCTTTTGCCACATGTTGATCTCAATACCTGCAATGTCCTTCTCCCTATTGATAGCCTGATGAACATCTTTTCACCCTTCAAAACCCTGCAAAGACCTCACCTCTTCTGTGTGATCTTCCTGCCCATCAGCCAACAGAATTTGCTCAATCTGAGCTACTTCAATAATAATAATAGCAGCAATTAAAATTTGCCAAGCACTTACAATGTATAATAAAATGTGTAATAGTACCCTGGCCATAGGTTGTTGTGATGTTTAAGTCAGCTAATATATATATACATATACACATATATAATATATATTATAGATTATATATATTATATATATCTGTTGGCATGTAATCCTCATGAAAGTGCTACAGAAGGAGTATTACTAGCTCTGTAATGCCCCAAGATTTATGCAATGCCCCATGCTTTGTGCATGAGCCCCAAGCTCATGTACAAAGCACTACGCTGTGCCTTACACATGATACCACCTTCTTGCACTTTACTGCTCCATCTTCATTTGGCAACACAGCCATTTCCCTGTTAGACATCACTCCTTTAGGTCAGCTTCTGGGGTCAGGTTTGTGCCTCTTTAATTCTACATGTCTTCAGCCCTAGCTGCAGTGCTTGGCGTGGAGTGGGTGCCCAGTAAGCATTTCATGAATTGAACAATATGGGTGAAGAGATGGCACAGTGATTGGCTGGCCCAAATTGACCTCACTGATTAGGCTAATTAGCAGCATCTGAAAATCATGATGTGTTGAATCTGCACTCAGCAAATGAGCTCACATTATCTTAGTTTCCTGTGATGTTATGATTCTTTGAGAAGGACCAAGCCTCCCAAGGAGGCAAAACACTGACAGTCATTGTCACCCAAACCTCCTAGAGGTCCTGTGTGGCCCTGTGATACTGAGTGTTTGACACAGGGCCATGCACAGAATGGGAATCAAACATACAACAGCTGCCCTGTAGAAGCTGATGATCTGGTTATAAATGTGTGTGAACTCAGGGGGTCACTGAGAGAATGTCCCCAAAGGGTTAGATCTGTGTGGGAGCCCAGCCCAAGACAATAGAAAGTTACAACTAGAAAAGCTTGTGGACCCAAGCAGTTAGGAGGCAGGAGTGCATGCATGCTACTAAAACAAGGGCAAATTTTTCTTTCCCCATGTGTCCTTGTTACACACCATGTCCACAAGGCATCAAATAATCCAACTAAGAATAGAAGAATGAGAGGAGACAGAATTCAGGTAACATTTTAAGCTTGACACATAACAAGTGATATACCTGACAGTCTACTGAGTCCAGTTCTGTGGGTGATCCAGTCCTTCCCCTCAGATACATGGAATGCTGGAGAACTTACTGCTCCCTTTCCTATAGAAAATAATGGCATTCAACCTGGTCCAGCATCAGCACCACAGGAGGGCTGTATGCTGGGATGCTGGGAAACACTGCAGATTGCCTGGGATTCCTCTCCTTTCCCCTAGCTAGAAAGATCCAGCTCATCTATGCTTGGCCGGACTTTTTTATTCTTTTCTTTGGCAGAAGAGCCAAAACAGGGGAGTACCGGTGGTACCTGCTGCTCTCCTTCTCCTGAGAACCCACCTGTTTGCTCATAGGAGGACAATTTTGAGATGTGACTGAAGATGGAAGTCACCACCCTGATAATAACAACTTGATAATAATCACATTCATGTAGCACCTACCCTGTGCCAGGCACTGTTCTAAGCACTTTATATACAGTAACTCATTTACACCTCACAATGACCCCTGAAGTGTGTATGTATTCCTATTTCTATTTTATAGATGAGGAAACTGAGGCACAAAGAGAAAAATATCCAAGGGGCCCTAGGACAGTTCTCCTAAACTCAAACTATCTCTTTCACCAATAGCTAATTTTATAATTAGTGCATACCTTTATAGGATAAAAGAGCTTTTTTATGATTAAATGTTCCTATTAGAAAAAATCTAGGGTAATCATGATGTGGATAAGAGAAGTGGTTAATACTCCAGACTTATGAATTTACTCCCTTCCTATTATGTAACAGCAGTGTGACTGAACAAGTTGCTGAATTTCTCTGAGCCTCTGTGTAAAACAGAGATAGAATTGAGTCATCCTGAGGATTAAATGAGACAATCCTTATAATACGCTTGGTATACCATGAAATTCAGTAAATGCTGACTGCTGTCATTATTAATATTATTGGTATTATCTTATTAAGCGTTTGTTTCTCTTCCTTTTTTCAGTGTCCCTAGCAGAGAGCAAGGCCTTCCTGGGGGCAGGAGAGGGGCAGTTTTAATAAGAAGCGAGCAGCAAGAATGATTTTGCGATCTGATTTCCTGCCCCCAGGAGGCCTGACATAGGACAGGGATGGGAGAGGGGTTCCATGAGGACACTGGTCCTATAAAAGAGGTGCCAGAAGAAGTAGGATTTTACAGAACATGGTGGGATGATCCAGACTGAAGCTTGGCCAGCTTCAGAAATGTGTGGTTGTGTTTGGGCTTTCTAAGGAATGTAGGAGGCTTCAGCAGCTTCCAATGCTGCCAGCCCTTTGTTCCAAGATACACTGCAGACCCAGATAGCATTACCTTCACTTCAGCATCAGCTGGGTGCCTGAAACATCAGCCCCAGGCAGAGGGGAGCTTCTCTGCTCCCACTTCCAGAGCTCTAAGGGTGTTTTTCTTTCCTTTGGGAGGAATATTCTTCCAGGAGCCAGTTTGGTCATGAGGCCAGAGAGGAGGCGGATTTGACCAGATGGCATTGTGTCTTGTTACCAATAGGTTCTTATATAAGGTCCTCATGACACATCTCCTTCTAGAATTATGAGTCAGGAATGGGGGCAGTGCATACTAGGCACCCTGCTTAGAATAATTGCTTTCATTTTACAGAAGATACACCGTGTACTCAAAGAAATTCATGTCTTTCCCAACGTCACACCTGAATCTCAGATCTTTGTCTATCTCCAAGGCACTTTTTTCCCTCCAAGATGGCACAGTGCTTCCCCCAGATGTTTACTTATGCACGGCTTGCCATTTTCAGGCAGGGAGGACAAAATAAACAAGTGTACTTTCCTGTTGTCTCAGGATGCCTTGAGCTTTGAGCTAAATTTAGGGTCACTACCTCTTCTACTGATTTCCTGGTATAATTTCCTCCTCCCTTCTTTTATGTACTTTCAGAAAGCCCTTAAGAAAATCTTTATCTTAATTCTCCTCATTCATGAGTAAGTTTCCTTAGATTCTTCATGGAATATATATAGGATGGATAACCATTTTTAAGTGTTTACATTTAAACTTAGTGTCTACAAGGGCCCCTGATACAGACGATGTGTGTTTGGGGACTGAGATGCTCTGATTGATAGAATGTTCTGATGGATAGAGATATAAACAGGCTGTATTTGCAAGTGGAGAGGGAGGGTGGCAGCTTGCATGGTGTGATCTGAGGGGTGTGTAGGAGCCTGATGTGTGTGAGATGTTCTCCCTACTTCTGACTGACATCTGATATGCCACCTTCAGAGTTTCATCCTTCAGCTAAACATTTTCCTTACCTGTTAAGCTTGAAATCCCTCAGGAAATGTGGGAGGTGAAAAGGAGGAAGTATTCCATGCAAGATGATTTCAGACATGGCCAACATGGTGGACCTCTTAGCTCCTTTTCTTAGGGTCATGGTCTACAAGAACAGGGCGACCCTGAGGGGTTCATTGAGGCCCCATGCCTGCACTGTGCCATCTTTCAGCACCACACCAAAGGGTGTTAACTGAGGCATCCCGACTCATCCTCCCAATTGCTCCATCTACAACCTGCAGCCTGCTCTTGCCCCCTCCCAGTTTCTGACCCCATTCCTCAGGCTGCCATTCCTGATACTATCAAATTGGTGATTGTTTTACTTCATTTTCTGTTGTTTATAACAGAGTACCTGAAATTGGGTCATTTATAAGAAGTATAATTTATTCTTATAGTTCTAGAGGCTGAGAAGTCCAAGGTCAAGGGGCCACATCTGGTAAGAGCCTTCTTTCTGGGTGGGAGTGGGGGGGACCCTCTGCAGAGTCCCAAAGCAGTGCAGGGCATCACATGGTGAGGGGGCTGAGTGTGCTAGCTCAGAGCTCAATTTCTTTTCTTATAAAGCCACGGGTCCCACTCCTGTGATAACCCATTAATTCATTATCCACAAATGAATTAATCCATTCACGAGGCACAGCCCTCATGACTCAATCACTTCTTAAAGGCCACGCCTCTCGATACTTTGTGGATTAAATTTCAAGATGAGTTTTGGAAGACACAAACATTCAGGCCATAGCAGTGACATTTGCCTTCCCCATCTCAGTTTCCCTGTGCCAGGCCCTGCTCTTCCATGCCTGCAGCCCTCCTGTCCTCAAGCTGCCCCAGCCATGTCCCCGTCTCCTCAACCTGCCCGCAGGGGTGTCCCAGGCCCCAGAATCCACCCCCTCTCTCTTTACCCTCCATAGAACACAGCTTGAGTTTCCCTCAGTGCTCTACTTCCAGGTAACTAACAAAAGTAAAGTAATGTGTTTGTCTAATGTGCACAGGGAATTGGATGGCAGCTAACATCTTACAATGTTACCTAGGGTAGGATGAAGAAGGAAGTGAGGTGGCAGAATGGCTTCCCACACATGGGAACTCTCACCTTCACCAGACACCCCTTCTTGGTAAGGGGAACCTCATTCCACCCAATGGTTCAAGTCAAAACAGAGGAACCACTCCTGCTTACTCCTCCAAATCATAGCCTCTATCTAATTGATCACCCGATCGAGCTCTATCCCCCAAATTCTCTCACCCGTCCTCTATCTCCATGGCCTCCATCCAGGCCCAGGCCCCAGCACCTCTCCTCTCTCACTGGATAACTCATGACAGTCTCCTAACCAGTCTCCTGCCTTCCCCTTGACCTAGTACCATCAGTGCACCACAAAGGAGCACAGGTGGTCCACATTAGAGCACAATTCACTCCTGATCCAGTTCTTCCCAAGGCTTCCCACTAACATCAATTCCTACTCACAAGACCCTGCTGCATCTGACCACTGCCCACCCACCTCTGATCTCGGACCATCCTTCACCCCTACTTCACCACAGTTCCACTGGATTTTTTTCTTTCCTTTTAACTTGGTAAAAATCATTTTCAGCTCAGGGCCTTCACATTTCCTGTTTTTCCTGCCTGGTCTCCACTTGCAGTTGGCTCCTTCTTGAAGCTGAGCCTCAGGTTAGGTATCTCTCCCCAGAGAAGTTTTTGCGGAGCACCACTCTCCCTAGACCTCTGTCACCTCACCCTGCTGTGTTATCATCAGAGTACTTTTCACTTCCCAACATGGTCCTATGTATTCATTTCCTGTCTCCCCTGACCAAAAGGTAAGGTCCATGTTACGGGGCCCCTTTCACTGATGTATCCTCATGCCCAATGCTCATTCATGCCTGATGGATGTAATAGAAAGAAATAGGCCTTGGGTCAGACAGCCCTGGGCCTGAACCCTAATATACCCTCCAAAATCTTAGAAAAGTCTTTTAATCCCTCCAGGCCTCTGTTTTTCCCTTTAGGAAGCTGAAGACAGAGATATTTCACAGGGGTTGCTAGGAAGATTGATTAAAGAAATTGAGAGCTGTACAGGGCCTCTTGGGGCCCTAAGCACATGAAGACCCTCAACAAGTAGTCACCTCTCTTCCCTGCTCCTTTGCAGGTTTTGGGGGCTGTTGCTTGCACACCTGGTTATCTCTAAAAAGTGTGTACCTAAGTAAATGGGAGCAGAAACCACACCTGGTTAATGGAATTACAGATCTGTAGTGGGTCGGATAGTGTCACCCCAAAATTAATGTCCACCTGGAACCTCAGAATGTGACCTTACTTAGAAATAGAGTCTTTGCCCCAAGCATAATGGCTCACATCTATAATTCCAGTGCTTTGGGAGGCCAAGGTAAGAGGATCACTTGAGACCAGTAGTTCCAGACCAGCCTGGGCTTTCCCTCTGGGCAACATAGTGAGATCCCAAATCTACAAAAAATAAAATAAATTAACAAAAAATAACCAACAAAATAGGTATAATTTAGGTAAGGGTCGAGATAAGATCATACAGGATTAGGGTGGGTACTGAACCCAATGAGAGTATTTTTATAAGAGACAGAAAAGTACATGCAGAGACAAGGGGGAAAAGCTGATGTGATGATGGAGGCAGAGACTGGAATGAGGAACACTGAATGTCGCTGACAGCCACCAAAAGCTACGAGAGGCAAGGAAGAATTCTCCCTCACAACCTCCAGAAGGAACCAACCCTGCTGACCCCTTGATTTCAGGCTTTTGTCCCCCCAAGCTTTGGGGAAATACATTTCTGTTGTTTTAAGCCACCCAGTTTGTGGTATTTGCTACAGTAGTGCTAAGAAACTAATATAAAATTATTATATTATTATATATATGCACTATTTATATATATTATATATATTATAATAGTATATTATAATAATATTATTATATATTATATTATATATTGCACGTTTGCAAAAAGAAAAGCACATTGACATTGTGAAGACCTTACAGCTCTTGGACCACTTTTACTGCATGATCCTCCTGGGCTCTAGCTGCATCCATGATTCCTCCCAATTTTCAGATGAGGCTACCTGGCTTACTCCAGAGCACACAGCTGTCAGGATCAGGGGTGAGGAGGAGGGAGAGTGGCTCTGTTTCATCTTCTAGCTTCCTGATTTGACTCAACAGTGAGTGGGTGAAGTTCCTATATTCACTCAACAAATGTTTGTGGGCTGATTGCTGTTCACCAGCCTGCAGGATGGGTGTTCCAAGAAAGTGAGGAAGACAACTCTACTTCCATGAGCACTCCCTCTGAAGGCAATGATGCAGGTATAAACACAAGGCTCCACTGGCTTGGGTAAAAAGAAAGACGATTAAAACTGCTTTGTGGTCAGAGGGGTGGGAAGGACTTTAGTGCCTGGGGGGTGCCATCTGTAGGTGATACTGACTGGGAATGAGACCACAGGTCTGCCTCTGCCCTTCTTGGGGACCCGGCATTACTAAAATCAAGTTGGATTTAGCATCTCTGGAGCCCGTCCGGTTTAGACATTCTCTGATTTTCTAAAGTTACAATACTCAGGGTAGTGGGTCAGCTTGAAACTCCCTAATGATGCCCAATTCACTCCTCTACACTACATTGTGCTATATTTTTCCTGTTTCTAAATCCCAGTGTGGCACTGCACCCGAAGGGGGTTCACAGGGCCATCAAAATCCAGATTTGAAGCACTTCCGTTGCCTGGAAACCCAGGAGCAGTTCCCTGTGGTTAATTCCTCCATGGGGGAAGAGCTAACTAGATTAAGGTTCTGGAACCATCACTGCAGCAGTCTCCCCAGGAAGGCCCTTGCAGCAGAGTTAATAGCCTTATCCCTGGCTGGTATCTACTAGGTGGGAGTGCTGAGGCAGCTGGCTGGTTAGAAAAGGAGGAGGGGAAGGGACTTCCTCTAATCCTAATGATTTAAGCAATCCCTCCATCTGCATTTTTGGAGCAGCAACCTCCAGGTATCTACTGAACAAATTTCATGTACCAGCACCTTTGCCAAGCCATGGCGGTGCTGAGTAGGCACAGAGGAAGAGTCACCATTGAGTTAGCCAATCTTTGCCTTTAACAGATGAATCGTAAACCGATGATTGTCTTTTTTTTGTGTGTGGGGGGGGTTGTTTTGTTTTTGGTACTTGTATTTTTTTTTTATTATACTTTAAGTTCTAGGGTACATGTGCACAATGTACAGGCTTGTTACACATATATACATGTGCCATGTTGGTGTGCTGCACCCATTAACTCATCATTTACATTAGGTATTCCTCCTAATGCTATCCCTTCCCCCTCCCCCCACCCCACAACAGGCCACGATGTGTGACGCTCCCCACCTCATGTCCAAGTGTTTCCATTGTTCAGTTCCCACCTATGAGTGAGACCATGCAGTGTCTGGTTTTCTGTTCTTGCAATAGTTTGCTCAGAATGATGGTTTCCAGCTTCATCCATGTCCGTACAAAGGACATGAATTCATCCTTTTTTATGGCTGAATAGTATTCCATGGTGTATACGTGCCACGTTTTCTTAATCCAGTCTATTATTGATGGACATTTGGGTTGGTTCCAAGTCTTTGCTATTGTGAATAGTGCCGCAATAAACATACATGTGCATGTGTCTTTATAGCAGCGTGATTTATACTCCTTTGGGTGTATACCCAGTAACGGGACTGCTGGGTCAAATGGTATTTCTAGTTCTAGATCCTTGAGGAATCGCCACACTGTCTTCCACAATGGTTGAACTAGTTTACAATCCCACCAACAGTGTGAAAGTGTTCCTATTTCTCCACATCCTCTCCAGCACCTGTTGTTTCCTGACTTTTTAATGATTGCCATTCTAATTGGTGTGAGATGGTATCTCATTGTGGTTTTGATTTGCATTTCTCTGATGACCAGTGATGATGAGCATTTTTTCATGTGTCTGTTGGCTGCATAAATGTCTTCTTTTGAGAAGTGTCTGTTCATATCCTTTGCCCACTTTCTGATGGGGTTGTTTGTTTTTTTTCTTATAAATTTGTTTAAGTTCTTTGTAGATTATGAATATTAGCCCTTTGTCAGATGAGTAGATTGCAAAAATTTTCTTCCATTCTGTAGGTTGCCTCTTTATTCTGATGGTAGTTTCTTTTGCTGTGCAGAAGCTCTTTAGTTTAATTAGATCCCATTTGTCTATTTTGGCTTTTATTGCCATTGTTTTTGGTGTTTTGGTCATGAAGTCCTTGCCCATGCCTATGTCCTGAATGGAATTACCTAGGTTTTCTTCTAGGGTTTTTATGGTTTTAGGTCTAACATTTAAGTCTTTAATCCATCTTGAATTAATTTTTGTATAAAGTGTAAGGAAGGGATCCAGTTTCAGCTTTCTACATATGGCTAGCCAGTTTTCCCAGCACCATTTATTAAGTAGGGAATCCTTTCCCCATTTCTTGTTTTTGTCAGGTTTGTCAAAGATCAGATGGTTGTAGATGTGTGGTGTTATTGCTGAGGGCTCTGTTCTGTTCCATTGTTCTATCTTTCTGTTTTTGTACCAGTACCATGTTGTTGTGGTTACTGTAGCCTTATAGTATAGTTTGAAGTCAGGTGGCGTGATGCCTCCAGCTTCGTTCTTTTTGCTTAGGATTGTCTTGGCAATGTGGGCTCTTTTTGGGTTCCATATGAACTTTAAAGTATTTTTTTCAAATTCTGTGAAGAAAGTCATTGGTAGCTTGATGGGGATGGCATTGAATCTATAAATTACCTTGGGCAGTATGGCCAAGGTAATTTTCATGACACTGATTCTTCCTATCCATGAGCGTGGAATGTTCTTCTATTTGTTTGTGTCCTCTTTTGTTTCACTGAGCAGTGGTTTGTAGTTCTCCTTGAAGAGGTCCTTCACATCCCTTGTAAGTTGTATTCCTAGGTATTTTATTCTCTTTGAAGCAATTGTGAATGGGAATTCACTCACGATTTAGCTCTCTGTTTGTCTGTTATTGGTGTATAGGAATTCTTGTTGTTTTTGCACATTGATTTTGCATCCTGAGACTTTGTTGAAGTTGCTTATCAGCCTAAGGAGATTTTGGACTGAGATGATGCGGTTTTCTAAATAGACAATCATGTCATCTGCAAACAGGGACAATTTGGCTTCCTCTTTTCCTAATTGAATACCCTTTATTTCTTTCTCCTGCGTAATTGCCCTGGCCAGAACTTCCAACACTATGTTGAATAGGAATGGTGAGAGAGGACATCCCTGTCTTGTGCTAGTTTTCAAAAGGAATGCTTCCAGTTTTTGCCCATTCAGTATGATATTGACTGTGGGTTTGCCATAAACAGCTCTTATTATTTTGAGATACATCCCATCACTATCTAGTTTCTTGAGAGTTTTTAGCATGAAGGGCTGTAGAGTTTTGTCAAAGGCCTTTTCTGCATCTATTGAGATACTCATGTTGTTTTTGTGTTTGGTTCTGTTTATATGACAGATTACATTTATTGATTTGCGTATGTTGAACCAGCCTTGCATCCCAGGGATGAAACCAACTTGGTAATGGTGGATAAGCTTTTTGATGTGCTGCTGGATTCGGTTAGCCAGTATTTTATTGAGGATTTTTGCATTGATGTTCATTAGGGATACTGATCTAAAATTCCTTTCTTGCTGTGTCTCTGCCAGGCTTTGCTATCAGGATGATGCTGGTCTCATAAAATGAGTTAGGGAAGATTCCCTCTTTTTCTATTGATTGGAATAGAAAATACCTTTTATTTTCTATTGGTAAAGAAAATACCTTTACCATTATGTAATGGTCTATTAGGTCAGAAGGAATGGTACCAGCTCCTATTTGTACCTCTGGTAGAATTCAGCTGTAAATCCATCTGGTTCTGGGCTTTTTTTGGTTGGTAGGCTATTAATTATTGCCTCAATTTCAGAGCCTGCTATTGGTCTATTCAGGGACTCAACTTCTTCCTGGTTTAGTCTTGGGAGGGTGTATGTGTCCAGGAATTTATCCATTTCTTCTAGATTTTCTAGTTTATTTGCATAGAGGTGTTTATAGTATTCTCTGATAGTAGTTTGTATTTCTGTGGGATTGGTGGTGATACCCTGTTTATCATTTTTTATTGCATCTATTTGATTCTTCTCTCTTTTCTTCTTTATTAGTCTTGCTAGTGATCTATCAATTTTGTTGATCTTTTCAAGAAGCCAACTCCTGGATTGATTGATTTTTTGAAGGGTTTTTTGTGTCTCTATCTCCTTCAGTTCTGCTCTGATCTTAGTTATTTCTTGCCTTCTGCTAGCTTTTGAATGTGTTTGCTCTTGCTTCTCTAGTTCTTTTAATTGTGATGTTAGGGTGTCGATTTTAGATCTTTCCTGCTTTCTCTGTGGACATTTAGTGCTATAAATTTCCCTCTACAAACTGCTTTAAATGTGTCCCAGAGATTCTGGTATGTTGTGTCTTTGTTCTCATTGGTTTCAAATAACATTTTTATTTCTGCCTTCATTTTGTTACATACCCAGTAGTCATTCAGGAGCAGTTTGTTCAGTTTCCTTGTAGTTGGGTGGTTTTGAATGAGTCTCTTAATCCACAGTTCTAGTTTGATTGCACTGTGGTCTGAGAGACAGTTTGTCATAATTTCTGTTCTTTTACATTTGCTGAGGAGTGCTTTACTTCCAATTATGTGGTCAATTTGGAATAAGTGCATTGTGGTGCTCAGAAGAATGCATATTCTCTTGACTTGGGGTGGAGAGTTCTGTAAATGTCTATTAGGTCTGCTTGGTGCAGAACTGAATTCAATTCCTGGATATCTTTGTTAACTTTCTGTCTCGTTGATCTGTCTAATGTTGACAGTACGATGTTAAAATCTTCCATTATTATTGTGTGGGAGTCTAAGCCTCTTTTTAGGTGTCTAAGGACTTGCTTTATGAATCTGGGTGCTCCTGTATTGGGTGCATATCTATTTAGGATAGTTAGCTCTTCTTGTTGAATTGATCCCTTTACCATTATGTAATGGTCTTCTTTGTCTCTTTTGATCTTTGTTGGTTTAAAGTCTGTTTTATCAGAGACTACGATTGCAACCCCTGCTTTTTTTTGTTTTCCATTTGCTTGGTAGTCTGAGATCTGAAAACGGACAGACTGCCTCCTCAAGTTGGTCCCTGACCCCCGAGTAGCCTTACTGGGAGGCACCTCCCAGTAGGGGCTGACTAACACCTCACAGCTGGGTGCTCCTCTAAAACAAAGCTTCCAGAGGAGGGATCAGGCAGCAACATTTGCTGTTCTGCAATATTTGTTGTTATGCAGCCTCCACTGATGATACCCAGGCAAGCAGGGTCTGGAGTGGACCTTTGGCAAACTCCAACAGACCTGCAGCTGAGAGTCCTGACTGTTAGAAGGAAAACTAACAAACAGAAAGGACATCCACACCAAATCCCCATCTGTACGTCACCATCATCAAAGACCAAACGTAGATAAAACCACAAAGATGGGGAGAAACCAGAGCAGAAAAGCTGAAAATTCTAAAAATCAGAGCGCCTCTTCTCCTCCAAAGGAATGCAGCTTCTCGTCAGCAATGGAACAAAGCTGGATGGAGAATGACTTTGATGAGTTGAGAAAAGAAGGCTTCAGATGATTGGTAATAACAAACTTCTCCGAGCTAAAGGAGGATGTTCAAACCCATTGCAAAGAAGCTAAACACCTTGAAAAAAAATTAGACGAATGGCTAACTAGAATAAACAGCATAGAGAAGACCTTAAATGACCTGATGGAGCTGAAAAACATGACATGAGGACTACATGATGCATGCACAAGCTTCAGTAGCCGATTTGATATAGTGGAAGAAAGGGTATCAGTGATTGAAGATCAAATGAATGAAATGAAGCAAGAAGAGAAGTTTAGAGGAAAAAGAGTAAAAAGAAACGAACAAAGCCTCCAGGAAATATGGGACTGTGTGAAAAGACCAAATCTACATCTGATTGGTGTACCTGAGAGTGACAGGGAGAATGGAACCAAGTTGGAAAACACTCTTCAGGATATTGTCCAGGAGAACTTCCCCAACCTAGCAAGGCAGGCCAACATTCAAATTCAGGAAATACAGAGAATGCCACAAAGATACTCCTGGAGAAGAACAACTCCAAGACACATAATTGTCAGATTCACCAAAGTTGAAATGAGGGAAAAAATGTTAAGGGCAGACAGACAGAAAGATCAGGTTACCCACAAAGGGAACCCCACCAGACTAACAGCGGATCTCTTGGCAGAAACTCTACAAGCCAGAAGAGACTGGGGGCCAATATTCAACATTCTTAAAGAAAAGAATTTTCAACCCAGAATTTCATATCCAGCCAAACTAAGCTTCATAAGTGAAGGAGAAATAAAATCCTTTACAGACAAGCAAATACTGAGAGATTTTGTCACCACCAGGCCTGCAATACAAGAGCTCCTGAAGGAAGCACTAAACATGGAAAGGAACAACTGGTACCAGTCACAGCAAAAGCATGGCAAATTGTAAAGAGCATCGATGCTAGGAAGAAATTGCATCAACTAACGAGCAAAATTACCAGCTAACATCATAATGACAGGATCAAATTCACACATAACAATATTAACCTTAAATGTAAATGGGCTAAATGCTCCAATTAAAAGATGCAGACTGGCAAATTCGACAAAGAGTCAAGACCTATCAGTGTGCTGTATTCAGGAGACCCATCTCACATGCAGAGACACACATAGGCTCAAAATAAAGGGATGGAGGAATATCTAACAGGTGATTGTATTGCCTCTGCCTCCACCAGTGGGAAACCTAGAGCAGGTTCCTTCTAGCCCGCTATGCCAAATGTTGGGTGAATGCATGGGAGGACAGCTGTTCTTTCTAGGCCACTGCCACCAAGGCAGGTGTCAAGGACTTTTCTCTTCTCTGAGGACTTAGGCATTTCTCCATGGGACTTAGACCCATGGAGAGCACAGTGTTGGGGTGGGGAGAATTGAGACTTAGTAGGGCCTCAGAGCATAGGTGGGCATCACTCTTGCTATTACATCAACTTGAGCTGCTGACTGATACAGGTGGGTGATTCTCTTTGGCTGCATCTTAAAATGTAACTAATGTTCTTCCTTAGCTGAGACCATGTATTCTGTTCACTCACTAAAAGACTGATGGAGTCACTGATGGGGCCTACTCAGACAGAACTCCAGGCATGAAACTCTTCCTGCTGATTTGGGTGCAGTTCACAGTACCTCACCTTTCCTCATTGTGGAATCTTTGTCTACTGTTAGGGTGTGTGTGTGTGTGTATGTGCATGTGTGTGTGTGCAGGGATAAATGGGAAGGAGAATGAATGAAACTCCACTGGACTGCAAAGTTTGCCTTTTTGTCTAAGCCCTAATTTTAAATTCCAAAGCCAGGAATTTGATATCTTTGTTCCCTATTGTACTCTGAAGCCCTCCCATCTCAGGGCCTTGTGATTCCCATTTATTTGCCTGGTGTGGGCAAATAACATTTTGTTTTGACCTATGTGTCTCAGCCTGACTTCTTTTTATCTAAAGAAGGATATAAAGAAGTCAGGTTGAGACACATAGGTTAAAACAAAATGTTATTTGTCCGCACAATCTAATCCAGATTTAATATCCATAGTTCACTACACTACAAGTCATGACTAATTATTCCAGAAACATTTATTGAATGTCTACTATATACTTTATGCCAGGTAATATGCTGGGATCTTGGAGGAATAGGAAAAGGTAGTACAAAGATAAATAAAACAATTTCCTCTCAGAAAATCTGCTAAAGGTAATAAAATACATAGACTTTCCTATAATTCAAGACAGAATATAATGGCAATAAGATAAATTGTAGAGTGTTTGTGGGGAAATAGACATAAAGCAAAACACAACTTAAATATGGTAGGAAAGACAGACAATCTGACTCTCTACCCAAGAAACCCAGGATAATGCACTAAGGAGCCGTTAAAAACAAAAAGTGAGTTTAGGAAGGTGATTGGGTACAAGAGCATACAACAACCAGGAGATTTTCTCTACATCAGCAATAGCCAATTACAAAATGTCATGCAAGGAAAACCTTGTCTGTGTCTGCAACCAAAACCATGGGAAGCCTAGGAATACATCTAACAAGATATATGCAAGACTTTTTTGAAGAAGGCCATAAAATGTTACCAAAGGACATAAAAAAGAATTGAATAAATGGAATGATACTGCATGTTGTTATATAGACTCAATATTGAAAAGATGACAATTCTCCTAAAATTAATTTGCTATTCAATATAATCCTAATCAAAAGTTCAATCAATTTATTTTTAAAATTTGATGAATAAATTCCAAGTTTATCCTGGAAAAGATAATATACAAGAAGAGACAAGAAAAATGTTGAGAAAAAGAGTGAGGATAAGGAAAAAAAGAAGGGAGAAGGGACATTCTTTACCACATATTAAAATATATTCTAAAGCCAAACTAATTAAGACAGCATGATTTTTATGCAGGACTAGACAAATTAGATTGGGGATAAATAGATAAAACACTCCAGAAACAGGCTCCCCATATGTATGAGAATTTAATATGTGAAAAGGAGTCATTCCACTGGGAGAAAGAATGGATTACTTCAATAAATGACATTGTCCTTGAACCGATTGTATTTCTCTTGGGAAGGGCATAATGCAGAGTGGGAAGATGCTTGGCTTTCGGTCAGGGAAAAGTGGACTCGAATTCCATCTCTATCAATTTTATCTGTCATATTGAGTTTCTTCAACTCTATGCTTTTATTTAAAAAGAGGAACATCAGTCCCTGTTTATCTACTCACAGGATGGTGATGACAGAAGAAACAATCTGAATATTAAAAAAACATAGCTTTTGTGCTGCAATTCCCAGGACTCTGCAAATGAAGACCCTGGGGTTTAAAAAAGAAAGAAAGAAAAAAGCGTCTCATGTGTCTAAAGCCTGAACTGTTAAGATGTCACTACTAGAATATCTTTTTTAACCTCATCGTCTCAGTCCATGTTGTAAATTCCCTGAGGCAGCTTTTTAAACTATTGCCAGCCAGTGACCCCTGAAAGGGAAGAAATTCTCTGAAAGCAGGCTTGAATGAGCAAGCTGAGCATAAAATATTCATCAGAGGACAAGCTCAAGGCCAAAAAATCTAGGAAAACTAAAGACCACCGCTGCCATCTTCCACGGATTACAGCAGTCAGCTCTTCAGTCTTTGTAAAGAATGCTGGTCATTTGCTTGTTGGCTCTCGTATCCACTCCCTGCTCTTTGCAGCTCTACTCTGTATGGTAAAAAACCATATTTCTCAGGCTCCCTTGCCAATGTGCTCCCAGGTGGACTCAGCTAGTGGGAGACACAAGTGGAAGGCTGAAGGATGGGAAGAATGAAGAAAGCAGGGTATTTCTTCTTGTTGTGCGTTACCTCAGTGGTATCTCAGTAGGGAATAGTAGCAGTGGTCACTTCTCTCCTGTGATTCTAGCTCTGGTGAAACAGATCCTTTCCTTACTGCCCCACCTCCCATTGGACAGGCCTTACCATGTTCCTAAAGCCAGCTTGATGGCCCTGGCCTCTGAGCTCTCCTCCTGTTGTTCCTCCAGCACTAAAATGATAGCAGTTTCCTGTTGTTGCTAATCTCTGGAATTCCTCACTGTCCCACGGTTTGGCTTCTCAGCTCTTCCATTATCTGTATAACAAATGTCCTATGTTAAATTTTTCTACTTGAAAGATCTAGAATCACTTCTGTTTTCCTGATTGATAGGGAATCTCTTGAATAAAACATTAAATACTTATACTAATATTAATGCTAACATATGGCACCTATATGTGCTAAGCATTGTGCTAAGAGCTTTAGATCATTTCATTTTATTTATCTAAGCAACCTCACGAGTTAGGCATATGATTACCCTGATATTACAGATGACAGAAACTGAAGCTTACTTTTAAAGTTGAAATCTTGTCTTTCACAGAAAATATTTTTTATTTGGGAGGAGGCTGATTCTGAAAGATGAGAGAACTAAGTCAACACTCAAAACCCTGTACCCTAAAACTCCACTGGAACTGTCAAAGGTGTTTAAACCAGAGCCACTCCATCTTGAATAAGCGCTGGGTAAAATAAGACTGAGACCTACTGGGCTGCATTGCCAGATGGTTAGGCATTCTAAATTAACTCACAGGATGAGATAAGAGGTTGGCACAAGATACAGGTCATAAAGACCTTGCTGATAAAATAGGATGCAGTAAAGAACCCAGCCAAATCCTACCAAAACCAAGATGGCGACAGAAGAGTGACCTCTGGTCATCCTCACTGCTACACTCCCTCCAGCCCCACGACACTTTACAAATGCCATGGCAACATCAGAAAGTCACCCTATATGGTCTAAAAAGGGGAGGTATGAATAACCCACCTGTTGTTTAGCACATAATTGAGAAATAATCATAAAAATAGGCAACCAGCAGCCCTCAGGGCTGCTCTGCCTATGGAGTAGCCATTCTTTTATTCCTTTACTTTCTTAATAAACTTGCTTTCGCTTTATGGACTCACCCTGAATTCTTTCTTGTGTGAGATCCAAGAACCCTCCCTTGGGGTCTAAATTGGGACCCCTTTCTGGTAACAGAACCTCTATATATGGTTGTAGGCACTGCCTAGCCATTCCATCAGCTGAAGTGAATACATTGGTTCTGGCTGGTGACCCCCCTCACTGGTTCTTCTTTGAGCAGGAAAGCATAATCGTGACCTGCAGATGGTCATCTGTCTTCCTCTGTTGAATGTCTGTGTGGTGGCTTTGATGAAGAGAACTAGGGGTGGCCACCTCAGCCATTTCACAATCACAGAATCTTTTATCACCAGGCCAGAGCCTTTGCTGAACATTAGGGAGGTTGAACCTTTTCCATTCTGAACCTTGTCTTTGATCATTTTGCAGAGAAAACACAAGGTGTTATTTAGACTGCACAGAAAAGCTTGCAAATTGCTCCTCTCTGTCCTAACACTTCTCTAAAACATGACTTTCCCCATCACCCCCTACACTCTCCTGATCACTTCCACAACTGCTGCCTACTCTCTTAATATTCTTCCAAAGTAACTACATTGAAGACCCATAAAGGCTGATTTCTGTGGAGACTTCCGTCTGCCTCAGCTCTCACCTTCCAACTTAAGGAAGACAATTAATTGTTTCCTTATGTATTCCTACATGCATCTTTCCCCTATCACACCTTGAGATCAAGAGTTCTTGGACTCAACACAAAAAATTTATCAGATTCTTTTCCTAATTTGCATGCGTATCCCCTTCCAGAGAGCCCCATGCCTCATTTCCCTTCAGTAGGTTAAACATTAGAGATGAGAGAGAGAAAGAGAGACATTCACAAAGATGAGTTTTGCCTACATTCTGGAATTTTTGTTCTATTTTTCTAGGGGAGAGAGGTACTCAGCATGTTCTGCCACTTGGTTTCATAAAAGAGCCTAAGCAACCAAAAGTTTATCTCTGGTTAAGAGCAGACACCTCCCTTTTCCTATTACCTTTGGCCAGTGATGTGGGTTCTAGTTTATTATTAGGCTTCTTGTAAACTAGAAGTCACTCATATCTGTAGATAAGAGAATATATCTGGAGAATAGACAGCTTTTACAGCTCTTCCCTTATTGCATTCTAGCCACTTTTAGAAGAAAGCAAACAGAGCAATTTGAACAATATAAGCAATTACTTTGAACTAATATAAGTTCTTATCATGTCAAGGTATCTGTTTTGTAAAGGAAGACACTTGGAGGTAAAAAAAAAAAATCAGAAATGTGAGGCTGTCTCTTCAACCATCAACCAATCAATCAGTCTCTAAGCACAGTTTAAGCATTTACTCCATGCTAGGTAAAAAATAATCAGGGAGGGGGCAGGAGGTGGCTGACTCAGCCTGTGTACTCTCTGGATTTACTGCAGAATTTGGGAGACATGGTTCCTGAAGGCCCACACCTTGATCCTAAAATGTCCTCCCCTCAGATTTGTCATGGGTGCATTTGGACTGTGCCCAACAAGGGCATGTTTACATGAGAGGCCTAGGAGGTCTCCTAGGAAACAATCCATCCAAAGAAAAGAGAAATTCAAAGCACACAAGTTTAGTTTCTGGACAGAGTGACAGTTTTGTACCTGGGGAGGAGGGGTTGGTAATTCCGAGCCTAGCCCTGGTTCCATAGTCTAGTGGAGAAAACTTCTGAATGAGAAAACTCATTCAGAAGCCTAGGCAAAGGAGACTTCAAAAACAAACAAACAAACAAAGCAAGATGTAAATTAATGGAGGAGTTCTACACTGTTTATCTGTACTATTTGGTTGCAAGTAACCAACACTAACTGAGGCTGGATCAAACAGGAAATGAGAATTTATTTTAAGGATGTGAGTTGCTGTCAGTACCCAAGGATAAGAATGTAGCTGGAGACCAGAAAGGTCTAAAACAGGAATGGAAGGCATCAGGAGCATGAGAGTACTGTGTCTCCATCTCTCTTCCCTGCCTCTCTCAGTGCATGGGAGACACTGTTTCTCAGACAACTGAGCTCAAATTGTCTCTTATTTGGCCAGTGGGAGATTATTTAAATTTCCTTCTGAATTCTTTTAACACCACTCTGGATGACTCCTTGATTTCTGGTATATCAAGATGTTTCAGGCTTACCTGGTATATTCTTTGACCCAGACATAGAGTCAGACATTTCCCCTAAAAAGTTCTGACTCCTTTTGGTTGGAAGTGATGTTTGGAGACCACAATCTGAGTTCTCGGTGTGCTCATTGCTATTTGGTTGGTTATTGTTTCTAGATCTTTTCCAGGAAGAAAACTAGAAAATATGGTTTTAAAATATTTTATTCTCATCCAACTTTTTTTCTTGGTTAACTATGGCATTATACTCGGCTGCCTATACTGAGTATAATTCTAGCTAGGCAGACTCTTTCAATCCTGCACTTTCATGGAAGCATTTGGCTCATGTTAGCTAAGGGCCCTACCTTGGTCCAACTCTCTGAAGCCAAAAGGAAGGGTCACACTGCAGCGGCCTGATGGCCAGGGACCTATCTGGGGAAGATTGTGTGGTGCAATTAGGATAGTTGTAGTGAGCTGAGGAGGCTGCTAACTACTTTTATTAACTTGTCCAGCCCACAATGAACACAAGGCATCAAAAAGATGCAGTTATGACAGGGTTTTGGCAGCAGCAGAAGGCACTGCTATCCTCTGTGGCTGTGGAGAAAGTCTTCTGGGTACAGAAGCCAGGCTCCCATCTCAGGGGCATACATAGTAGCAGGTGGCACAGTGGGGGCAACCACAAGAGATGACAACACAGCTACAGCAGAAGAGACGAAATTGGGAGGAATCTGAAGGGACTGAAGTTCCTACAGAGCAGGTGGGAGCAGAACAAACAAATTCATTTTTGTGATTGTTATTCTTGTCTTCAGGCTGGCATGACCTCAGAAAAATGTTATATATGTACATATAAAATAATTAACACTGCATGATGCATATGAGATGTTTGAGAACAATGGGTTTTTAGAAGAACGGTGAAGGCTGATTAGGCCTACTCATATAACTTTTTAAAACTTTTATTACAAAAAATTTAAACCATGCACTAAAGTTGACAGAATAGTAACTCCTCCTCCCAGACAGCTAGCACTCAACCCCAACAATCATCAACCTAAGGCCAATCCTGTCCCACCTGTGCTCCAACCACTTTCCTCTCCCTTCTTATTGGAAAGCAAGTCCTAGACCTTATATTACTTCATCTATATACACTTTCATATTAATTTCTAAAACATTAGGATATTTTTATAATAAACCCATTATTATGACTGAAAAAAACCATAATTCTTTAATATTGTCAAATATATAATCTGTGATTAAAAGACCAATTATCTCATAAATTTTATAATATTTTAATATGTTATTTATTTGAATCAGGGTCCAAATAGGATACATACATTATAATTGGTGGATATGTTCTTTTTTTTTTTACACGGACTCTCACTCTGTCGCCCAGGCTGGAGTGCAGTGGCCCGATCTCGTCTCACTGCAAGCTCCGCCTCCCGGGTTCAAGCAATTCTCCTGCCTCAGCCTCTCAAGTAGCTAGGACTTCAGGCACCCGGCACCATGCCTGGCTAATTTTTTTGTATTTTTAGTAGAGACAGGGCTTCACAGTGTTAGCCAAGGTGGTCTCGATCTCCTGACTTCATGATCCGCCCACCTTGACCTCCCAAAGTGCTGGGATTACAGACGTGAGCCACCGTGCCCGGTCGATATGTTCTTAAAAATCTTTTTTAATCTACAGATTCCTTCTCCTTTTATTTTTCCCTCCTGAAATCATTTAAAAAGACAAACTGTGTCATTTTTCCACAGAGTTGGCTGTGGTCTAGATTTTGCTCATTTTACCTTTGTGGTATAGTTTAAAATATTTTTCTATTATGTTTATGCCCTATAAGTTAATAATTATATCAAGTGGCTTAATCAGATTCAGATTCGATTTTTTTTTTTTTTTTTTTTGAGATGGGGTTTCACTCTGTCACCTAGGCTAGAGTGCAATGATGCAATCATGGCTTACTGCATCCTTGACCTCCTGGACTTAAGTGATTCTCCAGCCTCACCCTCCCAAGTAGATGGGACCACAGGCATACACCACCATGCCCATCTAAGTTTTAAAAAACATTTGTAGAGATGAGGTCCCACTATGTTGCCCAGGCTGGTCTCTAACTCCTGGGTGCAAGTGACCCTCTTCCAAGGTGCTGGGATTACAGGTATGAGCCACTATGCCTGGCCCTTATTTTCAAAATAATGGCAAAATAATGAGGTAGCTCCCAAGGGCTTTAGTTATCTCTTGCTAGGTAATGGACAGCCGATAACTTAGTAGTTAAAAACAACAAGCATTTATTAGTTCTCCCAATTCTGCAGTCTGACTGGGCTCAGCTGGGTGGCTCTTCTACTGCATGCTGTGTCTGCTGGGGCTGGAGCATCCATGATGGCTTCTTTACCCATTTGTCTAGCACCTCAGTGGAAATGGCTGGAATAGCTGGGGGCTTGCTGGGAAGTTTTCTCTCCATGTGGCTATTTCAGTCTTCCTCACAGCATTGTAACCTCCAGGTATTAAGGCTTTTGATATGACAGCTAGGTTCTAAGAGCAAGTTGTGAAATATGCAGCGCTCAGAAGTCTCAGTCTCAGAAATTACACAGCATTTCCACAAAATCCCGTTGGTGAACACAAGTACACATGCTGCCTCAGATCCAAGGAAAGAAGATACAGACTCTAGCTCTCTGGAGGAATGGTAAATTTACAATGATCTTGGAGTCACTATACCTAGCATCCTCCAAAAGTGACCATTTAGGATTGTCTTATTCTTTCTTTTTATTTTTAATACTATTGTGAACTAGTAGATTTACATATATAGTTGATATGCTTTAATCCTTTGCAGTTATTACTTTTATTAATGCTCAAATCGTCTCTTATTTGGCCAGTGGGAGATTATTTAAATTTCCTTCTGAATCTTTTTAACATCACCCTGGCTGACTCCTTGATTTCTCGTGTATCAAGATGTTTCAGGCTCACCTGGTATATTCTTTGACCCAGACATAGAGTCAGACATTTCCCCCAAAGAGTTTTCACTCCTTTTGGTTGGAAGTGATGTTTGGAGACCACAATCTGAGTTGTAGGTGTGCTCACTGCTATTTGGTTGGTCATTGTTTCTAGATCTTTTCCAGGAAGAAAACTAGAAAATATGGTTTTAAAATATTTTATTCTTATCCAACTTTTTTTTTTCTTGGTTAACTATGGTATCTACATCATCTACTTGTTGACTGCCAGTACATTGGATTTTTTTTTAGCCATGCTCAGAATGATGCCTGGTACACCTCTGTTCTACACTCATCATTTGAATATGATTTAGGAACTAGTACATGCATTTCTTCTTAGAAGAGTTCTCATCCATGGTCTACAAAATTATTTCATCTTAACACTAACATAGCCTGGAAATCCTAGTTTCCCTAGACAGCTTTCTTTATCAGTTTTCATGGTATGTATTTCAAAATTTTTCACTCTCGAAAACTCAGTGCCTTGTATCCCACCAACATCTCCCTTTATTATCGGATGACCTGACAATCCCTTTTACTCAAACAACCTAAAATCCAGAGGTTTACAATCCCTCCATTTTCTGCCACTCACCTTAAAACTTAACTCTATTCATATCCATCATTCCCCTCCTTCCTTCCTACTTCCATGGGAAGGGTGTGGAACTTTCAGAAATCTTTTGGTTGCAAGCAACAGAAAACCCAATTCACACTGGCTTAAATAAAGAAAAAAAGATTCATCTAATTAAGCCTCCAGATATGGATTCGACTTGAGGTTAGCCACATGGGAGTGAATTTGACCTTATACCTTCTGCATGTTAGTTCCCAACTCACTTGAGTCAATCAGTTGAGTCCTAAGTTGGCCCAATTAAAGAAAATCTGAGGAAAAACCTCTGGTTGCTGGGGATGAGAAACTGTCTCTTTGGACAACATGATGTGTGGATGTGAGGTTTGCAGTATCAGTCATTTTGCTAAACGTGGATAACTTAGCAGAGTTAAGACACTCAACGAATGGCAGAGTAGAGAAAACATTACAAAAATACTGAATCAGAGCCCTGGTGAACTACACTTACCACTAAATATTTTTACTTATGTAATCCAGGAAATTCCCTTTATTGTATAAATGAGGTTTTGTTCACTTTCCCATTAATTGCAACCCCAAAATCTTAACTACTACAGACTCCTAATTCTTCAGGAAATTATAGTATTTCCTTACATTTGGATAGAGCTTTAGATTCAAAGAACTGATACAGCTTTTATCTGATGGGTTCTCCCACCAAAAGTTTAGAAGCAGTTTGGCAATTCTGCCTTTATTTTATCTCAGGTTAAGGAGGAAATGATGGCTAGGTATATTACTTTTTTATTGTGGTGAGATACATATAAAACAAAATTTACCATTTTAACCATTTTAAGTGGGCAGTTTAATGGCAGTAAGTACATTAACATTGTTGCATAACCATCACCAACAGCCATCTTCAGAATATTTTCATTTTTCTTAACTGAACTCTGTATCCATTAAATAAAACTCCGCATTCCCCACTCTCAGTCCTTGACCATCACCATCCTATTTTCTGTCTCTATAAATTCAGTTACTCTAGGTACATTTTACTAGTGGAATCATACACTATTTGTCCTTTTGTGGCAAACTTATTTCACTTAGCGTAATGTCTTCAAGGTTCATCCACATTGTGGCATGTGTCAGAATGTCCTTCCTGTTTAAGGCTGAATAATATTTCAGTGTATGTGTGTACCACATATTGTTTACTTGCTCCTCCACTGATGAACACTTGTGTTGCTTCCACTTTGGGGCTACTATGAAAAATGCTGCTATGAATGTGGTTGTACAAATATTTGTTCAAGTCCTTACATTCGATACTTTCAGGCATATGCCCAGAAGTAGAATTGCTAGATCACATGGTAAATCTGTTTTTACTTTTTTGAGGAGCTACCATTCCATTTTCCGCAGCAACTGTACCATCCTACATGCCTCTTACTGATGCATAAGAGTTCCTGTATCTCCACACATTTGTCAACATTGATTATTTTCTGGTTTGAGGGCTCTACTTTGTTTTGTTTATAACAGACATCCTAATGGGTGTAAAGCATTTTTTTATTATTAATAGTTTGCCCACCAGCCTGGCAAGGGACCTGGGCTGGGAGCTACACCTTACGTATTAGCCAGTCAATGGTCTGGGAGCACAAAGATGGGACTCCTAACTGAGCATGGATTAGACAAATAAAGGTTGCTCCACAAATGTTTGTCAAATGAATGCATGAGTGAACAATTTATTTAAGGTGAGTAATACCCCCAAAAAGAAACCCGAAAACTTAATTGAAGAGCTGGGAAGGTGAAGTGAGTGTGAGGCTTATGGTGGGAGATGGGGTGTGGGACACTAAAATGAGGGATGAATATAAAGACAAAGGCTGGCCAAGCTCCCTGGCAAAGCTTATAGGGACACTTGGTCTTGGCACCTGGATTCACCCCTGCCTCACTTTCCCTAGTGGTCTGCCTTTCTTTATGTCTAGAATCATCTTCACAGATGTGTTTAAAAGTCCCAGCCTTCTGAGGTAGTACATTATAATGGGAATGCCAATGGCCATACTTTAGTTCATATTAACAATGCGTATTATTGTGAGAGCCCTCTAGTAAGGAGTCCCTTCAAAACTCACGTGCACTAGGTCTTTAGCTGGAGAGAGGATTTACAGGGCCCTGAATCTCAGCACACTTGCCTGAAAGCAGCTGTGGAGATTTTTCCTATGGACATAAGCCTGGGGATGATCAAATTGATGCTGTTCCTATTGGGAAGATCCTGAGGTGTTAAATTCTGAGAATTTTCAGTTGCACTAGGAAAGCTTCAAAACATCTCCAAGTTTTGTCTCACCAAGGCTGTAAAAGCAATCAGATATTTATCCAAAGCTTGTCCAAACCACTTTTGTCTGGATATGAGGCAGAAAATCTCCTGAGAAGCAGTCTCTTTCTGAAGCTTGCTTTTTCTCTCTTTCTAGGGAGGATGGAAATAGCAAACAAACAACAATGCAACCTTGATGATGTGATTTTCTCCTTAATAATCAGACTGTGAGGAGGATCCAGGCACTGCTGTTTTCATATTCACTGCACTCTGCTCTAGAAGCCCTAAATACTATTTCTTTGACATTTCACTCCTCCCACCAGTTTCTTCCCAGAGTCATTGCTGAATCCTGATACTTCCCTCTTCCCCTGCCCTGCCTTGCATGCTCTGATCTACAACCCACCCAGCAGCAGCCAAGTGAGTCCCCCAGGGATATGTGGGTGCCCCAGTCCCTCTGGTGAGGAAAGAAAGGGGGAGTGACTCCTGCACCCAATATCAAAGAATCCAAAATATCCAGTGAATTGTTATTGTGTAAAATAGACTTTTCTGGCCCAGATGGCTTCACTGGAGAATTCTACCAAACGCTTTAGGAAAAAATAATATCAATTACATAAACTGTTCCAGAAAATAGAAGAGACAGCAGTTAAGAAAAGAAAAAACTGCATGCAACAACATGGATAATCTCAAAAGCATTATGCTAAGTGAAAGAAGTCGGAACAAAGGGGTCCATGCCCTATTATTCCATTTATATGATATTTTGAAAGAGAATTATAGAGACAGAAATCAGATCAGTCATTTCTAGAGGCTGGAGGTGGGGGGAGGAGATTGGATGCAAAGGGGCATGTGGGACCCTTTTGGGTGATGGAACTGTTCTATATATTGATCATAATGATGGCTACGATTTTATGCCTTTGTCTAAATTTATTTAGCTATATACTTTAATGAGGCAAATTTTACTGCATTAAATTATACCTCAGTAATGCTGACTTAAAAATTAAAAAAGGACCATCTCACACAAGTCAGAATAGCAATCATTAAAAAATCAGGAAGCAACAGGTGCTGGAGAGGATTTGGAGAAATAGGAACACTTTTACACTGTTGGTGGGACTGTAAACTAGTTCAACCATTGTGGAAAACAGTGTGGCAATTCCTCAAGGATCTAGAACTAGAAATACCATTTGACCCAGCCATCCCATTACTGGGGATATACCCAAAGGATTATAAATCATGCTGCTATAAAGACACATGCACACGTATGTTTATTGCGGCACTATTCACAATAGCAAAGACTTGGAAACAAACCAAATGTTCATCAGTGACAGACTGGATTAAGAAAATGTGGCACATATACACCATGGAATACTATGCAGCCATAAAAAAGGATGAGTTTGTGTCCTCTGTAGGGACATGGATGCAGCTGGAAACCATCATTCTCAGGAAACTATCGCAAGAACAGAAAACCAAATACCGCATGTTCTTACTCATAGGGGGAATTGAACAATGAGATCACTTGGACACAGGAAGGGGAACATCACATACCGGGTCCTATTGTGGGGAGCGGGGAAGGGGGAGTGATAGCATTAGGAGATATACCTAATGTAAATGATGAGTTAATGGGTGCAGCACACCAACATGGCACATGTATACATGTGTAACAAACCTGCACGTTGTGCACATGTACCCTAGAACTTAAATAATAAAAATAAAAAAATAAAAATAAAAATAAAAAAAGAAATAAAAAAGAAATAAATCCACAAAAAAAATTAAAAAGGAATCCCTAGTTTTCAAAGCATTAAATTTTAATTTACTTAAAAGTGGCATTAAGAGAACACAATTGCACTTATTATTAAATATATGCCTACGTGTGTATATTTACATGAGTGTGTATGTATATGTGTGTACACACACATATGTGTAGATGTTTATTTTTTTCTCCTCATGCTGCCATGTTACCACATCATCCCCACTTCCAGGAGTAAGAACAACTTCTCAGCTGAGCCCCCTGTCTACGGCTGCCCCTGCTGTCATCAGTTGTCTTTGTCTCAGGCAGGTGAATGTTTCCCAAGCTCTGCTTTGTTCGTAGATACAGCAATGACTCAGCCAACACCAGGGTCAGACACTGCCCTCAGGAAGCTTACAGTTTAGTGGTCAGTGAGAGGATCCCTGCCATAGATGGGCAATGAACTTGTGAACTATGTCATCTAAAATAATAGAGGTGTTGTGAGATTCAAGTGAGATAATATGTGTGAAATGCCTAGTGCATAGTGAGCCCTCAACAAATATAAATTATTTTTGGTACTTTTATCAGCATTTCTATTGATTTTATTTACTATCATCAGGCTCCACTTGGCTTTCCTGTCTTGTTAGGCACCACTTCCTAGAAATAAATTAACTCTGTCAGATATTTATCTAAAGCTATCTCCTTACCTAGAGACATACATAGGAGGCAGAGGGAGTCTTACATTGTGTATTGAAGTATGAGGCCCATCAAGTGGTGGTCAGTTTTTTCTTCTGACATGGGTTCTGGCATCATCTCTATTGTTTCAAGTCCAGGAAATGCCAGCATTAGTCTAGCATGTTTCAATTATTCAATGAATATTTATTAAGCACTTAAGATATTTCAAATACTCTTTCATGTGCTGGGGATATGGCAATTAACAAAACAGACAAACCTCCTTGTGCATACTGCTTTTTAATTCTAGCCCAAAGTGGTCTTTTTTAATATATATATTATTATTTTATATATATATATATATATATATATATATATATATATATATAGAGAGAGAGAGAGAGAGAGAGAGAGAGAGAGAGATCAGCTTCACACCAAAAGTGACTCTGCTAAAAGAAGAGGTGAAGATCTGTGGGACATCTCTTGACCTTTGAGTTTAGAAGCTCCCCAATGTTGGATAGAGAAGGATCCTAAAAGTATGGAAAAGAAAGCTTAGGAGAGATTCCAGTTGGAGCAATGAGATGAAACTAAAGAATCATTAAGCAGGCTAAGAGGAATAAATGCGAAGTGTTTATACAACCTTCAAAATCCAACTCAGACTTTAACAGGAATATAGCAAACATTTTTGCCTGCAGAAGAAAACAACAAACAAGCAGGTAAAAAGAGCTCAAAATAACACAAGAAATGGGTAGAATTAAACTCAGGAATGAGGGATGTGATATGACTCCTCAATTACCTGAAGGTCCAATTGTAGAAAGTAATAAGGCTTGTTCTATATAGCCCTAAAAAGTGGGATCTACATAGAGATACAGTTTGCCTCAAAATAAAGAGGAAGCCTCTTACTATCACAGTAACCTTAATATGGAATGAACCACCTCCATTTGGAGTGAGTTCCTCATTCCTGGAGGTGTTGAACATGCTGTAGATGAGTTTCTATTTTGCTCTGAAAGGGTGTCTATTAAACATAAACCTCCTGGTATTCATTGTGTACTTACTATGTTCCAGGCAAATGATTGTGCTCCTCTATCTGGGTATACTGAAGCAGACACCAAATTACCCAACTGAGTGATCAGCGTAGTGCCAAAAAGGTGTACAGGGCAGGGAGAGCACAGCTCCTAATTCAGCATGGGGGTCAAGTAAAGCTTCCTGCAGGAGGTTTCCTGAGCTTGGCTTCCAATGATAAAGAGGAATCAAGCAAGGAGTCAAGGGCCAGAAAACAGTTGGACTAAAAGTAGTGGCTTTAAGGCTTGCACCATAGACACCTAGGATATTCACATGGACTCCTGAGGGGTTCCTAAGGGCAAGAGTGTGTGGCTGGAGTTTCAAACATTTCCTATACTTCAACCAAAGCAGATAGTTTTAATCTATTATATACCTTGGGACTCCACTTAAAATTTTCAATTAAGTTGTCTGCATTTTAAAACAGATCAGAAAAATATTAATTCAGTAAACCATGTCCCAGAGGTTGTGTCTCCTAACCTGGCTATGCTTTTAACTTTTATTTTTATATTTAATTTTTTATTTTTTGAGATGGAGTCTCGCTCTGTCGCCCAGGCTGGAGTGCAGTGGTGTGATCTCGGCTCACTGCAAGCTCCACCTCCCGGGTTTACTCCATTCTCCTGCCTCAGCCTCCCGAGTTGCTGGGACTACAGATGCCACCACCATGCCTGGCTACTTTTTTGTATTTTTTTTAGTAGAGACAGAGATAGATTATGACTCTATATTGGAAGTATGGAGGTAATTTACTGATGGGAAGAGGTCCCATAGAGCCCCAGACTCAACTAGGGCCTCCTTGTTTCTGTCATTCAGTCATGCTGATGGGTGCTGGCATAATGCAGTGAGATCAGGAGAAACTGACTGAACTTCTTCTTTCTCTGAGAAGGAGCCTGTGGCTTTGGAAGGGAAATAATAACTACCCAATATAAGCAAGATGCTAAGTCATAACATGGTTTTCTCAGCCCTCACTCATAACTCTGGAAAAGGTGCGTCAGCACCAAGGACAGCGCTCACAGCCTCAGCCCTGACAGAAGCAGCCAGCTTCACCCCCTTAAAGCCTGGTCCTGTGTCTCTTGAGGTATAGGAATCCTGGTTTTACACTTAGGTTTCTTTTGGTTCTAATATCGCTAGAAAATCAGACTCTGCTGCACTTACTCATTTCTCATTTAATTTGAGCCATCTTCTTTGATTCCGAGGTATAATTAGCCTTAAGCATGCTAAATATAAAGGTACGCTACTCACCTTCAGGACGTGATGAAAGAGAGCTGAGAAAGGGGTCCTAATCTATGTTCTTTACTAAATGCAAAGAAATCATTCAATAAACCGCAGTTGAGGAAGTTTATCTTTTGATGGTAAGAGGGGAGTCTGGGGGAGGGAACGTTCTCACAGGTCAAGGTGAAAGTACACAGTACTGCACTAAATAGAAAATGATAAATTATTTATTGTCATAAGGAGATAGTCATGAGTGAGTGGAAAATTGTGGTCTTCACCCTGGGTTTCCAAGATACAGGATGATTGGTCAGAGGCAGGGGCACTGTACACCTGGCCCATCTTGAAGTAAGAATGGGTCAGAGGCCTGTCTTTGGCAACCTTCATTTCCCCATATCATGGCAAGACACTGTACAATAGTATGAAGGGTGCTTGGATCTGCCCTCAAACGCTTCTCAATGTAACACCCCTGGCCAGTCACTTTAATTCTCTAAGCTGCAGTTTTTTCATAAGTAATGTCAAGATAATATCCTCCTTCCCCAAAGAATCATTGAAGGGCTTAATGAGATAAGTTGTGTAAAAACACCCAGCACAGTGCTGGTGCATAGTCAGTAGTGATAAATATTAGATGCTGTCCTGTGTTCTCACAAGGAATTGATTCTTTGCAGAGTGAATTGATATGGTTTCTAAGTGGCTTATTAATGACTGCCCAGAAAGCATAAGCCTCTCTCTCCACCTGCTCACTTTCCACAAAAGTAGACAGACATGTTTGTGCCAGGTCCTCAGCCTGGTTTCATCTAAACTGGCCTTTGGCAACATCAGCTCCACATACTCCAGTGAAGTCAGAAACAGGTCAGTAAGTTTTGTGTAGGGGTCATCGACGGCCCTTCCAAATTGCAGGTTACTCAATTACAAAGGAAATGAGCCTGAAAAAATATCTATAGCTTAATCATTAAATGTGCTGTTGCTGAAGACCAAAATCTGTGGCTTTTCCCCGCTTAACTAGAAACTGATAGTTAAGTGTTTACAACATTGACTATCGGCTCAGTCTATTCTGCAAAGATTTATATTCATCACCCACTACATGCCAAGTATGTCTCCTGGAGGCCTCAGGCCTTTGTCTGGTATAATGCTCCTTGTTCTTAGAGACTCATCTCAAATGTCTTCAACTTATTTAAAGGTGTAACACTTTGGGGAAAAGGCGAGGCAAAGAATGGAAAGCGGTAATGTCATAATACGAATGTCATAACACATTTTAGAAAACACTGTCCTAGACTTGCTTGCAGAAGTTTGTGCCTTACAATTTAAGAATCAGAAAGAGGAAGCAAAGCAATGACAAAGGGCACAAACATTGTCAGAAATATGCTGTCCCAAGGAAAGATGACATTTGGGGCCTTGAGGAATTGGGCAATACATCCCAACCATTCCTACTCTGATAGAATAACAAAACAGAGGCCCTTCTGTCCTAGTAGGCTGCAATCAGAAAACTGGGATTCTTCTGCCCATGTGTCTGGTGTTTCACTTGCATCAGTGCCCCTGGAAATGCAAACTGAGAGCAGCTGGCCAGTCTTTGTCAGCTACTCAGGAAGGCCAGTTGCCCTACAGCCTCCTCATCAGAAAAGTGCCTCCTGAGGTATAATACCCTGAGAAGCATCCCTAAAATTATTCATTGCGGTCCAGAGGCAATGTTTGAGATGGGAAACTCAGGTGTGGAAGTCTGGCCATGGCATACCTGTATTTCTCATTGCCTGCCATGTTGTCCATTCTCCTCATTAGACTCTATTCATCTACCCTGCTGGTCTCTTGCTCTTTATGGGCCAATTGTATTTGTATGCTCCAGGCAAAGTCCTACAGTGAAGCATCTATGGGCTTAGCTCATGACCATACCTCTTTGTGTAGTAGCCCTTAATATCTGGCCACCTCAGAGCTCTTGGCACCCTTTAAACAGATCTCTCCTGGATCAAGGGCTGATCTTTGATCCAGTTAACAGCCACTCCGGTTCTCTGAGCCAGGGGTTAGGGCAGAGGACCACTGGCTAGAGGCTTCTGGCCATGCAGACACCAAGATAGACATGTTCAAGACAAATCCCTTCTGGTAGCATTTGCTGGGTAGACTGATAGAAATAATGTTGGCAAAATCACTGCATGAGTCTTTCACAGAAATGCAGAATGGAGCATACACGTGACACCCTTCTGTCTCAGAGCCCTCTATTGTGTTCACACACATAGAGTAGAGCTTAAGTGTATGGATTTTAGAATAGACTGTTTATTTCTCTGCACCGACATTTGTTCCATGTACAACCTAGAGCAAGTTACCTAACCTCTCTGTGACTCAATTTTCTAATCTTCAAAATGGGAGTAACGATTAAATCAATTAAATTTGTTAACTATATGCAAAACACTTAGAACTGTGCCAGGCACTTAATAAAATCGCTATCATTACTCTCTCAGAAAATATACATGGAAAATCTCTGGTGTGTCCTCTGCCCACCCAGGACTCCGACCAAATGTAGGAGGTGTTAAGTGCTTGGAAACCACTTAGTTAAAAGAACCAAACTCAGAAAGGCAAGTGTTAGCCTGCAGATACTGAGCCATATTTGATGAGGCTTGTGGGCGTACCAGGGCCAGAGGGCTTAGCTCAGAAAGGATGAATGATCCACAATGGTCAAGACATGAAGAGCAAATTATCATCCTCAGCCCAGATCCAGTCAAACTGCCAGAAGAAGCAAGTAATTCTTGGCTTATCCCAAGCAGTAATATAGAGTAATCATATGTCCATTTGGCTCTACCTCCAAATAGATCTTTTGACCACTTTTATGCTTCTGCACAGCCCCCTCGCTGGTCCCGTCCTTCATCCTCTTTGATCTGGGCTATTATCTCTGTCTTCTCATTCATTCATGTTTCCTCCACAGGTCCTCCACATGCAGTACCCGAGTGAACTTTAAGACACTTAAATAAGATCAGGTTCCTTCCTCACCCTCCAAGGTGTGGTCACCAGGTCCTCGTCCACAGTTTAGTAGTTCTCTCTCCTGCCTTTTTCCCAGACTTCCTGCCCTTGGCTAAGTTCCTCCACTCCTCAGCTCTGTGTAGCCCTGTGCACATGGCTTCCCTGGCCCAGAGGCTCTCCTGCCCTCTTCATCTGGGTATCCCTGGGCCTTCTCTGACCACTCTCCCAGGTTGAATCTGATTCTCCTGTTATACTTCAGTCCTTCACACCTTCTGTTTTCATTCTTGGCACGTGTCAGTTATTTTATATTTATTAGTGCAATTATGTGTCTGTTGTAAATGCTTCCCAATACACCTTGAGTTTTTAAAAGCATAGATCATATCTGTCCTATTTACCATTGTAACTCCAGTGCTGAGCTCAGCTCAATAAATATTGGTTGAATGAATAAAATCAAACATGATCTCTGAAAGCAGAGGCAGCTGCTGAGGCTCCAAGCATTGCAGCAAGAATCCCCCAAACCTCCCTTGAGTGAGTGGATTTGGTTTTTGAAAAAAAAAAAAAAAAACTAATTTTAAAGGTGATTATTGGGCTGCTTGGCACATAATGTGATCCAGGGAGTCTTTGCAGAGGTTACAAACTGGTGGCCCAAAGGCCCAGTTAGATCCATAGACATGTTTTATTTTGGCTGCCATGTTAGTAATTTTTAAAAGTTTTACTTTAATAACCAGATTTCCAGATTGTCTCGAGAAGCTGGGATGTCCAGCAACACCAAGGCCACATTCCCCTGTGGCAGTAACCCCCTGGAAATGTCAATTGCCACATCAGCTAGGTATATGCTCTCCAGATCCCACTGCCCCTGTTGTGTTTCACCTCCTCATGTGCCTCCCCAGCCCCCATAGGCATCTGAGTTTTCACCCTGTGGGCTCTCGCAGCTGGAAACACTGAGGAATCACTGATGAGTGAAGATACAGGATACAGATGCCTGGGAGAGGCCTGCTCTCAAAACTGAACTTCCTGATTCCATTCTCGTGGGGTGATCACTAACCTAGGCGGCTTGCAGCCCTTAATGCAGTGATGCACCTAGGACCTGCTCCTTAATCATTCATGCCTCAGTTTCTCCATCTAAGAAGCAGGATTGCTTCCTTCACAAGACAATAAAGCCCCAGCCCCACTCCATACCTACTCCCTGTTTCTCATCTCCCATTTGTGATGCTGCTTTGGCAAGCCCTGATCTGTGTCCCCATCTTACTGTCACCCAAACCTTCTGAGAGGAATGAAGGACTAATGGTAGGCTGGCAAGCAGTGGCATTGCTGTTTTCCAGCCAATGGCCTTCTCAGCCTCCTTATGCAATGACTTCCTTTTCCATCTGAACAGGACTGGCTTTGCTCCCTAGGCAGGCTCTCTAGTGTTTCCTTGTAATACTCCATTTGCAGCTTGTGAATACCAGATAGGAGCTAGTTAATCCAGCTGATGTTAACTGGGTAACTAACTAGAAGAGCCCTATCCTTTGCCAAGTGCTCCTCCCCACACTACATATATACACCCCAATTCTTCACTTTCCTGTAATGGTATCATGCATTCTTACTGTCACTATGGCCTCATGTTGGGCAAACAATACTTCCGTAACCATTGACTCTGGGATGGGCTGTGTGACTTGCTTTGGTGAATGGGATGTTAGCAGACTTGGTGCAAACACAGGCTGGCAATGTGCACGAATGGTTGGTTTTGACTCCTTGTGCTTTTGCCATTACCATGGGAAAAACACACTCTGGCTGGCCCACTGGTCCAAGGAGGATGAAAAACAGTGACATCGATTCAGATCATCTGCAGCCTAGAGCCAAGTCTGGCCAAGCCTAGCCCAGCCCAGGCTAGGCTAGATTACTTAATCCCCCACCCAGCTGACCTGCAATAACATGAGCAAGAATAAATGTCTGTTGTCCCAAGTCACTGAGCTTTGGGGTGGTTTGTTACACACAAAAGCTAGCTGATACATATCATATCACTGGATTTTTGGAACTGCCCTGGGACCTGTCTCCTCCTTTCTTCTCTGCCTGCTCCTCACTGCATGCAGAGTCACTTCCTCAGCCTGATCTGGGTGCAGTAAAACTTGTAAACAAAGACTTGGGAACAAAGGATGCCCAGAAGAGGTGCAGTGGCCCTGCCTGCAAGGGCAAAGGCAGTTTCTCTGAGGAAGGCTGGGAAGGTTCACCTGAGACCCGAGTCCCAAAGCTGTTTAAGTGTCTGATTTTTGTGCTTACATGGTCTTTCTTTACTCTTCTCTTTTCCCCTCGGTTCCATGAGCAAAACCCAGGAAGCCACCTCCTCAAACCAGCTTATTTTGTCTAAGTAGATGTAAAGAAGTGAGCTCACATCCTGCCTCTATCATTTATTGCAGTGTAACCTTGGACACAATACATAGACAGTTCATTATCTGTAAATAGATTAACAGTGCCTTCCAACTTTGCCACTTCCAAGACCTTGGGCAGATTGCCTCATCTCCCTGTGCCTCAGTTTCTTTATGTATGATACTACCTGCTTTATAGTTTCATTGTGAGAATCAAATGGTTTAACACCCACAAAATTCTTAGAAGAGTGTCGGACTAATAACAAGCCCTCAATATTGTTGTGAAGTCTTTAAATAATAACTGTGAAAGAAGCCAGGACAGTTCTGAACACAAAGTTGGTGCACAGCAAAGGCTGGTTATTCTCCCCCTCGCTACTTTCTAATCAACCCTAAAACAGGATATACCTCTAAGCAGGCAAGACCCAACCATTAATAGCCATGGTCACTTTAACTAAGCCCCAAGTAAGAATTACACATTCTTCAGCCAGAATTTGCTGGTTCTTATCTTCAATTCATAAGTTTCTCTTGGGCCTCAAAATGCCTGCTGGGTTAATCCATTTAGATATTCTAGAAGCCCCTCACAGTACATATATTCAAAACAGACTCACCATGTCTACCCCACCCTACTCCTCTCTAGGACCTCAGTCTCAATTAATGGCACTTCCATCTACCCAGATAACCAGCTAGAAATAAAAGAAATCTCCCTCAACTTTCCCTATTCTTCCTATCTCATAATTATTTAGCTTTCAAGGCCTGTCACTTCCTAGATATGACATGTGTCCATGCTCAGTCCTTCCCATCCCCAGGGGAGAATGCCTTTGGCTCTAACCCAGATGATGGTGGTGGCAGCCTCCTTGTAGGTCTTCCTGTCTCAAGCTTTACTCCCTCCATGTGACAGCCAGCATGATCTTTCCAACTGACATATGAGTTCCTGTTGACCTCCCCATCACCCACAAGATGTAGTCCAGGCTCTTTCAATGAGTACACAATGCCTTCCCTGATCTGGCCTTACCAGTCTTTCCATTTATCTGAATTGTGTCTTTTGTCCCAAAAGCAAACTACTTCCAGCTCCTCACCTAATCCATGGTTTGTCTCATCCCCATGGCTTTTCTTGTGGTTCCCCTCCATACTATACCATGATTCCCACCTCTCATCTCCAAGCTCTTGTAGAGTCCCTTTCCATATTGAATAGAACTGATTCATACAATGAATAGACTATCACAGAAATAACAGTATGTGATTTCTGAGAGTAGGTCATAAAAGACATTACAGATTCTGCCTTGCTCTCTTTTGTATCATGTGCTCTAGGTGAACCAGCTGCCATATTATGAGGATTCTCAAGCAGCCCTATGGGGATGCACACAAGAAACTGAGGCCTCCTGCCAACAGCCATGTGAGTGAGCCAGCTTGAAAGCAAATCCTCCAGTCCCAGTCAAGACCTCAGATGACTACAGTCCCAGTCCCAGCTGACAGCATGACTGCAACTCATTAGAGGATCCAAGCCAGAACTAACTAAGCTGCTCCCAAATTTCTGACCCATAGAAACTGTATGAGACAATAAATGTTCACTGTTGCTTTAATTCACTGAGTTTTGGAGTAATCTGTGGCATAGTCATAGATAATGAATACATGCTTTCTCCTTATCTCTTCTTAGCTGACTCTTTATTTTTATTTTTTGTTTATTTTATTTTATTTTTATTTTTGAGATGGAGTCTTGCTCTGTTACCCAGGTTGGAGTACAGTAGCCCAATCTCAGCTCACTGCAACCTCTGCCTCCTGGGTTCAAGCAATTCTGCATCAGCCTCCCGAGTAGCTGGGACTATAGGCATGTACCACCACGCCCAGTTAATTTCTTGCATTTTTAGTGGAGACGGGATGTCACCGTGTTAGGCAGGATGGTCTTGATCTCCTGACCTCATTATCTGCCCACCTCGGCCTCCCAAAGTGCTGGGTTTACCAGCGTGAGCCACCGTGACCGGCCCTATCTGACTCGTATGTATCCTTTCGACTCCGGTCAGCCAGAAGCTCCGGCAGGAAGCTGTTTCTGGCCATCCTCAGATACCATCTGCTTTTGTCCTCAGAGCAAAAAGACATGATGACATGTCCCAAAGTTCAGTTTTTCTCTTTAATTTTCTTTCTTCACCATTAGATTTGGGAAAGCTTCAGTGCGGCATCCAGGCCTTGCCTTTATTCCTCCCCTCATTTTCCAACCCACAGCAGTAATTCATCTGTCTCTGATGAATGAAGGGGAGGAGGAACCCAATTAGTGAAGGAACCAGGAGGAGTGATGGTCTATTACTCCCAGCTCAGTGCTCTCTGCCGTACCCTCAATGGCCTCTCTAGGATTTGCAGACTCCTCACTTCCAGGCAGGAAGTAGCTTTTCGAAAAATGTGCTTCTCCCTATAATCGTAGACATTGCATCTGACCTCCCTCATTCAGACTCTACTTCACCCAGTTAGAGGGCCCTGCCGAGCACAGCCCTACCTGGTGACCCAGACATTTTCTGAAGAAGCATCCTGTCTCCCTTCCTCCCTTTTGTCCTCACCTCCTTTCCTTACCTTCCACTGATGGGCCAAGAAGGGCATTTGCACAGTGACTCTCACACCTTGCACGTCTGCTAGGCTCTAAAACAATCCTTTGGCTCACCTTCCAGTGTTGAGGCTTAAAGAAGCAGATGATGAGACGGCTGGGCTCAGGACAAAGCCATCCTCACGTGTGGAGCCCAAGTGTCCCACAGGGGCCTCCACACAGAGCAGAGCCAAATATCAGCCACTCCTTGGGTCCTGAGGCCCCAGACAGTCTCAGGTGCTGTCTGATCCTCTCCTGGCTAATGGAGGCAGCCTGCTCAGCTTCATTTAAGAAAATGTGTTAATTACAATTCTCAGAGGGAGGTTATTTAAAGCAGGCACTTGAGAGGAGCATCCACCTGGGGGATGAACCTGAAAGGACACCTCTTCTACTGCTGCTTCAGGAGGTTTCTGCTCTACACTCACATAGTCTGGGTTTGTGCAGCAACCTCTTGGTTGGTCTCTTAGACTGTGCTCTCATCCCCTCCAGTAAGCATCCAGCATGATGTTTCAAACCCTCCAGTGGCCCAGCAATGAAGCCCAAATTCCTAATCACGAGGACAGGACCTGCGTAGTCTGGTTAGCCTGATTTCCACGATTTCTCTCCTGCTCCTCACTCCTAATCGCCCCTTAGCAGGTACCTCTGTCCAATACCCAAATAACCCTCAAATCTGCATCTCCACCTTCCAACCCTTCCTTGAGCTTCAGAGCCTGTTCCTCTGTTTTCTGCCGACGCTTACCCAGATGACCCTCTGAGCCTGCAAACTCAACCTACCTCAAACCAAATTCAAATCAAATTTTCCCCCTGGGGCCGGGCGCAGTGGCTCATGCCTGTAATCCCAGCACTTTGGGAGGCCGAGGCGGGTGGATCACCTGAGGTCAGGAGTTCGAGACCAGCCTGGCCAACATAGTGAAACCCTGTCTCTACTAAAAATACAAAAAAAAAAAAAAAAAAAAAGCCGGGCGTGTTGGTGGGCACCTGTAATCCCAGCTACTCGGGAGGCTGAGGCAGGAGAATCAATTGAACCTGGGAGGTGGAAGTTGCAGTGAGCCGAGATCACACCCTTGCACTCTAGCCTGGGCAACAAGAGCGAAACTCCATCTCATTTTCCCCCTGGGATTCCTGTTTCTGTGGCCATCTACCCCTCACCCCCTGCCTCATAGAAACATGTCTCTGAACACTGGACTTCTGTATCCTGTTAATATGACTGTGTCCACTCTCTCTTCCTTTTACATGATTTGGTTTAGGACCTCATCCTCTGTTCCCAGAGTAAGGTGATGATGTGACCACGTGTTCCTTGTCTCCAGACCTGCCCTCTCTGTCCAGAAGCCTGGGTTGCCTTTTCCTAAAGTGAATTTATCACTTCCTTGTGCAGAAACATTTGGTGGCTTCCCACATCCAACGGAATGTATGCTTATGTACACAATAGGACTGTTATTACCTATTTTTCAGGTTTGATATAAGAATGAAATGAGAAAATGAAAGTACACCAAAATATCTAATCCTGTCTCTGGCACACTGAAGATAGTGAATGAATGGTCACTTTTTATTATTATCAGTCATTCATTCATTCTAACAGTACTAAGTACCTAGACCCTGGAGATAAGTAATAAACAAAAGTCCTTGCTGTCAGGGAGTTTACATTCCAGTGGGAAGAGAAAACAGTAAATCACACCTAAACATCAGACGATAACAGTGCTATGAAAAAAAATTACACACAGTAAGGAAAAATTGACAGAGAGTGCTGCTTTACTTAGGGTGTCAGGGAAGGTGACATATGAGAAGATGTCTGAATGAAGGAAGGGGAAAGTGAGGTGGGTGACTGAAGGAAGAGCATTGCAGGCAGAGGGAATTCTGTAGGAAACATGAAGTCTTGGTGTGCCACACAGGACTGTGTGGTTGGAGCAGATTAAGCAAGGTGGAGAGTTAAGTGATGACAGCAGACAATTAGAGGGGTACATCTATGTAAGACATTGTAAGCCAATGTAAGGTCTTCGAGTTTTATTTGAGTAAGGATGACATGTATCAGAGAACTCTGAGCATAACACTCACTGAAGTGTTCTAGGAGAATCACTCTGACTGCTTCATGGAGAAAGCAGGAGAAAAACTAAGAGGCTATGACAACAGCCCAGGCAAAAACTCATGGGGGCTTGGATGACAAATGTAGGAACAAAGATCACAAAAAGTTACAGAATTCTGGGTATATTTTCAAGGTAGAGCTGAAAAAATGTGCTGGTGAATTGATGTGGGGTGTGAGGGAGGGAGGGGCCAACAATGGCTCCTGGGCTTTGGCCATGAGCCAATGGAAAACTAGGGTAGGATGTCACTGAGATGGGAAACATGTGGGAGGAGCAATGTTTGGGTGGAAATAAGGAATTTGGTTGGAGGCATGTTAAATTTGAAAAGCCTTTTAAATATGCAAGTAAAGATACCCAGTGGGTAATGGAGTACATGAACCAGACTTTCAGGTAGAAGTCTTTCCTGGAAATAAATTCTTGAAAGTCATCAAGATGTAGTCAAATTCTGAAACTAGATGAGTTTGCTCAGACCATGAGTGCTCAGACAGAAGAGAAGAGAGAACCAGGAACTGGTCCCTGAGGCATCATCAGGGTGACAAGAAACCAACAAAGGGGAATGAAAAGGGATTGCCTGGGAGCAGGAAGAAATTTAGGAGAGTGTGGTGTCCCAGATGTTAACGGCATAAAACATTCCAAGACAGGAGTGATTCACTGTGTCTAATGCTGCTGACAGACCTTGAGGTGAAGTTACATGAGCATTAACCAGTACATCTGGTGACAGGAAGTCACTGGTAGCCTGGGTAAGAGCAGTTTGATGGAATAGTGAGAAAGAGACTGGGAGAGTTCCACAGAGAATTAGGAAACTTATTATTAAAACTGCAAAACTGACCTGGCACTTAGGGACCTCAGTAATTATTCCCAATCCATCTTTCCAGGTGCATCTTTTACCCTCCCCTCCTTTCTACCCCACTCCTCAGCAAAATCCCTGCACCTGTTCAATGAGAAAGACGTGTATTTCCCTCTCTGTTGTTGGCAAATTTCCTTCTCTGCTTCTCATCCCATTATAAAATCCTTTCATCCTCACTCCAGTCTTTGCCCTTTGAAACCCAGTCCATCCTTCCTGGCTCAGCTTAGATGCCCCATCCTTCCAGGAGCCCTTCCTAAACAGACCCCTTTCTGTGTAAAACAATTTGACACATATGTGAAATAATCAGTGTGATTCCCATGTTTTCCAGGAAAATCTGTGTTTGTTTCCTATTACTATTTTAACAAGTTATTAAAACATAATAGATTTTCAAAAATTTATTCTCTTACTTATTCTGGAGGTCAGAAATCCTAAAACCAAGGCCCTGGCAGAGCTGCTTTTTTTTTTTTTTTTTCTGGGGGCTTTAGTGGGGAATCAGTTTGCTGGCTTTTTCCAGCTATTCTAGTCCACCTGCATTCCTTGGCTCACAGCCCCTTCCTCCATCTTCTAAGCCAGCAGCATGACACCTTTCAATCACATTCTCTCTGCTTCCATCATCACATCCCTTTTTCTGAATCTGACCTTTCTGCCTCCCTGTTATAAGGCCCCTTGTCATGATATTGGGTCCACCTGCTGATCTGGGAGAATCTCTCACATCAAATTCCTTAATTTAATCATATCTGCAATGGTCCTTTTACAGATATAAGCTAAATATTCACAGGTTCCAGGAATTGAGACACGGACATTTGTTAGGAGGGTTGGGGGGAAGTGGGTATCATTCTGCCTACCATACAGCCCTCAATTCGAGTTTTCTATTCTCAGGGTAAGCCATCTATCTCAATTATTTTTGGTGTAGAAAAATGACTCTCTGTAATCCATGGTCATTTTTAAGAGCCTGGTACTGTAGGAATCTCTGTGGGTATGCTCCATCCCCACCCCCTTAAAAACAGATGCTCCTTCTACTCAAACACCTTGGGGAGCACATAGAATGCAGCTACAGCCGAGCTCTCATTTTCTAATGGTACACTGATTCAACATTTACTGACTGCTTTACTCTGGACCCTGTGATGGCTCTAGAAGACACATAGTCCTTCCGCCGAGAGGCTTGTGGTCGATTTATTATCCCTGTGTCTTGTTCATATCTCTTTCCTGATATCCAGCCCCATGCCGGGCATATGGCATGTACTCAATAAAGAGTTTGTTGAGCTGAAGTGAGCTGAGATGTTGCTTAGCATCATCACCTTCCAATAAATTCTTTCTGCTGCTGTCTTTCTGCTCGCATCATCTTTTGCACTGCTCATGATTCAGGGAAAGAAATGCCTCCCACTAGACTGGGGCCTAGCTGAAAGGATAGGATCTGGGCTGTATGTGTATGTGTGTATCTGCTTTTCTGGAAGCCAAGTGTCCGTTGGCTGCAGATTGCCCTCCCACATGATGCTACACAGCAAGATGCCTGCGCCATTCCACCATGTGATTCAAATTCATAAATACTTGTTGCATAGAGCAAGTGCCTTCCAGATTGTGCAAACACAGGGGGGACTTCGAATGCACTAAAGGAATGTGCTTCTGCAGCTAATGTCACATTAAATATTTATGCCCAAGAAACGGTAGCATTTTCTCCCACAGAGAAAGAAGTTAGGAGCAAACTCTAGAATGGTTCTGTCATGAGTGAAAAACAACAGCAACAACATATAAGTGGCACAAACAGCATCTGCAGTTATGCTTTGGTAATGAAGGGGTTCAGAGAACTATTCATTTGCTTAACAAATACTGAGTGCCCACTGCATGGCAGGCACTAGTCTAGGCAATGAAGAAATTGGCAGTGAACAAGATAGTCAAAATGTTCTTACAGAGCTTACTTTAGTGAGGGTGGTGGAATGGCAATAGCTGACATTTTGCCAAGTGCTAACTATGGGCCAGGCACTGTACTAGTGCTTTACCTGTGTTAACTTCTTCTTGTCATCTACAGATTGTTATTTTCATTCCTCTTTTACAAGAGGGAGGAACTGAGCATAGAACAGTAAATTAACCTGCCCAAGATGGCAAAGCTTCAGGGTGGGCCCGTGGGGATTTGGTCCCAGCTAGTGTTGTGCTATGAATCCTGCACTCAACAGCTTATTGGCTGCTGCTTCTCATATCAGAGGTAGGGAATTTAGGAGAAAGTCTTAATCTTCCAAGAGTCACAGCAGAGAAAGACAAATACTTTGGTTTCTGGGATTGGGAATTGGGAGGAAAGACAGAGAAGTTGAGAATGAGAAGAAAAAAGCAATAGGCTTCCTACTGGCCTCCATGATACCTGAAGTCCCATCATTAAGGATTACTTACGTTTGGACAAACACTGTTGTGGTCTATGTTAAGTACCCTTAGTATAAGTAGAGCTAACCTCCTTTGAGTTTCTACTAGAGGCCAGGAATACAGTAGGCACTTTATATGAGATACCTTATTTAATCTTTGTATCAATTCTTTAAAGTCAATGCAACATCACTTACCAAAGGGTGAAGTTGGGTTAGGCTATTGAATGAGGAAGGATTCAACCCTGAGTGTGTGGAAAGCCCTGTTTAGTGTTTGTTTCCATTACCCCACCCCTCCCTTTTTTGCTCTCACCATCAATATTATTAAAATACTCAAACCAGTTAACCCAGGAAATCTACTTCTAAAAATTTGCTCTTAAAAATAATCAGATAGAAACAAGAACGTTTATTGTAGTCTTATTTACAGCACATATTGGAAAAATGGAATGACAGAATAACCCAAGTGTCTAATAATGGAAAATAATTAAATAAATTGTGAGACTCATTTAATAAAATCCATGATATTTTTTAAAAAGATATATTTAAACATACAGAATTGTTCCATTTGTATTTGGCAAAAACAAGTCAAGTTTTGAAGTAAAGTAAATATAAAGATTTGCTTGCATGCATGTGTACAGGTATATGCATGTCACAATTTCATGTGACTCAAACTGCCAAAAGGAAGAAGAAAAAGAAGAAGAAGAAGAAGAGGAAGAAAGAATGAGGAGGAGGAGAAAGAAGAAGAAGAGAAGGAGGAGGAGGAGGAGGAGGAGGAGGAAGAAGAAGAAGAAGAAGAAGAAGAAGAAGAAGAAGAAGAAGAAGAAGAAGAAGAAGAAGAAGAAGAAGAAGAAGAAGAAGAAGAAGAAAGGAGGAGGAGGAAGAAGAAGAAAGAAGAAGAAGAAGAAGAAGAAGAAGAAGAAGAAGAAGAAGAAGAAGAAGAAGAAGAAGAAGAAGAAGAAGAAGAAGAAGAAGAAGGAGGAGGAGGAGGAGGAGGAGGAGGAGGAGGAGAAAGGAGGAGGAGGAAGGAGCAGGAGGAAGAAGAAGAAGAGGAGGAGGAGGAGGAGGAAGAAGAAGAAGAGGAGGAGGAGGAAGGAGGAGGAGGAGAAGAAGAAGAGGAGGAGGAGGAAGAAGAAGAAAGAAGGAGGAGGAGGAAGAAGAAGGAGGAGGAGGAAGAAGAAGAAGAGGAGGAGGAGGAGGAAGAGGAGGAGGAGGAGAAGAAGAAGAAGAAGGAGAAGAAAAACCTGGCTGGGCATGGTGGTGGCTCATGCCTGTAATCCCAGCATTTTGAGAGGCCAAGGCAGACAGATCACTTGAGCTCAGGAGTTTGAGACCAGCCTGGGAAACATGGTGTAACCCCATCTCTACAAAAAAAATACAAAAATTAGCCTGGCATGGTGGTGCACACCTGTGGTCCCAGCTACTTGGGAAGCTGAGGTAGAAGGATTGCTTGAGCCCAGGAGGCAGAGGTTGAGGTGAGTTGAGACTGTACCACTGTACTCCAGCCTGACCCTGTCTCAAAAAAAAAAGAAAACCAAAAAACAAAAACAAAAACCCTGATGGGTGTACACCAAAATGCTAATTATGGTTATCTATTCATAATGATTTCAAAAGGATTTTCACCTATTTGTGATTTTTTTATAATTAAATTGTTCTTCAATGTGCTTGCATTGCTCTTTGATCAGAGAAGCCTATTGAAATAAACGCAAATAATTAGAAACATAAAAATCTATTTTGACATTTATTTTTCAGTAGCACGCTTGGCCTCTCAGGTGTTACGATCTGAGAATAGATTTTTTTTAATGGTCCAGTTCTAGTGGTTAAATTGAGAATTCATGACAAAAAAATTGAACAGTTGGAAAAATTGATTTGTGAAATGACTTTTTTTTCTTACTTTTGGAAACATTTGAGCTGAGTTATCAATCAAATTATGTGCAACCTTTAAGGTAGTGAAATCACTGGACCATCTTAAAACTGCCTGAGATGAAGATGGCATCAGATTAAAAGCTAAACCCTTACCTATGAAGAATTTGTAACTGGCTGAATTAACTGTAAACCAGCTAATCTGGTGTGTCACAGGAAATAGTAATCAAGGTTGATATGATGACACACTGCATGTCTCCACCAACAATGACCGCAATACTTGAAAGCCAAGATTTTGTTTATATTTCCCTTGGAAAGGTCAGATGTTTATTAGGTTAAATGAAAGCGCTAACTTTGAGCTATAGGAAAATGCAGGTTGAACTGGAATCTTTGTTAGGAAAGAAAGGCACATTACAGAATATGCATTGGCAACAATGTCTTTAATGCAAGGGAAGCAATAATTCCCCGTGACAATGGAATGCCAAGGACATCTCAATTCATGATTTTGATTGTCGTGCTTCTATATTGCAAACATTTGGTGTGGTCTCTATCCAGGACACAGAAGAGACTATCTTTTTAAACTCCAAGCTCTGTCCCACGTTGGAGGTTCCATGCCCCCAGAGAAATGAGAAGAGTCTCCTGGAGCTCTGCCTTCCTCCTAGTTTAGAAAGTCCAGGCTCTTCCTGTTGATTTTCCTTTCGGGTTTGGTGTGTTTTTATTTTTTGGTTGAAATTTCTTCCTTCCTTTGTAAATGTGAGCTCCTCAAGGAAAGAAACCATTGTTGACACAGTTTTATGCACACCACAGTCACACATGCTTGTAGATAAAATGAGAAAAACAAGGTTCATATTTAGAAAACATTAAACTATGTGTTTATCACCCTTTCCTGCATAAATCATGTTTCTCAGCAGCCAGCCAGTCATCATGGTGGGAGGAAAGGATGGAGTAGAAGTGGCATATGGGAAAATCCCTTTTAAATAGAAACTGGAAGTAGAAATTCCACCCTCCATGAGTAGGAGAAAGGGAGAGTAAAACAGGTAAAAGAAGCAGATGGTGAGAGGTCTGTTCTGAACACCCTTTCCAGGCAGGGAAGAATTGTAGATAGGCTAAGAGGAAACTAAAGGCAGGGGGCTTCTGCCCTGCTTCCTGTTCAGGGCTCAGAGGTCACATAGCAAACATGGAGAGACCAGGATAGATTCCAGGTAACCCACAGGCAGGGAGGCTGAATGAGCATTCCCGACTGAGCTCAGCTGCTGTGTGCAGCGAAGACACTCCCGTGGCCAAATGAAGGAGTCAAACTTTATTTTCTGGGCCATCAGACTTTGAAGCAATTGTTTCTGTGCCTGTCAGCCTTGGCCTCTGGCAGGGACCAGAAGGACGGTAGCCCACACTGACTACCGTCTATGGCCATTCCAGGAGCCCTATGGCCACAAATTAAGCCCTACCTCCTGGGAAGTCTTTAATCCACCTCAGCTGGCCACGAGGTAGAAGGCTTGTATCAAAGTACAGCAATCAGTCTGCTGGGAAGAGAAGCAGAAACATTGTACTCAAACACATACAAATCCTCCTGACTGACCCCCCCCAAAAAATTAAATGTCCAACTTACCATCCCTCCACCACTGCTGCATGAATCGATTTTGCTCCCCAAATATTTATGACTTGTGGAATATAATGCAACTGCCCTGCTCAAGCAGAGTTCTGAGAGACTCGAGCCATGTTTCATCTCAAAACCTGTTACCAGAAGAGGTGGATATTCTGTCAGGAACAGGGAGGGGGATAAAATTTACACCATCTTCTTTCCACCACTGACACCTCTTAAGATTCATGGCCACTGTGTGTGTGCATTTCATCCAAGCATCTGGCCCTCCATTCCCCAAATGCCAAGCAAGCATTCCCTCTGTGCCAGGGCTTGTGCTCACTCATAAGACGCAGACTCCTCCAGCAACTAACGACCTGCAGTGGGTCAATGGTGGGTCCTAAAAAAGATTCACCCATGTCGTAAGTCCCAGAGCCTTGGATATTATCTTATATGGCAAAATACAAAATTAAGTCAAGGATCTTAAGAGAGGGCATTTATTTTGGATTACCTATGCTGGCCCTACATGTAATCACCTGCATCCTTATAAGAGAGACACACAGAGGAGAAGACACAGAAGAGATGGAGGCAATGTGGCTACTGAGACAGAAATTGGAGTGAAGTGCCACAAGGCAAGGAACATCTGGAGCCACCAAAAGCTGTAGGGGGCAAGGTACGATTCACCCCTAGAACCTTCAGGGAAGTGTTGCCCTGCTGATTACCTTAACTCCGCCTCCAGAACTGTGAGAGGATGATCTTTTGTTGTTTTAAATCATCCAGTCTGTGGGAATTCGTTATAGGAGTCAGAGGAAACTAATACAACACTAATAAGGGAAATGTCCCGGTTGACCTTTCTGAGGGCAGCCAGGGGACAAGGGCAGGAATTCCTTCTCAGGCCTCTTTCTGGGAAAGAACCCAGAAGTCCCTCCTGAAGGTAGATGTAGAGGAGTTTAAGGCCAATCCTAGTGGGTCAGATTAATCTTCTATAACAATACAAGACTTTAGAGGAAAAATAACCATCTCCCAGTCCTTGCTACTGAGAGAAGAGTCTCTCTTGGACACCATGTATACCCTTTGCCCAAATGGCCACCAGTCTCTGTCTTTTTATGTCATGGAAGCTCCGGCGGAGGAAGCCCATACCCCTCTGTGTGGATAGGGAGTCTTCAGTATAGCTCTAGGTGAGTCTTTGACAAAGTTATCCCAAGTCACACTACCTACCTCTGGGAGGGCAGCTGGCTTAGATGGGGTGGGGGCTGGGCAGCTGGCTACACCACAGGCCAGTGCTGAGGAGAAGAATGGAGCACTGTAGGTCAGGCTTCAACCCCCTGAAGAGGGGTGGCCCTCTCCCTAGAGTCCAGTTGAAGATTATATCTGTCTAATTTAGTCTGGGCTTTGCTGATGGATAGATACAAAGGTATTTAAGCCAGCCAATGTGAGATCCCCACACTGATGGAGTAGATTTCAGGATTGTGCATAATGCTCAGGAGGTAAGATGTTGCACCTCAAGGACCAGGACCACCACATTGCACAAGCTATGTCACATGTGGCTTTTATCCATTCTTTTTTTTTTTTTTCCTCACAACATCATATTCTCTGTGAGTGGAACCTCCTAAAGTTGTGCAAGGTGAAGGGTCTGTCATGGACAAGCCAACATATCAAGGACAGCCAAGGCAGCTTGCTGAGCTGATGGAAACCACAGAACGATCTCTTAATGCAGGAGAGGATGCAGGGAAGGGCCACAAAGAGTGAGAGAAGCAAGGAGCCCTGAGCATGGCTTCTGGTCAGCTGAAAGGGCAGGGAAAGATTCTTGGGAACAGGAGAACCTGGGCTGGGCCTGAAAACAGTACCATTTGAGAGAGGTGCTGCAGGATGCTGGGGTTAGTCCTCTCATTTCTCTCTAGGTTTCACCCAGTGCTGTTTACAACTCATCTACGATTTTTTTTTTTTTTTTTTTTTTTGAGACAGAGTCTCACTCTGTCACTAGGCTGGAGTGCAGTGGTGCAATCTCTGCTCACTGAAACCTCTACTTCCTAGGTTCAAGTGATTCCCCTGCCTCAGCTTCCCGAATAGCTGGGACTACAGGCGCACGCCATCACACCCGGCTATTTCTTTTTTGTGTTTTAGTAGAGATGGGGTTTCACCATGTTGGCCAGGATGGTCTCAATCTCTTGACCTCATGATCTGCCTGCCTCAGCCACCCAAAGTGCCGGGATTACAGGCGTGAGCCACCGCTCCCAGACCATGATTTTTAAATAATGAAATCCCTACTACTACTCACCCAAGATCCTGCTATAAAGTTGCCTATGTGAGGTGTAGCTCAATTGTAAATCAATCTGTGTACCTGGGAGGATCTGCACTTAGGATTTGAATTTGGGGGTACATGCTGGAAAGCTGTGCACTTTGTGGGCCCATGATGTGTTAATATGCAAGGTGTGTGTCCTCTGGCTCACAGTCCCCGGATCTCTCCTTGTACCTCATTTCAGCTTCTGCAGAGCTGACTGCATACTGCTTTGAGGTGCCCCCGGGACTCACAGGGATTTCACAGAGGCCATGTGGCCTGTGCTTAGAGGCAATCCATCCCAAACAGACTATCTAAGCTTTGTGAAAATCAAGCCAACTGCTTTTTATGTTTTGCAAGAACAGATAAGCACAGGGAAACTTGGCTCCATTTATATAAATTCTGGTTCAATTTCTGTCTGAGCATCAGGAGGCCCCCAAGGAATAAGGGAATTTCTACCACCAGGACAGGGGTTTATCCAAGGCTACCGGAGACAGTGTGTGGTCAGCTTGGAAAGCTAAATCTGTTCTCCCATGGACCCACCTTAATGGGCAAGGGAAGGAAAGGGTGGAGAGGAGAATGAACTGCCAGGTCACGGAAACAGGTATTAGGAGGCGGAACACAGAAGGTGTGAGAAATGGGTCAGGGCAAACCGTTTAGAACTAAAGCTGTGAACACAGAGAACCTGAAAAAGGATGCCATATGGTTCAACAAAAATGCCTGAAATGCCTAATAAAAAATGTGTGAGTCTCAAATTATATATATATATATATGATTTAGGATGCTTATTGACAATTAATATCACCCACTTATACTTTGCGTCGCATCAGATGGCTTTGCTCTTTTTTAGACCCTAATATTTTATTTAGAAAATTTTAATTCTGAAGAAAATAAACAAGGGCTAAATAAATAAACACTGAATCTTTTTAGACATGTTGAAATACTAGATTCTCTGTTGAAAAGCATACAAATGCCCCTCAGCTTTTGATGGGGTTACAGCTTGATAAGTCCATAGTAAGTTGAAAATTTCTTAAGCCAAAAAGGCATTTAATACACCTAATCTACTGAACGTCATAGCTTTGCCTAGCCTACCTTAGACATGCACACAGCACTTACATTATCCTACGATTGGGCAAAAGTGATCCAACACAAAGCCTATCTTATAATGAAGTGTTTAATATCCCGTGTAATTTACTGCATATTGTTCTGAAAGTGAAGAACACAATGGTTGTATGAGTACTCAAAGTATGGTTTCCACTGAATGTGTATTGCTTTCATACCGTTGTAAAGTCAAAAAGTCCTAAGTCAAACTACAGCATATTGGGGACCTCCATCTATCCAAATATCAAGGCTATCCAGTCTTCAGGGATATAAGGGGCATAAGAAAGAACTGTGTCTCTTCCTCTGAGGGGTGCAGGGGGTTGGGGGGGTTAGGGGAGGTAGGAGTGCATGGTCAGGGCAGGAAGACGGGGCAGAGGATCAGAACCCCCAGTAACGTGCTTGGCTCTTCTGTGTGTGTGAGGCAAAGACAAGGATGTGGTAAGTGGATTCAGAGAGAACCAGTGCTATGGTTGATTACAAACACCAGAGAGATGAGAAAGCTGAGGGACAAGGGCTAAACACAAATGTGACTCTGTGTTATCCTAATTTTGAGGGTGGGACAAGGTTAAGAAAATGTCTAGCTTCATAGTATTCATCAGGATACTGGTAAGAACTATTCTCAAATCAGTTTGGCCCATACAGCAAATATTTTGGCTCACGTAGCTGGAACAAGCAGGAGTTTGCACCACACCACCCTACACCACACACAGGACAAGGCCAGAATGTTTGATCTTGTGTTCTTTTCTCCTGCCTCCTGTAGCAGTGGAGAAGCCTCTGCCATGGATGTAGGCAGAGGTCGGAAGGCCCATCTCAGGAAGGCCTGATAAGCCTGAGCATCAGGGAAGGAGGAACAGAGAACTCAGGAATATTGGGCATCCAGACCAGACAGTCTAGCCACAAATATGCTACTGCCAGAGGACAGGTGACCTTTATTTATTTTTACTTTTATTTCTTTATTTTTTTTTCCGAGACAGAGTCTTGCTCTGTTACCCAGGCTGGAGTGCAGTGGCACGATCTCGGCTCACTGCAACCTCCGCCTCCCAGGTTCAAGCAATTCTCCTGCCTCAGCCAGCCGAATATCTGGGATTACAGGCACCCACCACCACACCTGGCAAATTTTTGTATTTTTAGTAGACACGGGGATTCACTATGTTGGCTAAGCTGGTCTCGAGCTCCTGACCTCGTGATCCACCTGTTTCAGCCTCCCAAAGTGCTGGGATTACAGGCGTGAGCCATGGTACCTGGCCCAGGTCACCTTTAGGAGCCACTGGCTGAGGGGATGGGCAGAGTCCCTCGGACCAGTGCTCCAGCCATGGGACAAACACTGCAGGGCTCAGTGAACCTTTTGGAAGCCCAAGAGAGTATTTAAACCCCTCTAGACCCCTAAATCTAGCTCTGTGTTAGAAAGATATAGAGGTGGCTAGGACCCCTTACCTGTGTTCTCCTCCAGTGGCCTACCACTTCCAAGGGTTTCTGAGAAAGAGGGACAGAGGAGCTGCTCTCACCAAATTCACGCCGTGCACCACTCTAAGGTTTGGGTCCAAGGCCTCCATGTGGCCAGCTCCAGGGAGCAGGTGGATTCCTTTCACGGGGCCTAAAGACAGACCTAAGCAGAGCTCAGCTCCAGCAGCTCCACAGCTCTTCTTCCCTCAGCTCTTGACCCATTGTTGACCTTGAGGGCCTTCTTACTTTTCCATTAGCCATTAGCCTACAGCCAATGGCCTAAGCCAGGTGCTCCAGGTCTCCCTGCATGGGTGACACCTGAATTGGTTTATCCCTGACTTTCCACAGGGAAGTAAGGAGAGATGTGTCTTCCCAGGCAGAAGGGACTGTGGGCTTCTCTTACCCCACTAGGCAAGCTATAAAACAGTGTTCAAGGAAGGTAGTTTCAAAGGATGGCACTGCAGGTCAGGGAAAGCCAGAGAACAATGCCTCGTGCAAACCAGACCCCTGAAAGCCTGTGCCATCACAAAAGCTCCACTGCCTGGTACCTATACCTTTGTCATCCTCCTCTGGGGAGAGTGGTAGAGTGAGGGTCCTCGCTGGCCTCAGCCTCTGACCCTTTGAACTTTGCCTTCCCACCTGCCCCTCTGCCTGCTCTGGTCTCAGGGAATGGATGGTCACTGTGTAGCAGTTCCCATCTTCCCCAGTGACCAGCAGGAGAGTCTCTCTTTCTCTCTCTTGTCTCTCTCCTTCTCTCTTGTCTGCTACAAAGGGATCTTGTCTAATATAATGTTACTATGGGAGTTATATCCCATCACCTTTGCTATATAATGTAATTTCATCAAGGGAGGACATCCAATTGTCAACTCGGGCTGGTATGACAAAATACCACAGACAGGGCAGCTTAAACAGCAGAAATTTATTTCCCACCATTCTGGAGGCTAGAAGTCCAAGATCAACATGTTGGTGAGGTTATTTTCTCCTGAGGCCCCTCTCCATGGCTCGCAGATAGCTGCCTTCCTGCCATGTCCCCACATGGCCTTTTCTCTGTGCACACACATCCCAGGTGTTTCTTCCTCTTACAGAGATACTAGTCATATTGGATTAGGGCCTCATCCTTATGATTTGACTTAACCTTCATTACCTCTGGCCCTATTGGCCAGGCGCAGTGGCTCACACCTGTAATCCCAGCACTTTGAGAGGCCGAGGCGGGCGGATCACCTGAGGTCAGGAGTTCAAGATCAGCCTGATGCATGTCATGAAACCTCACCTCTACTTAAAAAAAAAAATACAAAAATTAGCCAGGCATAGTGACAGGCACCTGTAATCCCAGCTACTTGGGAGGCTGAGGCAGGAGAATCATTTGAACTCAGGAGGTGGAGATTGCAGTGAGCCGAGATCGCTCCATTACACTCCAGCCCCGCAACTGGAGCGAAACTCTGTCTTAAAAAAATATATATAAAGAAAAAATAAAGGCCCTATCTCCAAATGTAGTCTGTTGGGGGTTAGAGTTTGAGCATATGAATTTCAGGGGGACATAATTCAATCTCTCAGAGACACTCCTCTAGGCCTTTCCTGACTGCCCTATTCCCATCTTGCCCCCTACCCCCCAACCTTTCGATTCTGGCCAGGAGATAATGCAGGAATCAGGTGTCTGAGGCTCTGGGTGCACCTGCCCACTCACTCCCGGAACCCAGCCACATGTGTGCTGGAGACCACAGCCAGACCACACGTCCTTCTGTGTCTCCTCCCGTGAGGGCATTTCCACTCGAAGCCTGCGGCTTTGCAAAGCCAGGATTTTGTTTCTCTATTCCACTTAATTAAGGAATGAGGCAGAAGGGTGCTTTCTCAAGTTTAATGACTGTTCTTAGTTAGCACCATCCAGCAAATGACTTCTTAAATTGAAGACCAAAAACACTCAATTTTCTGGATATTTACTGTCACGTCTACAGCAACACAGCTGCCACTGAGCGTGTGATTCCCAAGGCTCATGCTGAGACGGCAGGAGATGCCAGTCTTCCGGTGCCGAGACCTCCAAACAAAAACGACAACTGCCTGTCAGTCTCTGGGGCTGGCAAGACCATGGACATTAGCCCAGGCACTCCCGCTTGTATTCCAGGGCAGCCTGATCCTCCAGACACCAGACACAGCTGCCTGTTAGGAAAGGCAGGAGAAAGACATCTGATCCATGAGCAGAGAAAACACTCACCTCCTTCCAGTAAAAAGGCTGTCCAGAAATATTGTTCGGCCCGAGAAGAGGTAAAATGTTTCCCTGCAGGAGAAATGGTGCATTAAAAACACAGAAGTCAGTGTTTCTTCTTAGCAGGAGGCTCTGAATAGAGAAGGAAGGCTGGGTTCAGAAGTTAAACTGTGCACGTATGTGGAAAACTCAGGCCTTTTTTTCTGGATTTCTGAATGGCTGATGGGAGAAACAGAAGGTGTCCTGGTGTCTCTGCTGGTGGAGTGGTGACCCCTACCACCTCCTCTCTGTGGCATGCAGCAAGAGCATTCTCTAGCAAATGAGGATAGTCAGGAACCCCAGAATGCCTGAGCTGCAGCTACAGCTGTGGGAGCCGCCTCCTGCACAGTGGGCTCCAAGGGCATGAATGAGACGAGGGCTCACATCCCAGGAAAAGCACATCAGTGCCACACAGGCCTTGGACCACAGCAAAGACCAGTGTACCTGCTCTCAGCCCAATATCTATTCCCCAGTTATTCCTCTGCCCAGAATCCTTCTGCAACTTTGCTTGTGTGGCTGTCATAGCTATAGGTGACAGAGGTCCATTCACATCTACTTTAGGTACCACATTTTCTTCCACCTCAGTTCTCAACAACCAGGATGCTACAGCCCTTACGGGCCTGTGGGACTTACCACATGTCGTTCCCTCTGCCTGGAAGTCTCCCCTTATCTCCTCACACCGCACTGCTAACAGGCCAACTCCTGCTTTGGGAACTCAATGTTTCAGGAACTTACAGGGTGCCCTTGAAGACAAACACCATGTCTCACATATCTACTGCCCTACATAGGGTGTCACACTGTACCAGGTGGTGCTGGCTTAATCATCATTTGTTAAATGAATGAATATCAATGTATTAGTTTGCAATTGCTGTGTTAATAAATTACTACAACTTGAGCAACTTAAAACAACACACACTTATTATCTCACAGTTTTTGTGGTTCAGGTGCCTGGGCACAGCTTCGATGGCTCCTCTGCTCAGGGTTCCCCAAGACTGCAATCAAGGTATCAGCTAGGTGGTATTCCTTTCCAGACCTGGGGTTCTCTAGCACGCTCATGTGGTTGTGCAGAATTCAATTCCTTGTGGTTGTAGGACTGAGGGCCTTCTAGAAGCCACTCCATTTTCCTGCCATGTTAGGGAATTAACATTATAGCAGCTGGTCTTCCTTCATGATCAGCAGGAGAGTCTCTGTCCCTCTCTCTTGTCTGCTACGAAGGAGTCTTATGTAATATAACATTACCATGAGAGTTATATCCCATCACCTTTGCTACACAATGTAATTTAATCAAGGGGAGACATCCCATTGCCATATTCTACTGGTTAGGAGTAAGTCACGGGTTCTGCCTGTACCCAAGGAAAGGGAATTATACAAGGGCATGACTCATTGGGGCCACGTTAGGGTGGTCTGCCACAGTCAGCAACTCAAAATGAGAAACAATAAAAAAGAAAAAACTAACATTTACTGAGCTCTCGTACATGCCAGGCTCTGTTCTAAAGTCTCTGCAAGCATTATCTCATGAATGAATGAAGTAAAGAAACAAAGAAACTGATGAAGGAAGTAGAGAGAGAACCTGGATCTCCTATCTGGATACCATGATGTGGGAGAAAACAGTGGAAGGAGTGAAAAAGCAACAGCTGCCCTCCTCACCAAAATATTCCCTCTCCCCCGACCACTCACAGTGTCTCAGCTTCAAATCAACTAATCACAAATGTTTTCAAATCAGCTCTTGTCCCGTGAACAAGCCTCATGCCGTGACCCCAGGTCCTTTCTACGTGACACAGACTCTCTAAATTCCATGTGCTGGCCTGTTTGCTAAGCAGATGTATACTACCCAAACCAGGCCCTACAGCCCCTTTCTCTGCAGTTGTGGACACTGCAGGCCACTCCCTTCTTGCTTCTCTGTCCCCTAATCCTAGTTCCTTCCATGTCTGTCTCCCTCCTTTCTGGTTGATCACCTTTGGCCAGTTCTTAACTCTTGCTATTGTTCAAAGATCTGTTTCCAGTCCAGCAGTCCTCTTATCCTACACAACTCCCAGACCCTCCTTCCTACCCACTGTGAACATGGCTGACCCTATGGCTTCAATCTTCACTGCCTGCCAATGACCCAGAGGCCTGTCTTTCACCCCCAGCCTCCCCACAGAGCTTCAGGCCCACAGATCCAACCACCATATGGGATATCCCACAGGCTTCCCAACTCAACATGGGAAATGGAATTCATCGACTTTTTCCCAAATCTGCTCCTTCTACATCTTCTTCCCTGTTACCAAACAGAACTCCCTGGCCTCTTTCTCACTCTGAAATTCTCCTCTCCCCACCATCATATATTCCACCTCGTCCTGCTGATTCTGCCTGTGGAATATTTCTCAGTGCTTCTCCCCATCTCTGCTCCACACTACCCTTCTTGACCTGTCCTAATCTACCTCCTCAGTGGCATGTTTTGTCACCCCCATCCTTCTCCCTGGAACCCTGCCCTCCAGCTACACTGAACGGCTTTCGATTTTCTGAAGGAACCATTTTTCTTCTCCCATCTAGCACTTTACCCTAAATGTTCTTTCCATCTGGTACATCTCCCTTCATGCACTCTTCTTTGACTGACTAACTCATACTTGTCTGTCAGGACTCTGCTTAGATGCCACCTCATCCAGGAAGCCTTCTTGGACTTCTCCATGCAGATTGTACTGTCTTCTCTGGGGTTTCCAACTCCCCGTGCTATCTCTGCCAGTTCTCATCACACAGTTCTGCCATCCTCTCTTCACTCATCTGATCTATGAATTCCTCGAAGGCAAGATCCTGTGTCCCCAGGTCCTGGCTCTTGGTGAACAGTGACAAATGTGGGCTGGCAATAGTAACAAACAAATCACCTGCCACCCACCTGCACCTCCAGCTGTCACCTGTCCATTTTGCCTGCACCGCCACCCCCATAAGATTTGTCTTAAGACTCTGCCCTGCTATTTCTGGCCCAGGACTTGAGGATATGACCCTACTTGTCTCAGTCCATTTCAAAGATATTGATTTCACTTGGCTCTGAGGGTGGCGAGCCTGGAGAGTGTTCTGTAAGAGGCTAAATAAACACAGCTCACTCTCCTGCCCCCCACCAAGACACGCACTGTAGCTGCCTGTCTGCAGCATTCATGTGACAGTTTGTTCCCAGAGAATACTTGGAAGCTACTACTAACAAGAATTCACCTACTCTATTCTTTGGCTCAGTCTGAACCTCCAAACTCCTCTGGCTTCCTCTACCTCAGCTGAATATAGCTGATGGTCCAGCCCCTTGCTGGGTACTGCAGGGAACTTAGCAAGAATAAAGTCAAAAAACGAAGCGTAAACGGGTAAAACTATTTGCATTTTTATCACAGACAAGAAGCTAATTTCCTAATATAAAATGATACCCCAGAAATCAGGAAGAAAAAAGATCAAAACAAGCCCCAAAAAGGGTAAGGTCTAGGAACATTTTAGAGGAAATGGCTCTTGAACATTTAGAATGGTGTTCAGCCTCATTTATATGTTTAATGCAAAATGAAAATTCTAATGCCATATCTCACCTACTGAATTGACAAAGATCACAAAGTTTGACCACACATTGTGCTGATGAGAGTGTGAGGAACAGACACTCTTGTGCACTACAGGGAGAAGTAGAAATCGGCACACTAGTAATGGAAAGCAGATCAACCATGTGTATTGAAACTGGAAATGCTGACAGCTTTTCCTCTTCTAGAAATCTATCCTACCTGTATACATGCACACAGCAACATAACGCAGCCAAATTGTTTGTTGCAGCATTGTTTTGGTAGCAGAAGGCCGCACAACTTTTGTGTCCATCGATAGCAGATTGGGCTAAACAAATTATGGCATATACATGCAAGGGAATGTATGCAACTGCGAAAACAATTCATGAACTCTTTATGTACCGATATTGAAACTTATCCAGGCCAGGTGCAGTGGCTCATACCTGTAATCCCAGTACTTTGGGAGGCCAAGGCGGGCAGATCATGAGGTCAGGAGATCGAGACCATCCTGGCTAACATGGTGAAACCCCGTCTCTACTAAAAATACAAAAAAAAAAAAAAAATTAGCCAGGCATGGTGGCGGGCGACTGTAGTCCCAGCTACTCAGGAGGCTGAGGCAGAAGAGTGGTGTGAACCCAGCAGGTGGAGCTTGCAGTGAGCGAGACTCCATCTCAAAAAAAAAAAAAAAAAGTTATCCAGATATATAGTTTATGTATGTATGTATATGTATATAAATGTGTGTGCTTGTGAGTGTAGATACACATATATACACACACATTTATAATATCATGCATAAAATATCTCTGGGAGACAGGAGTGGTGGAGAATTTTTCTCTCACTTCCTTCCTCAGTTTCTTGCTTACATATTTGTCCCATTCTGCTCACCCAAGCCGTGATTCCTCTTCTCTAGCTGAGGCTTTCTCCTCTGGGGTAGGAGTCATTGCCATCCACTGGTTATAAAGATGTTTAGTGGGAAAGGCAAGCAGCATGAAATCAGGGTTAGTTGCCTTGGCACAAATGATAATGTCCCCAACGCTGCTGTAACCTTAAATGTTAATGTTCCACAGGGCTCCATCCACCGCTTCTGCTTTTCTTATTTCATACATTAACTTCGGGGGCTCCCCTTCACCTGCGTGGCTCCAGCTGTCCATCATCACTGAATACACCCAGTACTCCACCTCCAGCCTAGGCTTCTCTCCTAAGCAAAATCCTAAGAGTGTGTATTCCTGGATACCCTCACACATCTGCTTGACAGAATCTCCTCTCCCAACCTGAAACCTGCAGAATATGGATCAGGAAGCCCAGATCAAAGACCGAGCACTATCAGACACATCCTTCCTCTAACGCCCCATGTCCTATCCCGCACCAAATCTTGCAGCTTTGACCTCACTTATGTTCTCAAATATGTCTGTCAGCTCCAATCCAACCCCTGCCTCCTGCTTTCTGACCTGGACCACCCTAATAGCTTCTTAATAGTTCTTCCTGCCTGTGAGGCCCTCCTTTTTTTTCAAGCCACCCTCCACATTGCGGACAGAGAGAGTTTTCTAAGATTCAAAGTTAACTAAGTTGAACACCCTGTATAAGTTCTTTCAGTGGTTCCCCATGTTATTATTGTTTTAATTTTACTTTAAGTTCTGGGATACATGTGCAGAACATGCAGGTTTGTTACACAGGTACACATGCGCCATGGTGGTTTGCTGCACCTGTCAACCCATCATCTAGGTTTTAAGCCCTGTATGCATTAGGTATTTGTCCTAATGCTCTCCCTCCCCTTGCCCCCCGCCCCCCAACAGGTTCTGGTGTGTGATGTTCCCCTCCCTGTGTCCATATTCTTTAAACTACAGTGTACTAGTTTATTCTTGCACTGCTATAAAGAAACACCTGAGACAAGGTAATTTATAAAGAAAAGAAGTTTAAGTGGCTCATGGTTCTGCAGGCTGCGTAGGAGGCATAGTGGCTTCTGAATCTGGGGAGGCCTCAGGAAGCTTCCAATCATGGAGGAAGGCAAAGCAGGAGCAGGCATCTCGCATAGTGGGAGCAAGGGCAAGAGAGTGAGAGGGGAAGCGCTACATACTTTTAAACAATCAGATTTCATGAGAACTCACTCACTATTGAGAGGACAGTACCAAGAGGGATGGTGTTAAACCATTCATAAAAAACCACCCCCATGATCCAATCAGCTCCCACCAGGCCCCGCCTCCAATACTGGGGATTACAATTCAACATGAGATTCAAGCAGGGACACAGATCCGAACCAAATCACACCATGTGAACTGATTCATTTGTCTTTCAAGGCACTCTGTGATGGGATTCTCTCCATTGCTGCAGCCTCATCTCTGGCTCACACACACATATACACTCATGCACATGCACACACATCATATTCATACAACAGTATTATTGAGGGCCTGCTTTATGCCAGGCACTGCTTTTAGTTCTGGGGACACAGCAGTGAACAAAACAGAAAAACTACCTTCTCTGAAAGGACAAGAGGCACAATTAAAGAATAAACCATCCAAGAAAGCAAGATGATTGCAGATTTGACAAATGCTATAAGGAAAGTACAGGCTGATATGATAGAGTTCCAAAGGATTGGGGCCGGTGGGAGACACTCCTTACATGGGCAGTTAGGAAAGGCCCCTCTGACAAGATGAACTGTGGGCTGACCACACATGGGGCACCCACCACATCAAGCATCTCAAAGTGCCACTAGCCCTCACATTGGCTTGTGCTTCTCTACTACTTATTTTGCCTGAAATGTCCTCTCCCCTTCTCCAGCTCCCTAATCCTTGCTTACCCTCCAAGACTAATGTCACCTCTGCCAATAGCAAGCCTTTCTTGACCCCCAAGCTGGACTAAACACCCCTCCTCTGGGCTTGCACAGCTCCCCTGCATCCGTATATCACAGGCCTAGCCCCCAGAATATAATTTCCTATTTACTTGTCGGTCTATCCCACTGGATAGAAGTTGCTCCAGGACCAGGCAAGATTCACAAAGTCCAGAGCACCAGGCTGAGGAGTCTGAGCTTGCTAAGGATGGAGCCCATTGTAAAAGCTGGAGCCATGGGGTCACAAAATGTAAATATATCTCCATTCTGGCCATTTTTGACAGTTGCTTTATTGGCTAAAAGGAAGATTCACTTGATGAACTCTGGGCCTGAAGATGCTTAAAAGATAAATATTTTTGAAACAGAGAAGCTACCCTTTCTACCCAGGATTTGGAAAAATCAAAGCCTTTCTTTCACGTCAGGTTAAAAGATTTATAAGGCCTACTCCTTGCTGTGTCTCTGGGTAGATGTTGCCTGTGAATGCATTAATGAGTGGTAAAGAAACCTCAGAGCGGTGTGATAAGTATGTGCGACCAGACACCAGACCACTGTCTCATTGTGACCCTTGCCAGGGGTGGGGCTGGTTCCTGGGGCCATCACTCACAAAATTGGCTGTGTCAAAGCTCTTGCACAAGCCTTTGCAAGCAGCGTCTTGCTATAAATAAGCCCCGAGCTTGGAGCTGGGGAGACCTAGACACAGGTGCTTCAGTACACTCACAACCCCAGATGTATCAGGATTCATTTGGATACAAGTGTCAAGAACCCAACTCAGACTGGCTAATACACAAAAGACCTATAGGCTCACAAAACTGCCAAGTCTAGTGGTATGTTTGCCTGCAGACCCGAGCAGATCAGGAGCTCAGATAGACTTGGAGGACCCAGGCTCCAGATCCCTCAGCTTTGTCTGCCTCCATACTGCTGTCACTCTCATCCAGGTTCCCTGCACAAGTGGGCCCCAAGAGTCTAGGCTTCCAACCCATCAGCTCAGCAAACCCAGAAGTAAAATGGGGCCTTGTTTCCAAGAGCTCCTTCACAAATCCCAGGAGTAATTCTGATTGACCAGTGTGAGGTCATGTGATAACCCCCAAATCAGGAAGGTCAGGTCAGCTCCAGCCCACCACAGCGCAGAGTTCAGAGGAGTGTGTCCTTGAGGAAAATCACAGCAATGCCACCTTATAAGAAAGAGAGGAATGGGAACTAGACCAACAAAAGCAAGAAATGCCCACCGCACTGGACAAATCACTGCACCTCGCTGGGACTCAGTTTTAGCACATACAATACAAGTGTGTCTATAACACAAGTGATGGGTCTACCCTGGGCAAACTCTAAAATTCTTTGAAATACCCAAATAATTGTATAAACTGAAGATTGAAACAGATTTATAGAAATGTTTTAGTCTTTCAGAACTGATGTTTTACCTAGGTGTATTGAGGTTACAGGAAAGAGGTAGAGCAATATCAGGAAGTACAACCATGCCCCCTGCCCAAATCCCCCATAGAGCCAAACCCAGCATGGATGGTCTGACTCCAAGAGGCAAGTGGTGACTGGCTCCCTCCTTACATGGGTTCTTCCCAGGCTCAGCACCTTCGGGCCTGGAGCAGTGCTTCTCAGGTAGGAATGATTTTGCTGCTAGGGGACATTCAGCAAATTCTAGAGACATTTTTGATTGTTGTGATGCAGGGAGAAGTGAGAGGTAGAGACTGCTACTGGCACGTGGAAGGTAGAGAGCAAAGATGCTGCCAAATATCCTGAAGTGCACAGGACAGTTCCCACGACAAGGAAGAGTCTGGTCAAACACATCCATAGTGCTGAGGTTGAGAAACCCAGGTCTAGAGGGAACTGTTCTAGAGCACCTGCTATGTTCACCCAGGCCTTAGGTGTAATGAAGCCTATAATTTATACACAATTACAATCAAGGAAAGTCACCGTGGCTGCAGTGTGGATAATGGCTTGCAAAGGGGCATGAGAAAAGGGGCAGGGGACACTACTTAGGAAGCAAATGCAATACTCCAGGTGAGATCAGGGCTGGTTCATGGGCGTAATATGACTCATGCAGTCACACAAGGCCCCACACTCAGTAGGGCCTCCCCTTGGTTTAATGCTGTCCTGTCACTGTCTTGAAATTCTTAATAACTTTTGAGCAAGGGACCCTACATTTTCATTTTGCACTGGGCCCTGCAAATCACGCAGCCATTCCTGGATGAGAGATACAAGGGCCTGAATCAGGCCAGAGATAATAAGGGTTTGAACCAGGGCAGTAGCAATGAGGACAGAGGGACCACCCGCTCATTGGGAAAGGATCACCCACTTTTCTAGTTCCCCAAAGTCATGGGCACCTGCCAGTTAAAAACAGGGGCCACAGTTTCAGAAAGTTGATTGTTGTAAGTGTAGTAAATCATGGTAGACTGAGTAACGGGGTCCAGAAGCCAAAGAAATGCATGGCTTTCCAGTAGCCAGCTGGAACAACACTCCCATTCAATACAGGATTGTTCTTGCCCACCTGTTATGCTTTGGAAGAGAGAAAGAAGGAAGCTGTGCAGCACATGTGAGCAACAAGAAGCCTCATTGCTTTTAATGTTGAAATAAGAACACACTTCTCTCAATGTCCATAGGTTGAATGCTGGGCAGCAGCACCAGAGCAGTTCCCTGATGGCAGGCTGGACTTGGACATGGTCGGTAATCTCAGGTTTTCCAGGGAGGCCTATGGGGTAGTCATTATGAGCACAGACTCCAATGTCAAGGGTATCTAAGTTCCATTCACTCCACCACTATTAGTTCTGTGACTGAATAGTTTATTTAACCTCTGTGAGCCCCCATTTCTAGTAAATGGAAAACCAATAATACCAACTGCATGGAGGTGCTGGGTGAATCAAATGAGATATTGTGCTTGTGAAACTCTTAGCACATTGCCTGGCCTTGAGCCTTAGTCTGCTCAACCATGAAGAACGGATATAACTTAGCCACTCTGTCATAATGTGGCTGGGAGGATTCAAGCAGATGATTCATGGGTAAGTGTGAGGAGTGTTTGTTTTCGTTGTTGTCATCATGGCTTGGGCTCCCTGACTCAGACCATTTGCCCTGAGATTGATCTCCATGATGAAGCTGATGCCACTGGGCAGATGTCAGAGGAAGTGCTGGCCCTGCCCATGGAGGAGATTCCCACCTCCAGCCCAGAACCCTAAAGGAAGCTCTGTCCCTTCATCTATGCCTCCACATGAAGAAGCGTATGGTTTTCTCAATATTTCCCTTGGTGACACCCAGAGGAACCCAGTCTATATCCATAATCCTCTTCTTTATACCACAGTCAGCACTCTGAACACTGCAGTGTTTGGGAGTTGGGGTTTAAGTGTGTGTGTGTGTGTGTGCGCACACATGTACTTGTGTTGAGGGAGAGATTTTCTTTAAATGCCCAAGGGATGATGGTACATATTTGCTGGAGATGTTTGTCACTAGCAGACAACCACTAAGGAAGCATGAGCTCTGTTCTTCACTCTGCCCCCACAGTGGCCAGCTCAGGATCACTGACCATTCCTCATCTTTTGGACATGGACCATCTGATTATATTTCTGAAACTTTGTACTAAACAGTGTAAAATAACAAACTGCCCTCTGGCAGTTGCAGAGGTCACTATTAAACAGAGAGGGCATTTTTCAAATTTCTCACCAGGGAAGTAGGTTAAAATCTGGAGTGCTCACAGGAAGGAGACAGAGATGGAAGGCGCAACCTCGGAGTCCTCCATCCCAGTTTTTTCAACATTGCTTATGCCCAGCCTGAGAGGAGGAGGGCCTGGAAAGCCAGCTGGGGACATTATCACTGACAATAATTTCAGCACCAGCCATTGCTTTTCAGAACCCACTGTATGCCAGGCATCACGCCACATCAAAAGTACCCTGGTTATGCATGACCTTTGTAACAGTCCCACAGGTGAGTGAAGCAGGAAGGACACAGGCGGTGGGGGTAGACAGGCTGAGTCCGAGTTCTGCTCCACCTTTACCTGGGTGAGCATAGGCAACCATTTAAACCTCCAAGGCTCAGATTCTTCACCCATAGAATAAGGATGATAGCACTTTCCTCCCTCCAGAGGTACACCAGATACCCATCTTGTGCTTGTGGGAGTTGATTGTGCACTTGTCTTTCCAACTCTGTGTTTAGCGATGTCAAGTGGTAGGTTGAAATTAGCCATGTTGAAAATGTTTACATCACAGAAATTGGCAAACCACAAATCAAGGCTTGCTTTTTTTAGAGAGAAAGAGAGGTAGTTGTTAAACATTTATCAGCACACTACTGTCTACCTCATACACATAGAAACTAAGGGAAATAATGTCTTTATAGCTCTCTGCATAATTCCTGGCACATATGTGCTCAAAAGTTAATAACTATAATTATGTTTCATATTTTCATACAATGAAACTGATGCTTAGAGCAGTTGCATAACTTATCCTTGGCCACATAACTGCTATGTGGCAGAGACCAGCTGGTTCTCTCTGTACCACTGTCCTCCCACGACTCTGCACAGCCTCTTGGGCAGAGTTACAGGTGAGAGTGAAAGAAGAGGAGGAAACAGTGTTCACCAACTTGGTGATTCCTGGATGGAGGGGCGGGAGGGGTAGTGGAAAGGGAAGATTTGAGCATATCTGGAAGGACAATGGGACTCAGAGAGACCAAGAAGCCGTTTCAGGCTGGGGAATGAAGTGAGCAGAGGCACAAGGATGGGAGTGAGAGTGGCCCCTGGCCTGGGTGAGGGTGTTTGCCTCCCTCTTACAGCAAGGACACAATCCAAGCCAAGCTTTGACTTCTTTGCAGTTCTTTCAATGTTGGCAAAGTTTTGGAACCTGCAACAGTCTGCCTTTAAACTTACACTGCCTTCCACTTAGCAATGCCATCCTCCCAAAAGCCACTATAATGTGGTCATCCTTCTTGTAGTCTCTCAGACAAACAGCTCCAGTTCTTCCAAAGTTCTCCTTCATGTCCCATATTGCACCATTCAGTTAGAACACATTTATGATTAAATACAATATAACCTAATTATATTTAATGATAAGTAGTGAAGTTTTTAAAAATAAAGTAATCGTTTTATCAGTAATAGTAATAGATTTATGGACCATCTTTATCATGTTGTTTACTTCTCCCTGTGAGGTTGGTGTCATCATGCCCATATGAGAGATGAGGAAAATTAAGGCTCAGAAAAATCCAGTGACTTGACTAAGTAACCTCGGCTGGGAGGTGACTGTAGCAGGACTCAATTTCAAATCTGTCTGACATCCAAGTTCCTATTCTTTGCACCAAGCAACCCACTCTTTTTCTATGGCCTGTCCCCCACCCCAGGAAACCTGCAAAGAGCCCAGAATGCACACTCTGATCAAATGTTACTCAGACTAGTAGCAGCATTTGGAAGGCACCTCATGACCTGCAGAGTTGCTCCCAGTATGAGGCACTGCCAAGTGGGAGCAAATGATACTTGTGTCCATGCTTATTGCATTGGTGGGGATTTAGTCTCAGTGACTTGGGAGTATTAGGCTCCCAAGTGCTGCCAGCTCCAAGCAGCAGCCCCAGTGGTTTCGAGCATTTGCTGCTGAGACACAGCGAGCAGATGGGAGCGACACAGCCTGGCCAGGGGCAGGCATCCCATGCCTGCCTTTGCCGAGTCACACCAGAGAAACAATCAGAGGACGAGGACTGAGATAACGAGCAGATGCCCAGGAGCTCCTTTGGTCACCAGACAGCTGGGCCTAATGAAAAGCCCACGTGCCTGGAATCGGAAGGTGAGTTCTCCTCCTGACTACTAATGCTGGCTGCATAACCTTGAGCAAGGCATTTACCCAGAGGTGTCAGGCTCCCCGGCTGTCAAGTAGAAATAGTAAGACTTACCAGGTCTACCTCATGCAGCAGCACTGGTCATTTCAAATAGGGTCTTTCTCAACTCTCAGCTCTTTCAAGAAGCATCTTATTATTATTCCAGAACAGTGTTTTCTCTTATCTCTGAATCTCTTTTTTTTTTTTGAGATGGAGTCTCACTCTGTCGCCAGGCTGGAGTGCAGTGGTGCGGTCTTGGCTCACTGCAACCTCCGCCTCCCGGGTTCAAGCGATTCTCTAGCCTCATACTTCTAAGTAGCTGGGATGACAGGTGCATGCCACCACTCCTAGCTAATTTTTGTGTTTTTAGTAGAGATGGGATTTCACCATGTTGGCCAGGATAGTCTTGATCTCTTGACCTCGTTATCCATCCGCATCCGCTTCCCAAAGCATTGAGATTACAGGTGTGAGCCACTGCGCCCAGTCCCATCTCTGAACTTCTAAAGAATTTGCTCAAATATTCTGGTTATAAACATACTACAAGATCATTGTGGAAAAATTAGAAACTACGTAAAAGAAAACAACATAAATTATTCATTCATAAATATTTTTCATATTTTGTTATCTATCATATTATACATATATAAATGGTTAAGATAATTTTCTACAGTTTGCATTTTTATTTTTATTTAATGCTATATCAAAAAATTTAAGGTCATTAAAATATGTTTACAAGCATGATTTTTAGTCTTAAAATATCCCATTGTATTCAAGTGCCAATCCGTTTTATCCTTCCCCTATTGTTGAACACTTGGAAGGTTTTCAATATTTTGATATTATAAATTGTATTTCACAAACATCTTTCTTCATAAAGCTTTTTTCCTCCCCATCTCTGGTCATTCACTTAGATAGATTTCTAGAAATGAAACCATCTGGTCAAAGGGTAGCAGCACTTTGAAGGGTCTTGTGGCATACAGAAATGTCGCGGCGACGTTCGTTCCCATCAGCAATGTGGGCTAAGCCAACCTCCCACGGTCTTTCCATCATTTGACTATTATCCTTTTTTAAAGTCTTATTATTCTGATTCAGATAAAATAGATTCTGACTGCTGCTTCATTCAGATTTTTTAAATTACTTGTTAGATATTATGCTCATTTCCATGATGGGCTTAATTCTGCTTCACAGATCTGCTTGTGTCTTCCATTGCATCCACCTGTACATCTATCTAATCTCCTGAGAGACAAGGCCTGAACCCACAGTGGTGGACTGCATCAAAATGCCTTCTCTGGCCCCAGTTCAGATGTCTCAGTAGGGTTCCATCACTTTCTCACCTCACCCAGTCTGTCTTGTGGTGTGCCTGGCTCTTTCCTCGCCGACTCAGGATCTTCAAGGGCCTCCAGGGCCATATCACACAGCAGGACCTGGCAGCCAGGACAGTGTATTGCAATGGCTTATGAGCCTTCCCACCCACTAAACAGAAAGCTTCTTGAGAGGCTCTCTATATCCATTAGCTCTCACTGTAGGAGATACTATTCCCTACCTTTCCCTGGGTTAATGAGCCTTGGCCCACAATAGGAATCTTCAATCCCAAACTCCCCCTAGAAGTACAAGTTAGGAGCATACATCCCTTCCTCCATTTCCCAGTCACTCATGACAGTGTGTGAGACAGGAGACACTGGCAGGAAGGAGCTGGGCCTGTGCACAAGTCAAGCTAGTCTCTGGGGCTCTGTCAAGTGAGACTGCCTGCCCTCAAGATGCCCGTCCTTCTCCATGCCTAAGACTACAAGGTGATCCTACCAAGGCAGGCTTCTCTCCCACAGCTTGTGCTAACGTCAGCACAGTTCAGAGAGGATGAGGAGCAGAAAGGCCCCAAATGACCTCAGATGCAGGCCTCTCTCTGCTCTCCAACCTTACCACCCATAATGCTGATGTTCGGGTTTCTCCCTAACTTGCTGGTCCAGGAGTCATTAAGAGAAAGGAAAGAGAACTCTTGGCACCCCAGGTTCTGCAACACTCACAAAGGTGGCTTTGTGTAGGGAAAGGCCACCTCAGTGGTCTTGCCACCCTCTTCTAGAACTAAGTGAGAGTACTCTGGAATTAACAAATAAGTAATTTCTAAAATCCACGAAATTAACTTTTTATCTTAGACTATTGTTTCTCAAATTTATTTCTAGATTTTGTGGGCTATGATTGGCATGCCCATGTAAAAATTAAAACTTTGTGGTCAATTTCCATTAGAATTTTGTAAAACAAAGTTAATAGGTTTGTTACCCACAAGACTTCTCAGAGTCTTTAACATACTAATATATGTTACGAATCTTCAAGAAAAGTTTGAGACATGTGTTTCACAAACATCTTTGACTTCTGAACTCTTTACTGGTTGCCTCATACAGAACTAGGGTTCAAGAGAGCATGACTTGGGAACCCTACATTATGTCTCACATTTCCCTCCACTATATAGTTACCAGGGGAAACATCGTAAACCTCTAGTAGGAAAGAAAGCTCTGGCCCAGTCTCTTCCTGAATCAATACTCTTTCTATCCAAGTCCTAGCACAGGCTCTGGGACTGAGTCCGCTTAGATAATACAGGGCCGAGGTCAGCAAACTTTGTCTTGTAAAGAGCCAAATAACAAATATTTTAGGTTTGGCAGGCCATATGGTAGCTGTTGCTACTATTCACCTCTGCTATTACAGCTTGAAAGTAGCCATAGATAATATGCAAACAAATGGGCATGGCTGTGTTCCAGTAAAACTTTCTCCACAAAAATGGACTGTGGGTCACATTTGGCTCAGAGACCATAGTTTGCTACCCTTGTTGTAGGGCATCTCAGACCAGGGAGGAAGGGCCCCTGGGAACTGAAGAAGTAAGTTGTGATAGGGGAAGTCATGACAACCCCCCAAGGCGGAGTCCAGAGACCCACCCTTGGACAAGAAAGTGTTTCCTGAAGGCTGCCACAGTGAAAATGATGGGGAAACAGTCATTTTCCCTCCCTGCTTTGGGGTTCAGCAGGTATAGCTGCCTTCAGTACTCAACGCTGCCAGTATGTGATCATAAAAAGTTTCTAAAACGTGAAAGGCCAATGGGAAGCCACATGAGGCCTTGTGTGAAATCCCCAGCATTCCTCAAGAAGTGGATTTATTTAGGTGAACTGAGGGTCAGTGGCCTCGTCTGAACAAGGATGCTTAATTAGAGAGCAGCTGCTGCAAACTCAGGCAGGAGAATAGGACCAAGTGTCTGCCTGCATTCCATGTGCCATTCTTACTCCTGAGTCCACTGTAGGGGAATGTGCAGGGAATGCAAGGACTGCCAGCAATGTAACCCCCAGAGCACTGGGCCACGTGGACTGAACAGGCTTCAGAGATAGCAAAACAGGCGCCATTATCTGTAAGTTGGGCCTTATCTTCCAACCTGTGATGGAGTGAACCATGTAGTGCCATTACTCAGAATCAAGGGCTTTGTCAGCAGTGTGATGGGGAAAGCACAGAGAGGTGTGACTGTAGACAAAGCCAGCTAGGAAAACTACCCGATAGACTCAAAAATCCCCTCCTCATCCAGAAATTAATCCCAGGTGCCTGCTCACAGCTAGACACCCATCACTTTTTTTTTTTTTTTTTTTAGATCGAATCACTCTGTCACCCAGACTGGAGTGCAGGGGCCCGATCTTGGCTCACTGCAACCTCTGCCTCCTGAGTTCAAGGAATTCTCCTGCCTCAGCCTCCTGAGTAGCTGGGATTATAGGTACATGCCACCACAGCCAGTTATTATTTTGTAATTTTAGTAGACGGGGGGATCTTGGCAGAGCACCAAGAGCATCCATTAAAAGTGTTTATTATTAAGAAGAATTATTATTATTAATAATAAAAATGTTTGCAGGCAAGAACCAATTGACTGCCAAGAACTTCACAATTAGCCATAGACAGATAAAACTAAATCAAACCAGAGGCCTTTCCTCATCCTCTTAAACTGGCATGTATTAACTACAGTCTGTGCAGGAAGCCATTCCAGAGGATGCAGCGTGGCCAGACAACTTGCCCTTGAAGAACTTATGACCTACGTAAGAAGTCAAGTGGTTAAATTTAAAAATTACACAATAATAGAAAAGTCCAATAATACCTATACATCAAAATAAAAGCGGAACTACCATTAGGCAGTATTTTGTACCTACCAATGGGCCTGAATAGAGGAGAAAAATCTTCATGAACTAAAAGAAAGGGAAGAAGAATGAGTTTTGGCAAAGTCATGGAAATTTCCATGAAGAATTCTCCATACGCCTTGGCTGGAAGAGACTTTCAAGACCATCCAGCCAAGAATATAATCGTTAGACATGAACCTCTTTTCTTAGTCATGGTAGGCACCATTAATAAGCCATGGAATTAATTTCAGCTAAGCCAAGAAATGCACTGCTTCAAAAAGGCAGAGCCAAACAATCAGAAATGTTACACAAAGTGAAAATGCTATCACTAGACCTTTAACCATAGAAGAAACAGGCACAGCAACTCGAGGAACCAAAGTCTCACCCAGGAGGTTAACAAGCGAGCCAAGATAGAGCTCAAGGCTCCTGCCTCTGAATTCTGAGGCTTTTTCTGATACTGGGCAGAGGCAGTGGGCCTCTCCAGTGTGTATCATGTGTTGGAAGCCCCAGATTCCCCTTGGAGAATCTTTCGTGTGGCTGCTGGAACTCTTCCTTAACAGAAACCCAGATGCTGAGAAGTCCCAGGGCAGTTCTCAGGATTGAAGAAGGAGCTTTCTTGAGGGGTGACAGCTCTCATCCCAGCACTGCCCTGAGTGGGGAGTGTGATCCCAAAGATGAAGGGGTCCCTCCATTCTGAGGAGATCAGGATATTGAGTACGAAGGGCACCAGCGTAAAACAACTCTGTCTGGCTCTGTAAAATGGGGTTCAAATTAGCTCTGGGAGGTGGGAGGAGCTCCCATCCAAAAACTGCCTGAATGTTGGCTGCAAGTGGCTCCTGCTGCCCCTTTCTTCAGCAAGTTGCCCTCATCCCTACCCAGAAGGTTACCCTTATCCTCTCACCTGCTCACTGGGAGATGAGTGTGAGGGCAATATTCATTTAGAAGTTCCCTGGATGGAGCCTAAGAAAAATTAACTAGGCTCAATTAGGTTAATTTTACAACTTCATATTTATTAAGTCAATGGCTCTAAAACTTGAGAGCGGCAAGACAGCCTAGGGGGAGAGGAGGCTTTTTTAGAAATAGACCATTAAGCCTCATGCACAAGGAGAGTGAGGGGCTATAGTGAAAACAGTCTAGCCCCAAGGAATGCCTCAACAACAGAACTGGCTGCCAGTGGTTCCTGCAGTCAAGGCCAAACTCCTAACCCATGACCTTCAAGGCCACCCACCTACATCTTTACCCCACTCTCTCCTTCACTGTCTGTGCTCCCATTACAAGGAACTTAAGGGAGCTTCACTGACTTCCACATCCGGGTCCTCACAGAAACTGTTTCCTCTGCAGGGAAAACTCTGACCCCACTCTCAACCCAGTTCATTCCTACTTCACATCTCCTTTCAGGGGCCTTCCATGATTCCCCCTCCCCATGCCAGACTAGGCCCCACCATGAAAAAACACACTTGTGTGATGATATATATGATGATTTTCCTACTACCTGCCTCCTCTGAGCTGTAAACTGCCTGGAAGTATGGACAGTCTGCTTTTACTCACAGTTTTATCCCTGTGCCTGGCACCAGGCAGGCACCCAATAATAACTGTTTGGCCAAGTGGCCTTGCCATTGTGCCATTGTTCTTGCATGTGGCATACCATTCCTACAATATTTATTGAGTATCTACTCTGGTGTGTGCCAGGCCCGGGACTAGGTTCTGAGTATATGAGGATGGATCAGACGTCTGCCATACTCTTTCTAGCATGTATCGGACTGTAGATATTTGGCCTGTAGACACCAAGGCCTTTTAACATGACCTGCTGGAAATTTCAAAGGTTGAAATACACTCTCACGTAGGAATGGGGAGGAACTTTCATTCTAAGGCAAGGTAATATATCTAGACCCTCCTAAGGATGTTCCCTCCTCCACTCCATTTGTCATAACAAAAGGGTGGTTTAGGCAGATCTGTGGTTGTGCTAGGATGTTGGTAAAATAGGGACAGAACAAGCAAGTTTGGCTCCTAATAGGTTGGTAAAATGCTGTCTCTGTACATCAGGCTTGGACTAGAACTTGCTTAAACACCTGTGACATATCAAATGGCAAGTAACAAAAACATTTCTAAGAAGTCTTCCAGCTTGACAATGGCTTATTTTAATTTTAAGCTGCCCTAGACCATGACCATCCACAAGACACTTGTGGTATCACACAGTACTGGCGCAATCCAAATAATTTTACTATCAGGAAGTGTCTAAATCATTGTCCTTTCTCATGTCACTTTATAGCTTTTGACCACCTGATATAGGTAAGCTCATTTTTTTCTAGAACCATAAATGAAGCATCCTTGCTAAGTATGAAATTAAGCAACAAAGAGTACAGTACCCCTCTCCCCAAGAAGGGGTTAGGGTGGAAACCTGGGAAGAGGAAACTTGGAAACACTACAGGAACTCTGGTGGACATAGGTGTGTGAGTACCTCCCACCCACCAGGAACAGTGCCCTGTGAAAAGTTGGCTGCTGAGGCTGCCAGGAAGATAAACCCACGGCAGCTGAGGAATATGAGAGTGGGCAGGGGCTTGGGCATCAGACTACCCTCAGATGCCTCAGCAAAAGCTGGCCTTCTGGGAAAGAAGAGGAGGTGACTGCCTTTGGGATTGGAGGAGGAGGGGCAATGGGAAGGCCCCCTCTTACCAAACACCTGTCTCTCTGGCCTGTATCAGAGCCGAAAACTGCCCTTATACCCTCCTTTCGGCTAAGGCTCCAAGGGTCTTCATTAAAAATCCAGGAGCCAGGCCACACCAGACCAGTTACATCAGAATCTCTGGAGCAAGGGCTCAGGCTTGAGTATTTTTTAACTCCCTAGGTGATTCTAATGTGCAGTCGGGTGAAAACAATATCTTGATGAAGATTAGCTTCTCAGGTAGGCACAGTCTGAGAGCAACGGGATGGCACATAGGTGTGCAGGAAGCAGCTGGGTGCCAGATGCCCCATAGATATACTCAAGCCTCATCCTCATCCTCACTGCAGACATATAAGGGGGGCTTTATTATCTTCTTATCTATAATGAGAGGTCTGGAGCTCGGGGAAGTGAAGTAGCAGTGTGGGTGTCAGCATCAACGCCTGTGCTTTTGGTGTTACAGTCAAGAAATCTGCTAAGATTGATGTCAGGAAGGTTTCCCCTATGTTTCCTTCTAGGAGTTTAAAATTTTCTGGTCTTAAGCCTCTGATTCATTTTGAGTTGATTTCGTGTAGGTGTAAGCTAAGGGTTCAGTTTTATACTTTTGTGTGTATAAACTCCAAATGCCGAACAGACTATTATTTCCCCATTCTATAAACTTGGCACCCTTGTTTAAGATCATTTGAGCATATATTTGTGGGTTTATTACTGGGTTCTTTATTTTGTTCCATGGATCTATATGTCTGTCCTAATGCCGGTATCACACTATTTTAATTAATGTCGCTTTTTAATATATTTTCTTTACTTTTCTTATTTATTTATTTATTTATTTATTTTGAGACAGAGTCTTACTCTGTCGCCAAGGATGGAGTGCAGTGTTGCAATTTCAGCTCACTGCAACCTCTGCCTCCCAGGTTCAAGCAATTCTCCTGCCTCAGCCTACCGAGTAGCTGGAACTACAAGCATGCGCCACCACGCCTGGCTAATTTTTAAAATATTTTTAGTAGAGATGGGATTCGTCATGTTGGCCAGGCTGGTCTTGAACTCCTGACCTCAAGTGATCTGCCTGCCTCGGCCTCCCAAAGTGCTGGGATTACAGGCGTTAGCCACCATGCCCGGCCACTTTTTAATATATTTTCAAATCAGGAATTATGAAGCCTCTAGCTTTGTTCTTCATTCTCAATATTACTTTGGCTATTAAGGGGCCTTTTATGGTTTCATATAAATGTTTTAATTAAGAAATGAAGGGTACAGTGCCTTTTCTATTTTCTATTTTTCTATTTTGGTTAAAAAAACATTCTATTATAGTTTTGATGGGATATTATTAATCTGTATATCACTTTGGGTAGTATGGGCATTTTTACAGGTTTTTTTTTTTTTTTTTTTTTTTTTTTTTGAGACGGAGTCTCACTCTGTTGCCCAGGCTGAAGTGAAATGGCACATTCTTGACTCACTGCAACCTCCGCCTCCTGGGCTCAAGCGATTCTCCCACCTCAGCCTCCCGAGTAGCTGGGATTACAGGTGTGTGCCACCACATCTGGCTAATTTTTTTGTGTTTTAATAGAGACGGGGTTTCACCATGTTGCCCAAGGTGGTTTCGAACTCCTGAGCTCAGGCAATCCGCCCACCTCGGCCTCCCAAAGTGCTGGGATTACAGGCGTGAGCGACTGCGCCCAGCTGCATTGTTACAATTTTAAGTCTTTCAACCCATAAACATGGAATGTTTTTCCATTTATTTATGTCTCCTTCAATTTCTTTCATCGATGTTTTATAGGTTTCCCTGTATAAGTCTTTTACCTCCTTGACTACATTTATTTTTGAATATTTTATTCTTTTTGATGTTATTGTAAATGGAATTATTTTCTTAACTTCATTTTCAAATAGTTTGTAGTTAGTGTGTAAAAATGCAGCCTATTTTGTATGTTGATTTTGTATTTTATTGGATTCATTTATTAGTACTAATGTGGCTTTGTGTGTGTGAAGTTTTTAGGGATTCCATATAAGATCATGTAATCTTCATATAAAATTATGCTATCTTATGTAAAAGGATATAATTTAATCTTTCCTTTCCAATTTGAATGATTCTTATTCCTTTTTCTTGCCTAATTGCTCTAGCCAGGATTTTCAGTACTATGTTGAATAGAAGTGACAATTATAGTTAACAATAATTTATTGTATATTTCAAAATAGCTAGAAGAGAATTGCAATGGTCCCACCACAAAGAAAAGATAGATGTTTGAGGCTATAAATATCCCAATTACCCTGATTTGATTATTATACATTGTATATAGGTATTAAAATATCACCTATACCCCAAATATATGTACAACAATGATATAGTAAACCAAAACCACTAGTTTCTCCCTCCTACACCCACCAGAATAAACATGTTATCAGAGTTTAAAATACCAAGAGTTGGTGAGGATTTGAGTAACTGAAACTGTCACATGTTAAAAACAAAGAAAGAAAAAGAAGTGGCAAGAGTGAGCACCCCTGTCTTGCTTCTGATCTTAGAATAAAACCTTTCAGTTTTGTTTTGTTTGTTTTACCATTGAATATCATGTTGGCTGTGGGCTTGCCCTATATGGCCCTTATTATGTTGAGATAAAATCCTCCTATACCTGTTTGTTGAGAGTTTTTATCATAAAAGGGTATTGAACTTTGTCAAATGCCTTCTCTGTATCTATTGAGATATCATGTGATTTGTATCCTTCATTCTACTAATTGATTATCATATTAATTGATTTGTGTATACTGAGCAATCCTGACCTTCCAGGAAAAAGTCCCACTTGATTTACTGTATGTTATATAATTCAGTGAAATTTTGTATGTGCTATTGAATTTGGTTTGCTATTATGTTGCTATGTTTGCTATTATGTTGCTATTGCATTTGCTATTACATTTAATGGCAAAAAACACAATTACTTTTGCACCAACTTAATGATATTTTGTTGAGGATTTTTTCAACAATATTCATCAGGGATATTAGCCTGTGGTTTTCTTTCTTTTTTTTTTTTTTTCTTTTTTGATACAGGGTACCACTCTGTCACCCAGGCTGGAGTGCAGTGACATGATCATAAAACTGACAGTAACCTCAAACTTCAGGGCTTAATTGATTCTCCTGTCTCCACCTCCTGAGGTTGTTTTGTTTTTTGGGTTTTTTTCCTGTTTGTATTACAATGATTTTTCTTCCTCTTTTTTCTCTTGTTATCTTTCTTTGTGTTTCATTGATTTTTTTGTAGTAATATATTTTGGGGTTTTTCTTCTTTTATGTATCTTTTATAGGTATTTTAGTGTATGGTGTATATAATATATACCATAATCAAGTGGGATTTTTTTCTTGGAAGGTCAGGATGGCTCAACCTTCACAAATTAATTAATGTGATATACTGCATTAGTAGAATGAAGGATACAAATCACATGATCATCTCAATAGATGTAGAGAAAGCATTTGACAAAATTCAACATTCTTTCATGATAAAAACTCTCAACCAAACAGGCATAGAAGGAATTTACCTCAACACAGTAAGGGCCATATATGACAAGTCTACATGTGAGACTATAGATGAATACCACCATGGCTGGCTAAATTTTAAAATTTCTGTAGAGATGGGATCTTGCTATGTTGCTTGGGCTGGTCTCAAACTCCTGGCCTGAAATGATCCTCCTGCCTTGGCCTCCCAAAGGGCTGTAGTTACAGACATGAGTACTGTACCTGGCTCCTCTTTTCTTGTAGTTTCTCTCTGGCTTTGTTATCAGTGTAATGTTGGCATCATAAAATGAGTTTGAAAGTGTTTCTTTGTCTTCAATTTTCTAGAATAGTTTGAAAAAGATTGGTGCTAATTCTTTTTTAAATGTTTGGCAGCATTAGCACTTCATATGGATAAAATTTTGAAAGCAGCAAGAAAAAAGCAACTCATCATGTGTACAGGAGCCTCTATAGGAATCTAAGCAAATTTCTCAGCAGAAACTTTGCAGGTTAGAAGGAAGTAGAATGATATATTCAAAGTCCTGAAAGAAAAAAAAAAGCTCACCACCAAGAATATTATACCCAGAAAAAGTGTCCTTAAACAAATAAAGGAGAGAAAAATACTTGCCTAGGCAAATAAAAGTTGAGGGAATTCATCACCACTAGACCTGCCTTACAAGAAGGGGTTCTCCAAATTGAAAAGAAAAGATAGTAAAAAACAACATTAAAGCATATTAAAGTATAAAAGCCACTGGTAAAGGTAAATATATAGACAAACACAGAATACTATAATATTCTGTATATTATATACAGATATTCAGATTTTTATTATGTATATACAGATATACATAATAATATAATGTAATGGTGATATGTAAATCAATTTTAATTTCATAAAACAAAGGTATAAAAGCTAAAAGACAAAAGAGCTAAAAATAACTCTAACTACAAAAATTTGTTAATGGGTATATAACATAAAAAGATATATAAATTGTGACACAAATAACATTAAATGTGGGAAGCATTAAGTATGAGTTTTTTTTTAATCTGATTGAAGTTATATTGTTCTCAGCTTAAAATAGAATGTTATAAATATAGGGTGTTTAATGAAAGCCTTATGGTCAGCACAGAGAAAATATCCATAAAAAATACACAAAAGAAAAAAACCCAAACATATCATTACCAAAAAAATCAATGAAACACAAAGGAAGGTAACAAGAGGAAAAAAGAGAAACAAAAGCATCATAACATGAGCAGAAAACAATTAACAAAATAACAAAAGCAAGTTCTTCCTTACCAATAGTATCTTTAAATGGAAATGGATTAAACACCCCAATCAAAAGAGTGACTAAATAACAGGAAAAAGAAGAACCAACTGTATGCTGTCTACAAGAGACTCACTTTAACTTTGACACACATAAATTGAAGGTAAACTATTTCCATGCAAATAGTAAACAACAGATAGCAGGGGTGGCTGTATTTAATAGTAGACAAAAGAGATGTCAAGTCAAAACTGTCACAAGAGACAAAGAAGGGCATCATGTAATTATAAAAGGATCAATTCATCATGAAGATATAGCAATTATAAATACTTATGCGTGTAACATCAGAACACCTAAATATATACAGGAAATATTGACAAAACTGAAGGGCGATAAAGAGAGTAATATAATAGTAGTAGGAAACTTCAATATCCCAGTTTGAGTAATGGACAGAAAATCCAGATTTGGATGACATTATGGACCAAATAGACAAACTAACATACAAAACATTTTACCCAAATGCAGCAGAATATGTATTATTTTCAAGAGCACATGTACATTCTCCAAGATATAATACATGTTAGGTCACAAAACAAGTCTTAAACAACTTAAAAAGACTGAAGTCATACTAAATATATTTTTCAATCACAGTGGACTAAAACTAGAAATCAGTAAATGAAGGAAAATGGAAAAAGTCAAAAATATGTGAAAATTAAACAACATGCTACTAAATAACCAATGGATCAAAGAAGAAATCAAAAGGTAAATCATAAAATATCTTGAGATAAACACAAAAATATATAATATACCAAAACTTACGGGATGCAGCAAAAGAAGTACTAAGAGGGAAGTTTATAGCAATAAATAACGACACTTAAAAAGAAAAAAAATCTCAAATAACCTAACTCTATCAAATTTGTCCAACCCATGGCTCATGGGCCACATGCAGCCCAGGATGGCTTTGAATGTGGCCCAACGCAAATTCATAAACTTTCTTAAAATATTAATGAGATTTTTTTTGTGATTTTTTTTTCAGCTCAGCAGCTATCATTAGTGTTAGTGTATTTTATGTGTGACCCAAGACAATTCTTTTTCTTACAATGTGGCCCAGGGAAGCCAAAAGATTGGACACCCCTGCCTAGATCTTAATGAATTAGAAAAAGAACAAACTAACACCTAAAATAGCAGAAAGAAGGAAATAACAATGATTAGAACAGAAGTAAGTAAACTAGAGATGAGAGAAACAATAGAAGAAATGAATGAAACTAAAACTTTGCTTTTTAAGAAGATAAATAAAATTGGCAAACCTTTAGCTGTACCTAGCTTAGAAAAAAAAAGAGAAGACTCAAATAAATAAAAACAGAAATTGAAGAAGAGACATTATAACTGATACCACAGAAATAAACAAGATCATAAAAACTGCTATGAGCAATTGTATAACAACAAACTGGATAACCTAGAAAAACTGCATAAATTTCTAGAAACATACAACATATAAAAACTGAATTAAAAAAAAAAACAGAAACTCTGAACAGATCAATGATGTGTAAGGAAATTCCCTCAATTTTTGTTTGCCTGAGAAAATCTTTTTTTCTTCTTTACTTTTGAAGGATAATTTCACAGGGTACAGAATTCTAGGTTGGTGGATTTTTTCTCTCAACACTTTAAATAGTTTACTTCACTCTCTTCTTGCTCACATGGCTTCTTTTTTCTTTTTCTTTTTATTGTAATGTATTTAAGCTATACAACATGATTTTTTACATACTTAGTGAAAAGTTTACTATAGTTAAGTGAATAAATGCTTACTCATTTTTGTGGCAAGAGTCCTAAAAATCTACTCTCAGCAAATTTCCAGTATATAATACAACATTATAGTCCTCATGTTGTACATTCTCTAGATTTATTCACCCTACATATCTGCAACTTTTTACCCTTTGACTACATCTCCCCATCCTCTCCGTGATAATCACCATTTTATTCTGTTTCTATGTACTCAGGTTACATGGTTTCTGAGGATAAGACAGAGTCAGATGTAATTCTTATCTTTGCTGATCCATAAATAAGGTGCTTTTTCCTCTGGATTCTTTCAAGATTTTTCTTTATCTTTGATTTTCTGTAGTTTGAAAGTGGTATGCCTAGGCATAGTTTTTCTGCCATTTAGCTGGCTTGGTGTTCTCTAAGCTTCCTTGATCTGTGATTTGGTGTCTGGGGAAATTCTCAGTCATTATTGTATCAATATTTACTCTGTTTCTTTCTCTTCTCCTTCTGGTATTCTCATTATGCATATGCTATATCTTTTGTAAACGTCTCACAGTTCCTGGATATTCTGTTTCTTTTTTAAATGTTTTTTTTTTCTTTGCCTTTCAGTTTTGTAAGTTTTTCTTGAGATATCCTCAAGCTCAGAGCTCTTTCCTCAGACATCTTTAGTCTACTAACAAGCCCATTAAAGGAATTCACCATTCCTGTTACAGTTATTTCATCTCTAGCATTGCCTTCTGGTTCCTTCCAAGATGTTCTGTCTCTCTGTTTACATTGCCCATCTGCATGATGTCTACTTTTCTGTTACAGCCCTTAGCATATTAATCATGGCTGTTATAAATTCCTATCTGATAATTCCAATATCCCTGCCATATCTGAGTCTGGTTTTAGTGTTTGCCCTCTCTCTTCAAGCTGTGGGAGTATGTCTTGTAATTTTTTCTCTACAGCCAGACCAATGGGGTAGGTAAAAGGAACTACTATAATGTGGTGGGAAGGTGTGGGGGGAAGGGAAGTATTTCATAGTCCTGTAATTAAATTAGGTCTCAATCTTTTAGTTAGTTTGTGGCTCTGGACTATGAGCTTCACATATGTTTCTCAGTACCACCACCCTCCACCCCCTTTAGTGGGACATGATAGCCATAATAGGCCATAATTGAGTATTTACCTTCTTCCACTTGGAAGATTAGAGAAGCCTGGGTTCAGTATTTCCCATCCCCTATGTCAGTTAGGCTCTGATAAAAGCCCAGCAGGGTAGGCTCTGGTTAAGTAGTTTCCCCTGAAGGCAGGCCTTCTTAGGAAGAATAGATTGCTCTGGCATATTTCAAATGCTTCTTTTCCTTTTCTTCTGCTGGAAACATGAGGGGATTTTTTTCCCCAATATTCACGGTGAGAACCTGGTAAAACTCCAGCAGCTAAAACTCACAAAACTGTGAGGGTCCCTCTATGGCTGGGTCCTTTTGGAGTTTTTCTCTCTCACATCTGTTCACATGGAGCCTCCACCAACTCATCAACTATAGTTCAGGGTGTCCTTTCCTGGCACTTGCTCCCTCTGAAGCTTCTGCTCCAGTAAGTTGTAACTCTCTGTATTCCCTTGTTGGTCTTTCCAGTTTGGGGGTCAGACGTCTGTTTTATGAATTAAGTATATTACAGATTTTAAAAGAGTTATGAATTTTTCAGTTTATTCAATAGCTTTTTACTTGTCATTAGGATAGAATGGTGACTTCCCAGCTTTTTACATGACAGACTGGAAACCAGAAGTCACAAAACGACACTTGCTAAAAAGAAGCCTCATATCTCTGGCTCCTTCAAAGCCCACAAGAAGAGGCTGAGAACTCTGAGTGAGGGATTGTCAGAAGGCAGGGCAGGCCTGATTTGGCCATGACTCATGGCCCTACGTGGTGTGACCCTGACGCAGGGCTTACTGAGTGTGAGAGTCTAAATGGTAGGCCCCTTTTTGTCCAGAGAAAAACTTCGGTGTAAATCTGGTCTTCTATGGAAAGGCCCTTCATTAGGCAAGCAGTCATTTAATTTCTTCTCTGAAGGCAGAGTCTTAGTTATACGATCAGCTTTGTTTTCTGTCACTTGGACAGGCAGTGATGAAATAGTGCTCCAAAAAATTACATTCCCAGCAATTTCAGAGCGTGCCTGGCTCATGAAGCATGCACATAATTGCTACTTCATACAACTTTGATAAATGAGATGCAAAATATACTGCTACTTCCTCTGAACAATGTAAGGGGGCCTTATCTTTGGGGTCATTTTGTATAATGAAAAACACAACTAATGAGTTTGATTAAAGAATTCATTAACAGTAGAAAATGTTTAGAAACGAAAAACAAGCATCTTTACCTGGGAGTGTCAAGCCAACTCACCTCATCTCAAAGCCTGAAGTGCCAAGGTTTCAGAGGGGCTGATTTCTGGGCTGTGCTCAGCTACTTGTGACCTCCCTGGAAGTCCTTGGGCACATCCCGGACCCTCTTTCTGCCTTATTTCTCCAAGTTAGGGAGCAGAGATTATACTTGACCCCTGGATTTTTAAATGTTGGTTCTGGGGCCAAATTTTACTACAAAAACCAGTCCTTTGCATCGGAACCATAGAGATCCTGCTGCCTAGCAGGACACCCAGGACAAAAATGAATGGCAATAAGTGAATCTCCTTTCAGATGTCTGGTTTCTGAATACAGTGAAAAGAGTAGCATTGGGTGAATAGAACAGCTTCCATCTTAAATGACTCTTTCAAACCTCCATGACAAAGGAAGGCGTAAATATATGTGTTTATTGGAACCTGTGTGCAAGTGTGTGCATGGGTTTATGAGTGTGTGTTTTATGAGTGTTTATGCCTAAGTGTGCCTGAGTGTGTGAGAGTATGGATGTGAGTGGGTGGATGTGTGAGAGTATGTCTGTATATATACCTACATGTATCAGTAGGTTTATGAATGTATATATGAACATACAGGTGTGTGTATGTACAAGTTTGTGTGAAGGTGTGTGCATATGTTTGTACAAGTATGTATATGTGCTTGTTAAGTGCATATGTATGTATACATGTGAGAGTATATGCATGTGTATATGTGTGTGCATCAGTGAATGTGTGTACAGGTGCATGCATATGTGTATCATTTTTTAGGTGTCCTGCCTTTTGCCCCCTTGTATGTGTGCTTTGCCCCCACTGGTGCACTCCTACAGAAGCTCTCTCTTCATATTATCTCCTTTGCACAAAGTAACCCCGCGCCTTAATAACAGCCTGAAAGTGTACATAGATCAATTTGTAACAGCCTTTAAAAGCAAATTGTTTTAAACAGAAGGCTACAGCATTACACAGCAGTACTAACCCATTCATATTACCTTGAAAAATGAGCAGGTTCTGCAGAGGAGAAAGCAAACTGTGCCCCAGGACTGAAGAGCCTGTCAACTGTGAGAAAACAGAGAAGAGTTCATATTTAGAAAAGGGGCCAATTATTTCCACGCCACAAACAACAATCTTATTAATGCTTAGCCAATAAAAACTTTTGTTTTAAGAAATGTGTAAGTACTTTATAAAGACCTAAATATATTTGACCTGAGTCTATTCCAGACTTAACTATCAAAAATAAAGACACACTTTCAGCGGAATGAACTGAGGATATACAATTAAAAGCATCCACTGTTCTCCTTCTATTCAAACAAGCGTTTGCAAACATTGGTCCAATTCTTAACACCTGCCCAGGTTTAAACATGACTTTCTGGAAGGAGAATTTGGCATTCTGGGGCTGAGAACGCACAGGTCATATAGAAATGTTCCCGGAAGATAAGAAAAGATGCCAATGGACTCAAAGGAAAAAGGAAAATACCCTCAGTTTCCATTCCAGCATGGTATCTAGATGTGGTCAAAGCTCAAAAAGTTGCTATTTTATAAATTAAGTGAACACATGAATAAATAAATTGATCAACCAATAAAATAATGCTATGGGAGAGAAATGGTAAGTCCCTTCCTGGCTTACAGAACAACCTTCCATTAAAATGAATCCTGCCAATAATGTTTTTATTCTTAAGCCTGCATGATCCCCAGAAATTACAGGTTTCCCAGAAGAAATTCCAACAACAAAGTAATTTTCAGGCACAACTATCTTTGTCAGCCAAAGGGACCAAATGTTACAGATATATTCGGTGTGAAAGTAGTGGTTCCTATTGTTGCAGTGACTGTTCTAATAATCGTGGGGATGTCTAAAATATCTTGAAGCAGTTTGATTCAACTAATTTTTATTGAGCAACAAGATGCAGCAGTCAGGATACCCACCAGGAAGACCAGACCCACTCCTTACCGTAGAACTCCTTGGGTCTTCACTCAGAACCTGTGTTAACACAGTCCTTATAAGCTGGGAGATGTACTCTCCAAGACGCAAAGACTCAACATTTCAAGTTAGAAAATAGATGTCTAGAGATGGCATAGAGATACTGACAACAAATGATGTCAGGTATAAAAAAGGAAGAAGGAACAAGTCTATATTACCACTATGAAAGAATTCAGGGATATATGAAGTGCAAAAGGCAAGGTAGAAAAAAATACATAGTTTGCTATCAATTATCTATCAAAAAGGATTATAAATAATAAAATATATTTGCTTATATTAAAAGTACTATAGATCAGAGCTAAACTTCTTTAAATATACCTTGCTTTATAAAGTTAATTTTGGAACCCCATAAATGTTCTACATAAGCAAAAAACAAATTAAATTTTAGGAAATTAATTCCTTAAAATGAAAAGCAAAATGAAATAAGTGAACCTAACTCTATATTCAGTGAGTAGTATAACCACACAGAGCAGAATTATTCCAAACAATTTAAAAATACATCCATCCATTGACTCTAAATCCATCCCTAGTGAAATATATCCTAAGGATAAAAATAACTGCAAAAAAAATTTAAACCGATATGTAATGTTTAAATCATAATGTCCATGGTGCCATTTGTACTGTTATTCTTAGACTGTTGCATATGTATTGTTAGTGAAGCGCATGAGTAATTATCTGGTGACACTGAGAAAGAATATTTTCAGTAAGGGAGAAAAGGCATATAGACATATGATCAATAAAGTTAAGTAAAATTCCATAATCCTAACCTAAATTGTAGCAGCAGTATTAACTCAGAATATATTTCATCTTAAATATATATCCATTCTTTTCCATCTCTGTTCATTTTAAAAGCCTAGAAACAAAGGCTAAGCCAGTGACAACAAGCACCCCTAATGTCCGCTTTTCCTAAAAGAAAGCAAGAATCCTTGGAGAAATGTTTAATGACTAGTCTGTGGCAGGAATTGCACAAGATGAGTCTGGGACATTAAAAAGCAAAGGAACTATGAAAGACTTTTAGGGTCATGTCAAAGGACTCGGGAGAAAACTTGAAGATGCTCCCACTGGCCAAAGGGAAGCCACCTGAGCTTCAATAATGATAACTATAATAGATTAAAAGACATCAAATGTAACTAAATTCATGAGTTTATAAAAATAAAAAATAAACTATTTAGTCATCATTGGAAGATGCAAATGAACCAACTAACTATCTTTAAAATTGGTCAAGAGAGGGGGCATAATCAAGCATTTATGTTGCTTTTCCTAAATGAACTATCCCTCAGGGTAACTGCAGAGTTGATGAAAAGAAGTGTCTATTTATAGATGTATTCTAGCTAATAAACAAGGGTGGCATGAGAGAATTAGCTTATCAACATTTTGCCAACCCCAGTGAATTAATGGGTCTAGCCAATGAGCAACAGTGTGTTCAAACGTGACAAAGAGATAACCAGACACTGCATGCCTCCTGATGCAAGCACACAGCACCACCTGTGAAGCAGGCTTGCCACACACACACACACACACACACATACACACACACACACAAAGTGAACCTGAATACAGTCAAGCCTCTAAATATGACTAAAAATACAGGCAACAGAGGAACTTGTTAAACCATTAAATACAATCAGCAGAATTCAAAGTGTGACAAACTTTCCAGGACAAATGACCCAGACCAGATTCTCCAACAGATAAATTTCAAAGGAAAAGAATACAGAGCAAACCTATAGATTAAAACAGACTTAAGAAAGATATTGATCTATCACAATGTTTAAATGTTATTTATATTCTTATTCAAACAAACTCTAAAAAATGTACAAAACATTCTTATGTATAAATGTATAAAACATATTCTTATTCAAACAAACTCTAAAGAAATGTATGAAGCATTCAGGAAAATTTAAGCACATATTTGTTATTTGATGAAATTAAGGAATTATTGCTAATTTTCTCTATATGAAAATGGTATTGTGGCTATGCTTTTTGAAGAGTTCTTCTCACATAAAGGCATAACCTGAAATATTTAGAAATGAAGTGATAGAATAGCTGGAATTATTCCTGAAATAATTGTGAATGGGGTGGGAAGGAAGTAGGAAGAGAACATAGAAAAAGACTAGCTATGACTTAATAATTATTGAAGCTGGATGACGGATAAATGGGGGTTCATTATCGTATGCACTCTACTTTTGTATATGTTTGCAATTTTCCATTATAAAAAACAAAGAACAAATGCAGCTGACAGCCTTATACAGGCTAAAGTAGCGAACAACAACAGCAACAAAAGGCAACAAGCAATAAGCAGTGTCTAAGAAGTCAGACATGTGCAATAGAATGTGCAGGTTCTTCCTTTTTGAAAAAAAAAAAGGAAGAACCACATGTACTTCACTAACAATACACATGCAACAGTCTAAGAATAACAGTACAAACAGCACCATGGACATTATGATTTAAACATTACACGCTTTCACCTAAGCCCCACTTATCTGAAATTCTCCATTTGTGGAAGACGTTAGCCTCTAATACCACCGTAAATAAAGCTTCACTATTTTTTTATGTTTATTGTAAAAATGCCATTTACATAGCATTCCCTAGCTCTCAAGAAACTTCTTTACACGCCCTCCCATTTAATGTTCCCAACATCTCTGTGGAGATGCCATTATTAATCTTACAGATGAGAATTCTGAATCTCAGAGATGTGAAATGACTTATTCAAGGCCACACATGCTGACGCTGGGACCACAAGCTGGATTTCCCACCTGTCTCCAGCGAGGCTGGGTTTCTACCTGTCCATGTTGGCTCCTCTTTGGGAAGGACATCATGGCCTTCGGTGAATGCACTGGGTCTCTTCCTTGGAGAAGTGGCACTACAATCTCCAAAAGGGCACATCATGCATGAAGCAAGCAAACCCCTCACAATCCATTGATTCTCACATTCCCAAGGTATGCGCCATTTCATTCAGTGTGCCATTACTCTCTCATTTCAATCACATTATTGATGTTGAAAATGTTTTCACTAGTGTTTTAGGCTTCATTGTGCTCCCTGGTTTAAAATATTTGTTTTAAAGCAGCAGCTTTCAGTTCCTAAAGGGTCTTTTTGCAGCTCAACTCATTTAATGCAGTGTCATGGAGCCTCATTTTTACCATGGCAGGTGTGAGATGCCACCCATGTAAACTAAGTTAGGATTCCTGTTTTGGCCTTTACTTCTTAGAAAATAACATCTCCCTAACTTTAGTAGATATTGAAGCTGGATAATTGGCAACAAAGGCAACAAAATTGGCCTCAGTTTCTTGGTGCAGAGCAGGAAGCAAAGCATTAGCTGAGAAGGTTGGCCACACTCTGCCACCCTATATGCCCAGTGATGTGACCAGAGGTCCCAGCAAGGCAGGAGCTTGGACACTTGTGTGGTTCTCTGAGTCAGTCCCTTAATCCTCTAAACTTCACAGTCCCCTTCTAAAAAATGAGGATGATAATCCCGACCAAACCTCAGGTGGTGACAGCTGAGAAAGCCGTCATGTGGGAGTCCTGAAATCACTGGTGTTATTAAGAAACTGTGATAAGAACCAGCTCTCAGAACAATGACCACAGTCGCAACAGTCTGCATTCAGCAAATGCTGGGCATGTGCTGGGCGTGGGCTTTCCCACATTTCATCCTCACAGAGACCATGGAACAAAGGTGGCATTATGATTTCCATTTGCAGATAAGGACCCTGATACACACAGGGGAAGAGTAAATTGTTCAATCACCCAGCCTGCTGGTAGTGAGATAGTTAGATTCCCGGTCTTGCTGATGCCACAACTATTCCCATAACTGCTGGCTACATTGCCTTTGCATCATAAAATCCTAGCACAGGGGTAGCAGATGTAAATACCCAATCAATATTTTAAGCAAATAAACAAATGAATCAATGGAAGAAAGAATGAATGATTAGTATCTCCTGGTGGTAAAGTGATTGTTCAGTCCAGTGCACTGAATTTATGCCTTGTGTACTACTGTGTTGGAGATGTCCAGGGCTTTGTCAAAAACATTTGTCTGCTGATTATGGTAATAATGCATGTTTGTAGTGGAAAATGAGGAGAGTGCAGAGAAGTATAAAGAAGAAAATAAAACTCATCCATAATCTACCCTTCAAAAGGTAGGTGCTATTGACATTTGGGTGCATTTAACCTTAGAAAATAGAAAATCTTGGATAGTCCAAGACCCCAAGTGGTCCTTTCTGTTTCTTCAAATGTCTTGATACAGAGATTGTGCACACTGAGGAACTCAGTAGAATTCTAGTACCCTCTAATAATAATAATAATCATCATTTATACAGCATTTAACATGTTATAGGCATCATTCTAAATGCTTTGCATACTAACTTATTTACCAGCTGGAGAAAAAGCTACTTTATTGGTAAATTTCAAAATTTTATAGTATCATAAAATTTAGCCCAATAACCTTAAACTCTTCTCTCTTCCCTTTCTTTTCTCTAAGCTCACAGGGAAAAAAAAATCTTTTTTAGTTAACATATGAGCAATGACTTATTAAGCAATAGCTCTGACCAAAACATTAGGTAAGGCTCTTGATAAAGAGGATACCTTCCCTCTGACCCAAAAGATCTTGTTGGGTTATTAAGGAAACAGGACATAGGCCCACTAAGTAGTAAAATTCACTTTAGACCAGTAGCATCAGCCACATCTGGGACTTGTTAGAAATGTAAATTTTCCAGCCCCATCCCAGACCTACTGAATTAGAAATGCTGGGGTGGGAGCCAGTGATGTGTGATTCAACAAGCCCTCCAGGTGATGCTGATGCACACTTAAGTTTGGGAATCTCTGCTTTAAAGGGCTTCGATACCAATCATAGCTGCTGTAAGACTGTGGACTGGAGCAATCAGGAAAGCCTTTCTGGAGGAGGCGATTCTTAACTTGAGCCCAAAGAGGTCCTCTTTAGAAGGAGGAGAAATGAGGAGTAAGGGAGTACTAGGCTTAAGAATTTGAACAAAAGATGAGTAGCTCTGTATAAGCCAGGGTTCCCTAAAGGGACAGCATGAATAGGATACACAAACACACACACACACACACACACACACACACACACACATATACATATATACACATATATAATACATTTATATACATATAATAAATATAATATTTATTAAGTATTAACTTACATGATCACGAGGTCCCACAATAGACTGTCTGCAAGCCTGAGGAGCAAGAAAAGCCAGTCTCAAAACTTAAGAACTTGGAGTTCAACGAGGGCATGAAGCAACCAGCATGGGAGAAACATGTAGACTGGGAGGCTAGGCCAGTCTCACCTTTTTACGTTTTTCTGCCTCCTTTATATTTGCTGGCAGCTAATTAGATGGTTCTCACCAGATGAAGGGTGGGTCTGCCTTCCCCAGCCCACTGACTCAAATGTTAATCTCTTTTGGCAACACCCTCACAGACACACCCAAGATCAATACTTTGCATCCTTCAATCCAAACAAGTTGACACTCAGTATTAACTATCACAAGCTCCCCTTGCTGCAGCTGGGCAGTACAGCCAGAACTTGCAGAAATCCTTCACTCCCTCACTTTTAGCTCTCAGTCCTGTCACCATGAGTCAATAGCCGTCAATGGTGATTACTGTGAAGAGGCAGGGAAATGCCGACTGGGGAAAAAGGCAGTGAGAGGTACAGGCAGCAGAGAGCCAGAGGTGATGGAGAGGCAAGTCTTGGAGCCCACAGGCAGGCCCTCATTGACAGTCCTGTCCCCAAAAGTCATACTCCGTGTCCTCTGTTACCACAGGCTGCTGAGCCTGCACCCAGGACTCCATGGTCTCCAAAGAGGGCACAGAAAGACCAGAGCATGAGAGTCAGATCATCCATCAGTCAACGGGCACATTTCCACAAAGGTCATATCATATGAACAGCCGTGGGCCGGGCAGGAGGGGGTTGAATGGCCAGGTCCTCTGGTCCCAGGACTGCTTTCCCTTATGTCCATTTGTTTACTTTTCCCCTACTCTACCCTGCAGGACAGACGGGCTGACCCTCTTAAGTCTATATTTGCCAAGCTCCTAGGTCAGCAGGCTTCTGACTGGCTCAACCAATGAGGATGGCAGGAGAAAGAGAGAAGCCAGGAGATTCATCCCCTGCTCTCTCTGCTTCAGATGGCATCTCCAGCCATAGCTGATGATCTTTATGGCTGTGGCCCCCATCATAGGCTCTGGCAAACTTCCCTTTGTCTCCCCAGCCCCTACTTCACCAGTGCCTAGGGATTCCTGGGGCTGCTAATTCCAGATTAAATTTGCTCCACTGAGCTAGGTGGTCTGCGCTTTCTTTTCTCTGCTGGGCCTTGTCTGATCTAATGACCTGCCCTCCTCTGCCAGCCCATTCCCCCTCAACATCTTCCAGAGTTGAGAGCCCTTCTAAGGTTCTCAGTTCTCACACAATGCCTAGTCTTCTTGGCAGACCCCAAACTCCTCTCCAGCTTCATTTCCGCCTGCTCTCCTATAGCTGAAGAGGAAGCCTCACCAATTTTTCCGTATCTGATGTCCTAGGCCTTGCCCATCCATGTATCCTTGTACTGGCCTCCTTCACCTTACCTGTATTGAGCTATCAAAGCCCTCTCCTGCCTTCAGCACTCAGAGTGAACACCCACCCCTGTTTTCAGGAAACCTGTCTGCTCATATACCCTTTCTCCTCTGATCCTTCAGGTCTCTTCTGACACCCGGCCTATCTCACATACAACATGAGAATATCTACTAGAGATTTGCATAGATTTGGTCCCCAGCTCTGTGAGGGCAGGTCCAAGACATCCCAAATCTCTGTTTCCCCACTATCCCAGGCACAGAACTTTCCATAGAATAGAGTCCACTGACACATCCTCACTGATCTCACAGCCTCTAACCTTGCTGCCTCTCTCATCTATTCTCTACACTGCTGTCTCAGTGGTCCCCTTAAAATTGTCAGGTTAGCTGCCTGCCCCTTCTGCAAGCCCTTCAGCAGCCTTACTGCCTTCAGGATAGGGTCTGTACTTCTCAGCATGGCCTACAGGCCTCCTTCGATGTGGCTAGGCTTGCAGTGGTGCTCTGGATGGGTTGCTGACTTAAATGGAGGGTAGAGACTGTATCTTCCCCTCCTTCTGACCTGTTCCCCACCCCACCTGTCCCCCAGCTATGCCCAGGTCTGAGCACATAGGTAGCAACTATATAATAATCAGGATTTGGTTCCTTGATGGATTAATTTTTAAGAACATAGGAGAGAGACTGAGGCAGACACAGACTTAAATCCTAGCTCCATCACTCCCTAGTCCTCTCACTTCTCCAAGCTTTACCTTCTTTCCTGCAATATGGGTACCTCCATCAAAGAACAGCAAACTAATCAATAAGAGCACTTCTGGCCTACTGCCAGGGCCTCCTAAGCACTGGCTATTGCACCATTATTGGCCAAGATACCCCTCCCACACAAGTCCCCTTGCCTTTGAGGGAGTTTTGGTCTACCCTTCTCATAGAAAGACCGGTCCTTTCGTGCACACTGCTGTAGAGGGGCGGGGATCTCTCCTGCTCTTTGCCACTCACCCTGACTCTAAACCTTCTCCCTTCTGTCTCTTTGATGGCATGAAGACATTCAGCTCCCCACAGGGTCCTCCAACTCACCAGTAGTCTTAGAGCCTGCAGATTAGAGCAAGCTAATGCCTCCTTCGATGAGGAGTGAAAAATGTTGTCCTGGTGGAGGGTACTCCAACATTCTGTGTTTGGGGGAAACTTCACACAGCTTGACAGTCTGAGGTTCTGATGTCCTGGCCCTGTCTCCTCATAGGTCACTCAGTCCTGAGGGGAGGAGATGCCAAACATGGGGTAGAAGCTCAATGGTTCCTGTGAAACAAGAACTGGTTGAAGTGAAGAAGGGTGGGAAAGTCATCCTCAGAGGGTCAGAAGTTTCCCTTCAGTAGAAACTTCAGTTCAGATTAACAAATATTTGCGGTTTAGCTAAGATAGGCCAAGAACTGAAAGAGCTAAGACTGGGTTTTTTGAGAATCCCATTTTTTCAACTCTATAACCCCTGGTCCTTACGTAGTGTTTGTTCTCAGCAAAGGCTTAGGAAAACAAAAGGAAAAGACGGGGAAGGAGGGAAAGAGGTAATAGAGTCCCTACTGTGTGACAGGACCTGGGATCTAGAGATGGACAAGAAGCACTCCCTGATCCCGTGGGACCCACATGTCCTAGAGCATCCTCACTGCTCAGACATGACCACCGTTGAGATGGTCTGTCTCCCACCCCGGCACTCGGCTTTCTGAAGGCAGGCCCTCCCATTAGTTCTCCTCAAGTGGGGGCTTTGAGCACACCTCTGGAGACAGAAGGCTGGTGGGAGACCGAGTGCACACCTGAGAAAGAACTGAGGGACTATGGACTCAGCCAAGTGAGAGGCCCCAATAGCAAGGGGTGATGAAAGGGAAAGCACTCACACGGCAGATACACCGACCGTAGCATTCTGGGAGCTTCCCGAGCAATTAGGCCTGGAGCGAAGCCTTGGAGAATAAGGCAGGTTTATTTGAATGAAGAGGAAGGAGCAGGGGCATGTGAGCAGTGGACAGGGCAGGAATACACGTGGATGAGTCAGGAAACACAGTAGAGAGGCTACATTAGCCAACAAGTGTGCCAGGTATAGGTTCCATCCAGAGAAGTATTAGTAAGTACCAATAAAACTGTTAGCAAAACCTAACAACACTATTGCCCTAAGCAATTTATCACTTGCTTTTATACACAGTTTCCTTCAGTTGTCAGAAGGAGCCTCTTAGCCACCACTTGGCAATCCCTGTTCAATTGCTTCTCATATTCCCCTCGTCAACCATTTCACACCCTTACCACGTTCTTGACATTTCTACCACCTCCTCATGCCCCTTGCTCTCAGTGCATGATCCTGTCTCCTGCTTCACATAGAAACGGAGACCCTCCAGGAAGCTTTCTTCTCAGGTTAGACACCACTGCTGGCTGCCATGTGCCCTAGGTCTGAACACCTGTTTATGCAGATGACTTTCCAGCTAGACTGGGAGTTCCTTGAGGCCCTGTCTTATTTATCTCCCTGTCTCCTGGGCCCAGCACATAGTCTGAACCAGAGTGAAGGCTTAGGAGATATATGCTGAAAGAATCAATGATTCCTATTTGCTTGTGGAGTAGTTATCATCATCTCCACTTTACAGCCAAAGGAATTAACTGCCAAGGTTGCCCTGCAAGCAAGGGCAGAACTAACTCTTAAATACAAAACTTCTGATCTCTGGGTCAGTACTCTCAAGGCCCTAAGATTCTCAAGAGAGGAGTCCGTGAGGGTCAGTAGGATGCCTTGTGCACTATCACCCAAGACAGCAGAGATGAAGCTGCTCGGATGGCCATCACTGTGCAACTGATGTATCTGCTCATGTCTAATCTGTACATTCACTTCTCTGCCAGTCATCCTCAGACAGTGCAGGATGAAGGGTTGTATGTGGAGAAGCTCTGTGGGTGGAGAGCAGCCAACATATGGCTCCTATGCCTTCCTGTTTATGCATGTTGATATTTCCCCGTGCCATTTGCTGAGCCCATATCCTCTGTTTGTTTTGAAGTTAGTATAGTGAACTTGGCCTGACTTCTCTCTCTGTGCCAGCTCTTGGCACACTTCTAACTAGATGGTTTCACTGAAGGGTTTCCCTGGCATATATGTAATTGCTGTGGTGCCATTTGCCCTTCCAAGGATGTGAAGATGGGAATGCCATGCGCCTCCCAGAGAATGAGACATGAAAAGTCAACAGCAGAGAGTAAAAGAGTCAACGTTTCCCCTTACCTCAGACTCTCTCTGCAACTCCAGTTGTCAGGAGATGGGGTCCTAAAGGGGGGGTGGTTTTAGGGACTTTTCAGCACACACAGGTGGCATTGTTTCATGTGGCTCTGCTACTCCCTTGCTCAAAACCTTTTAAAGACCCCCTTGTTCTGCAGGGTCTGTCAAGAGCACCCTCCTTCCTGCTTCACTGCCTTCTACCCCTGCCCTCATGCTTGTCTCTGCACCCAACTCTCCAACCAGTTTACCATGCCCCAGCCATTTCACCATTGCTCACCTGTGCTCTTGCCACTCCCTGCACCTGGAATGCCTTTCCTACTCTGCCCCACACAAAGAATTATCACATTTGATACCAGATTATTATATTACTGCAAAGACTGGTTTGTTGTATCCATTCTACAGATGAAGAAACTGCAGTTTAGAAAAGCTGAGTAACGTCCATGGTGACGCAGTTAGTCAGTGGCTAGCTAGGATTTTGACCTGAGATCTCTTTCATGGCAAACTCAATGCTCTTAAACACTTCATGCTTCTATGCTGTATTCTCATTTCTCAGGATTCAGTTCATACTTCCCCTCCTCTCCAAAGTCTCTCCTGATCCCTCTATACTCTGCCAAAAGCCTCTCTCTCTGTCTCTCCCCACACCTCCTCCAGGCCGACTTCCAGCAGAGCACCTGAAATGGTGCACTTGCCATTCTAGCACTTACTCTCTATCTCCCCACTGGATCAGGCATGCCCCAAGTTAAGGGAGGACTCATTCGTGGCACTTATAGGAAGCTCTGACAAACCTGCAAGCATCCAGTACAATGTTTTTAAATGAGCTAATTAATGAGTGACAAAGATAGCCTAAGTCTTAGTAAATGCAAAGGGTGACAAGAGCTAAAACTCATTCTTCCCAGAGTGACACATCCTTCTTTCATCACCACAATACCTGGCATGTTTTTTGAGTTTCCAGGATTTACACTCAAGAGGCTATCAATTTTCTCTTGGACAATTTTCCTGCACAATGTGTGTGCTAACCTCATATGACATATGACACCTGCAGCAGAGTCTGGCTGATGATTGCTTCTGGGCACACAACTAGACCATGTATCCTGCTCTCTTTTGCAGTGAGGGGTAGCCATGTGACTGAGTGTCATGTGGCTGTGATATCCACATTTCCAAATGGAGCACACTTTACTCTAACAAACACCATACTTAAATATTGACTCATATGAAGTGACTTTTATGAAAGAATCCAGGGTGGAGTTCCCTGACTTCCTCACAAATGCCTACCTGAATGAGGCTTTACCTTCTCATGAACAGATCTGTAACCCTTCTCTCTGTCTCCTTTACCTGGAGGCAAAATGCCCTTCATGGTCTTCTACTGGTGCCATCGTCTTTAATTCAAGGGAAAGGACATGCTTATTACTCTCCTTAACATATGGGAAAACAAGCTACTAATGATGTTCTTTCTTGCTCATCTATCATGGGAAAGAGAGAAACTATGGAATAACTCAAGAGTTGGATGAGACCGCTGATGCTATGAAAACCCTGGTTACTGAGTGTGCCTGATCCAGGGAAGCACTTTCTCATTTTCTCTTAAGATAATTTGCACACAGGGATTCCCCTGGTAAGATGTGTCATTTTTACAGAGAGAAAAAGAGAAGGATGGCAGACACGTGGCTGAATGAGTCACACCATCTCCCTGCTCTCCTCATCCTTATTAGAGCAGTTAGCAATACTGTGCACTAGTTGTCTGTGTTTATGTTCTCATCTCCCTCCCCACTGGTTTTGTTTTTGTTTTTGTTTTGTTTTGAGACGGAGTTTCACTCTTGTTGCCCAGGCTGGAGTGCAATGGCACATCCTTGGCTCACCGCAACCTCTGCCTCCCGGGTTCCAGCTATTCTCCTGCCTCAGCCTCCTGAGTAGCTGGGATTACAGGTGCCCACTGCCACACCCTGCTAATTTTTGTATTTTTAGTGAGACAGGGTTTTACCATGTTGGCCAGGCTGATCTCGAACTCCTGACCTGAAGGGATCCACGTGCTTCAGCCTCCCAAAATGCTGGGATTACAGGTCCCCTCCTCATTGTTGTATGAACTTCTGGAAGGAGGGATTTTGCCCTATTTTCTCCATATGCCCTGTTCTTAAACCTCATCACCCTTCAGTAAAAGTGTGCTAAATAAATGAATGTATGAGGACATGGGCCAAAGTGAGGATCCCTCACTGAATTCTTTCCCAGATGGTCTACAGTTGGGAACTTCACTGTGACTTATTTATGCTCTTATTCCTATACTGTAAATAAAAAGCACATAACAGGAGAAATAATCATAGAGTCCAGATAAGTCATCTCTCACCTTCACGACTACACCTCAAGTATCTCAGATTAAAAGGATCAAACTCCAAGCACCAACAAACAGATCACCTACTGTGTGCCAGCACACTACTGGAGATGCAGTTAGATAGAGGTGGCCGTGTAACTGAGTGTCATATGGCTGCGACGTGCACCTTTCTAAGCTGAGCACACTTCACTATATCAAACACCATATCTAAATATTAACTCCTATGGACTGACTTTTGTGGAAGAGTCCAGAAGGTGGAAGATGCCACACTCATTTCTGAACACTGCAGAAGTACAGGGCCCATGGCTACAGTGCAGGACAGCCCAGCTAAGGGTTGGATTGGGGAAGCTACATAGTTTTCAGGGTCCATAACAAAATGAAAATGCCAAGGATGAAATCAATCACCTCTTCCCACAGACCTGCTGCCTCAACTCACAGTGGTCAGGCCAGCTCCAAACTGCTGCACCTCCCCACCAGGAGTGAAGGTGAATGAGAGGTCTTTGTAAGCCTCCGTTGAGTGTGCTATGGCACTGCTGGCCAGAGTGAGAGTAGCTTCCACATTGTCCCACCCTGAGATGCCATGGGGCACCCACTAGATCCTGACTCTCCCTGTACCCACACCTAGGCACAGCTAGGGGAAGAGGGTGACAGAAGACCATGGGCCTCCTCCAAGCAATGCAGCCTGGTCACTGCCCTTAGCAGTATAGGGCAGGGAGGGGAAGGAGAAGGGCAGGCAAGGCCCAGGATGCTTGGGAGTGGCAGCAGGCAGCTGAGAACCCATTCTGGCGAAACTTAAAGATAGCAGGAGGTAGGACCATGTGTGAGCCAACGCTCAGCCTTGGGAGCATGTTCCATTGTCCTACCAGGCTTCACTTATAAAACACAAATTCAGAGATAAGTTATCACAAATTTTAAGACTAAATCCGGGAGCATTAAACCACCCCTCAGAACACAGGGCCTGGTTCTGTGCCCACAGAGCTGGCCCTGGGCTAAATAGAGTGTCATTGACTATCTTGATCTGTTTTGTGTTGTTATAACAGAATACTTGGACTGGGTAATTTATTTTAAAAAGAGGTTTATTTGGCTCACAATTCTGGAAGCCTAAAAGTCTAAGCAGCATGGCCCCGGCCTTTGGTGAGCTTTTGGTGAGAGCCTTGTTCCATATCACAACATGGTGGAAAAGGGGATGGCCAGGAGAGTGCAGGGGAGAGAGACCAAACTCGAGAGGCAAACTCGCTGATAACAACCCACTCCCACGAGAACCAATCTATTCCCATGGGAACTATCCCAGCCTCTGAGAAAGAGATTAATCCATTTTGATGATCTAATCACCTCTTAAAACCACCACCTCCCAATACCATTAAATTGACAATTAAATCTCTCATGAATTTTGGTGGGGCCAAACCATATCCAAACCACAGCACTGACTATAGAATCAAGAAGAAATGGGAAACAGAAGTTATCAGACAAACACTAAGGAGGAAGTGGAACCCAACTTCAGTATGAGTCCTGGAAAGGCATGAATGGGCAGAGAGCTGAGAGAGACTATGACAGCTCATCCTGACTGGATGTAGGAGAGGGCAAGCCTGGGCTGTGTTCTGTACCTGTAGCTCTCCAAGTGTGGTCCCAGACAAGCAGCACCAGCAGCACTGGGAAACTTGCTAGAAATTCACATTCTTAGGTCACCCTACACCCACCAAACCACAACCTCTAGGGCAGGGCCCAGCAATCTATATCATAATAACCCTCCAGATGATACCAGCGCATACTCATCTGTGAGAACCCCTGGTCTAGACCCAGCAGTGTTTGTAGACCGTCAATACTCACAGTGATCCCACAGAGAGGAAACGTAACAGAGGCAACGCAGAAAAGTGTTTCAGAGCGGAGGCTGTGGAGTCAGATTGCCTGGAGTTGAGCCCCAGCTGGGTCACTGCCTCGCTGTGTGACCTTGGACAACTCAGTTAACCTCTCTGTACCTCCACTTCCCATCTGTAAGATGATAAAGATCTCACCTCTTAAGGTTGTTCTGATGATCAAACAAGTTAAGACTTGTCAAGTGGTTGGAAGAGAGTCTAGCATATAGTAAGTATTCTGCAAGTGCTTTTTAATAAAAATACAATGATGGATGTTAGCATTGATCAAGCACTATATATTTGGCACTGGGATATATTTATGGTGATGATCTCATTTGATTGTCACCCAGGTTGTTGCTTTACTATTCATCTTCATTTTACAATGGAGAAGCTTGGGGAGCAAATCCCCAAGGGCAAACAGAAATTAAATTCTGGGTCCGCTGCTTACTAGCCCTAAGTCTTTGAACCCGTTGATTACCTTATTGATCCTCACTTTTGTCCTCTCTGGAGTGACAAAGAATTTGTCTGATTTGGTTGCAGTGAGGATCAAATTAAGTTCTGAAAGGAGTCTGGCACATAGTAGGCCCTCAAACATGCTCACTCTTTGGTGGTAACCCATATACCTGTTCTGTGGGGTGGCCTGCTCGCACACTAGCTACCATGCTATTTGCAGGATGAGGTTTGTCCACCCAAATCTCAGCACACAGATGCCAGAGAGCTCTTAATTGCCACATCCCTCTCCCAGCCCTGCTAATAAGAGAGAAACCTCCCTCCCATTATTCCCAAACCATTCTGTTTGATGCAGCTGGAAATTGTGGCCTAGTCTTTCACCCTGTCTTGGCCATTTCTGCTATCTTTCTCCTTGAAGAAAGCACATAAATATTCAAAGAACACTGGCATTTAGATGCCCTACAATTTAAGGACCTATTTAAAATTAAGCATGCTGAATAAAAGGCCTTTATGAGGTGTTCTAAGCCCCTATAAAATACCATTGCCGACACCTCAGTAAGCGGGTTATTTGCAGCTTCATAAACAGAGCTATGTGGTGGGTGTCTCAGCTGCACTTGTCTCTACCTTTGTTCCTTCTCATAAATGTGGATTGGACCCTTGGAATACAGTTATGTGAGCCTAGCAGAAGGCACCAAGCTCAGCCTTGGATTGGTGATTCGCTGAAGAATGATGTCCTGGAGCATGAGTAATCTCCAAGTAAGAAGAAAAGTAAACAGAGTAGGGGTTAGTGAAACCCACACATAAATCTGAAGGTCCAAAATGCCCTTCTTCCTCTACATCTGCCTGGTGGTGGAGGGCCTGGACAATCTGCAAGCTCCCTCGCACATCTCTGCAGGGGCCTCTTGTGGCTGCGAGGGACTGAGGTACCCCCACTCCAGTGGATCTCAGGTCAGTGTCTCTCCGGGAAGTGGCCTTTGAACTATCTTCATTGAAGCCATTTTCCCCGCTTTCTCACAGAAATGCAAAATGAAAATTCAAAGGGAAAACTACACACATACATTGTCCTAATGTCAATCTTTTGGTTTCTACATTTTACTACAGTTACATAAGATGTAACCATTGAAGGAATTGAGGAAAGGGGACACAGGACTTCTCTGTCCTGCCTTTGCATATTCCTATGAACCTATAATTATTTCAAAATAAAAAGTCAAAATGAATTCAATGGGAGACACCGGGTTTTGAAGTGTGTCCTTGGCTGCTCAGTGAATGGCACATGATGTGATGGGCTGTCATCACCTGCCACAGGGAACCAATTCCTGAAAGAGTTTGAGTGATTTATGTTTTTTGTAAACTGATCCTTGTCATTTAAACTCAGGAAGAAAATTTGATTTGCTAGACATTTGTTAAATTGTCCACTAAGTATCCTGCTCTGTGCTGGACTGTTGAATTTGGTACTTGCTTAAAGGAATTTAGTAGTTATAATTACAACAAACAACAATATTATATAATGGAGACTGCTATGTTTTGTACTATACTAAGGCCTTTAAATCTTTGCACAGGCTAGTTTCTTGGTCAGCACTTAACAAAATTCTCATTCGTTGGTTGTCTGATTCAATGCTGTTTTTCCTATGTACATCTTGATTAATTTCAATTCAACAAGCAATTCAACAAATGCCTGTTGAGCACCTATTATGTAAAGTCTGGAACTCAACAAATACCTACTAAAACTGATAATAACCCTCAGTGCGGTAGGATTCAAATAAGTAAGTCCAACCATGGCCAAACTGGGCTAACCATAGTAATGGCCATCACAGAGCACTCACCATATGTTGTTCATTGCAACAATACTGTGTGATAGGTGCTATCATTGTCATCATTATCACCGTCATCTTCATTCTCATGTCATAAAGAAGTAGGGAGATGAACAAACTTACCCAAGATCATACAGCTAGTGAGTGGTAGAGTAAGGATTCAAACCCAGCCGTATAGTTGCGGCATCTGGATTTTTGACCCTACGCTACACTGCCTCTTTCTAAGAGACATAACCAAAAAGGGTACAGAGTGCTATGGAATCCCCTAGGCATGAACAATTCAGTCTGAGTTGAAAAACAAAAGATTTCCTAGAGAAAGTGACGTCACAACTAAGTTCTGAAGAGTACAGGTTCAGTAAGCAGAGCTGAAGAGAAAGCATTCCAGGTGGACTGAGTTCCCTGAGTAAAGGAGCAATGACTGGTGTTCTCCATGGCTATGTACACCAAGCACTGCTTTCCTCACCGTTGTGTGGTGACGCCTGCCCATCAAAGCCCTAGGAACTCAGATCCCATGTGGCCAGATATGTCCACCATCACGGCAGTCCGTCTCTTGCTTCGTAAGCCCTCCAAGAGAACTCGCTTTTGTCATGGGAAAGTGCGAGACTGTCTTCCACAGTAGTGGAGTTGCCTGTTCTTGTTCTCTGGGCTGCAATTAATTTTTGGCCCCAAAACACAGCAGAAATACCTTTAAGTACTCAGGCAAGAATCTTTTTAGTCTGGTAAAAAATATGTAACATGAAGTGTACCCTCTTAACAAATTTTTAAGTATACAATACGGTATTGTTAACAATATGCACATTGTTGTACAGCATGTCTCTAAAACCTTTTCATTTTGTGTGACTGAAACCCAGCTAAGAATTCAAAGACAAAGAGTTGAGTCCCAAGTGGTGTACCTTGGATTAGGGTACTATCCAAGGTAATAAAATACCAGTGCCCAGAGTAGCAGTTTCTCTGGTTGGTCCTCGGGAAATGCTAAAACAGAGAGAAAATCTTACTACTATCTTCTGCAATTATCTCACCAGTGTTGAAAGTAAGACAGAAATCAGAGATAAAAACAGAATGGGAAACATTTTCCTTAAATAAAATAAACTAGAAAAAATACATGAGACCACTTTGGAAACGACAGTGTTTCAAAGATGGGTTGTTTTCCAAAGACAACACTGTGGCCATTGTCTAATGAGCACTGCACTGGGAGTCCACTGAACTCTAGTCCAAATCCCACTTTTGCTTCTCAGACAGCAATATCTGCCACTCCAACTTTGTACAGGTCAAAAATAAAAATGAGATACTGCATGAGAAAGCAGTCTATAACAGGAAAGCATTAATACATAGGATATTGTTACTGCTAGTAAAGTAACAAGTAATGCAGAAAGATTGGACAGATTTACTCCTACAAAATAAAAATATCTTAGGTTCTGATTTCCTCACAGATATACTAGATTAGAGCTCGAAGTCCTCTTTTTATGGAATTAGCAAAGCCTGTCCGTAAAACGAATACCAGCTCTCCTTTGAAGAACCCTCATTTCTAGCGTATCTCGATTGATAAGGCAGGACATTTGGCAATAGCCTAATGACAGAACAGGGAATTTACCTTCTCTGGACCAGAAAATGAGGTGCCAGAACATGCAGAGAGGTCTCAGGTCAGACCCTGTTAATCTGAACAACAGGTCCCAGAGATTATGTTGAGTGTGAGGTCACGTTATCCAACCCCAAACTAAAACCACACTCACACCACATTCAGACAGTCAAAACACTTAATCATTTACCAAACTCTGTGGAGTCCCTGTATTCCATGGTCTCTGTCCTAAAGTAATTTTCTGGAAAAAGTTGTAGAAGTGAGTTTATGGAGCATCTTGAGATTTCACCTGAGGATTTTAAATATTATCCCTAAATTTTGCCTAAAGAATTTAAATAAAAGAATGGTACGATCAGTCTTGGTTTTTAGAAAGGTAGTGAGACTCTCTTTGAGACAGGAAGAGCAGCTAAGGACAGGTAATCTCAGCAAGAAAGAATAAATTCTGGCCTGGTGCAGTGGCTCACGCCTGTAATCCCAGTACTTTGGGAGGCCAAGATGGGTGGATCACCTGAGATCAGGAGTTCAAGACTAGCCTCGTCAACATGGGGAAACCCCATCTCTACTAAAAGTACAAAAATTAGCCGGGCATGGTAGTGCATGCCTGTAATCCCAGCTAATGAGGAGACTAAGGCAAGAGAGTCACTGGAACCTGGCAGGCGGAGGTTGCAGTGACCCGATATCATGCCACTGCACTCCAACCTGGGCAACAGAGGAAGACTCGGTCTCAAAAATAGTAATAATAAAAATAAAATAAATTCTGAACTAATAGTAATGACAGTTGGAGAAGAAGGCACAGATTCTAGAAATAATTTAATGGGAGACTCTACTGGGCTTAGTGTCTGGTTGGACAGAAATAAAGAACTCTTGAAGGTTGCCTAGATTTCTGAATTGGCATCTGAAATAACATTGGTGTCATTCACCAGGCCATAGAATACAGAATGAGGAAGAGTAGGCTTAAGAGAGGAGATAGTAAGAATGAGGAATTCTACTGGAGGCCCCAGAGTAGGGGCAGTCCTGGTGGAAATAGGTCTAGGATACAGGAATATTTCTTGGCTGGACTGAGAGTTGTCTGCAAGTTTATGATAATTAAAAACATTAAACAAAAACATTGGCCAGGCAGTGTAGACTGTAAAGATATCAGATACCAAATCAGAACCTAGGGAACACCATAGCTTACAGATGCAGAGAAAGTCTCACAAGATACTAAGAAGCACCAACCAACGAAGTGGGAGTAAACCCAGGAAAGAGTGCTAAGTGATGCCATGCAGAGACAGAGGTAGAAATTCAGTCAAATTTGCCCAGAATAAACAACACCAGATCTCAAGGTGATGATCTGATATTTCAGAAGAAATGAGCAATGAAATGTTTGTTGAGTACCAGCCATTTCTTAAAGTTCTGCTAGGAAACCAGAGAACTATAAGACACAACTCCTGCCTTCAAAGCACCTCAACTATTGATAAAAATGGATGACTACCAAAATAAGGGTATGAACCCTGAGAGTCATGAAAAGTCAAAGTGGGGGCAGGGAACAGGCAGTAAGAAAGGCTTTCTGGAGAGGTAAATTGACACTTGAAAAGTGGCAAAGTGCTAGGTGGTGAACTAGGGATCCACAAAACAGGAACAAAGTCCAGAAGGGAAAGAAAAGAGGGCCCTGTGGGATGCAACTTGGCTGCAATCCAAGCTGTGTCCTTACCTACACTCTCCCTTGAAGCCATGTTAAATGACATGCAGTTCCTCCAAAACTCCAAGCTGCCATGCCTCCAGGCCTTTTCATATACTCTGTCCACTACCTGGAGTGCCTCACACTTTTCCTATGCCCTAGTCCTGTCATCTCCTCTTGAGACTGTCCTATGATGCCTATGCTTGCCCTAGACAGATTAGCAGACTGTGAGTTCTTAGAGGGCAGAGTCTGTATCTCAACTATATATCCCCAGGTCCAAATTTAATATCATTCAATTCACAAGATCATATTTGTTAAATAAATAAATGAATGGTAACCAGCAACATGAAACCAGATGGAAAAGGCAGGGAAGATGCCTTGGGAAGCAATATGTTTTTTAACTGATGATTCACCTGGTGTTAGAGTTTATAAATTTACTTTACATTATTCCAATGTGAGACAAACTGACAGATCAATAGATTTTATAGTGGCAGTGTGAGGCATGAATTAGATTTCGGGAGAAGCAAACACCATCTCTAGATTTAGAATTTTTTTTTTTTTTTTTTTTTTTTTTAGCCTATCAACTTTTTAACCACAAAATGCATTTTAATCCAAAGCATGCTGGGTAATCACTTCTGAAATATCGCAGCATATCCATAACTGATCCCCTGGAGCCTGGGAGCCTAGCTTTATGGCAAGATAAATGTTTTCCATCTTTGACTTTTTAATATTCAGAGAGTCATTGGCCTCAGAGAATTGTAGTTAACCAGTTTCCACTTCCTATTGTGCTGGGCTCTGCCTGCCCTGCTACCCATCCCATTCTATGAGCACTGATGGAGGACTGCCTTCAGCAGCCTTTACTCCTCACTTCCTAGCTGTAATTAATTTTCTATTACCTATTTATCCAGCCTCACCCTGGTGAAGAATGCAGGTTCTACAGACTACTCTGGTTCGAAACCTAGTTGCAACATTTTTTAGCTGAGGGACACTGGGGAAGTTCCTGAGACTCAGTTCCCTTACTTCTAGGGAGGGGATTATAATACACCTACTTTATGGGGTAATGGTTCCCAGCTGGGGACATTTGGCATTGTCTGGAGACATTTTTGGTTGCCAAGATTAGGAAGAGAATGGCATTGGCTACTAGATAGAAGCCCGGGGATGCTGCTAACATCCTACCATGCACAGGACAACTCCCACAACAAAGAAGTATCCAGCCCCAACCATCAACAGTGCCAAGGTTGAGAAATTCTGCTCATGAGGTTATTATGAAGGAGTCAATGAATGTTGGCTCTTCTCCACCTCATCATCAGAATACCATCATTTCTCTTGGCCTCTAGCTTCTTCATTCAAAATCCTTATGTGTTCTTTCTTCTATCCCCAACACAAATATCCTGACACAAGCTCACATCTTTTCAAACCTTTTCACATCAGTGTCTCTACTTCAGCACCTTCCCCCTACTCTTCACACAGCCAAATTCTATCTGTCTTCAAATCAAAGCCCAAACTCATCTCCTCCCAAAAAGGCCCTAGCAACCCCAATCCATCAGCCTCACTCTCACTTTACCTTCTTGTCATAGTGACCCTGGGCATGTTCCTTCCGTTTCTTACACTCAGTTTCGTCATCTGTGAACTAGGCAATGATGGGGCCTTTTATGGATCTCAATATCCACAACCCTTGTCTAACCAAGTATCAAAACTACTGAGAAATACAGCAAAGTTAAGGAAGACAGTTTGAGAACAAAGCAAAGTTAAATCTCCGAAGTTTATGTCTGCAGACATTATTACTATGATTTGAATATATCTTCTAGATTTCCCTTGATTTTTTTTCTGATTTGCTGGCAAATTCTCTCTCATAAGGTTAGAAGAAAAGCTCTTTTTATGTAATTATTTGGGGGAGGGGAAACCAAATGGTTATTAAAATCCCAGTGCACTGCTTCCCTGTGCTCTTCTGCCCCAGGCTCTCAGAGATGGAAGGTTGACCATATGTTCCAATAAGCTTCACCCTCAGAGGCTTTTAGCTTCCATTAATAAATGTAATTGAGAGCAATGAAACATTTGGATCTCACTTTAATAAGTCAACAAAATGTAAATGAGGACTGCGGTTGGCAGGAGCCTTTTGTCCTGGAAAAGGAGGCATCTCTTCCACCTGCAGCCTGCTTTATTTAGGGGTTCATGACGGAAAAGGGGATGAAATGAAACCACCCATGTAGAAAACCATTTGCAGGTGAGGTTTGAGAAGCCCCCACACCCCAAGTGCCTCTGAGGTATACTCAATACAGTGCCTGAAATTCCACTATGAGTGGCTCAATTTATTCTTATCCACAGATGGTTCCTCCCTCAGGGCTCACTCCTAACATTGCCTTTGAGACTAACCCTGCCCCTGGTCTGGAAGAATTTAAGAAGTTTGAGTGGTGAGTAGAAAAAACATCAAATGCCTGATAAAATTGTCTTTTTACATAGTGATAATTCAGTAACAGTCACACACTCACCTAGAAACCTCAGCCTCACACTGTCAAGCTGAAATGTAATGGACAAAGGTGGAAAATAAGTTCCTGTCCTCAGATCATTCTGTCTAACCTGGGAGAAAACATCACAAGGGCAAAGCCATCAGAGAGAAGTTAAGGAATAGCGGTGATGCGAGAAGCATGCAGGGAGGCCTGCAGTGTTTGCTAAGAGGAAGGGTTCTTTCATTCACACATTCAGAAAACATGGGTGCCAAGCCTCTTAACAGAGTGATGATGAGTACTTAAATTTGCTGAGATCTGATATCTCCTGGACTTTCTGAGCCTAATCCACTGGTTTTGCCACTTGGAGGGCAGGTTGGCAATATTTATGGAAGATGAGATACACACACTCTTTGACTCAGCAATTCTACTTCTAAATACTTATCGAATGAATATACTTGACATGTGAAATGTGGCATACATACAAAGATATTTGTGGCAGCAGGTTCACAATAACAAAGAATCAGAAACAACCTAAATGTTCATCAAAAGAGGAACGCTTAAATGAATTAGCGCAGCTGTGAAAAAGAGGTCATTTTGTATACCAAAATGAAAAGCTATCTGACATATTTTGTTAAATGAAGACAGCAAGTTTCAGGACAGTGAGTCGGGGAAAAAATACCATTCTAAATCTCTGTCTATGTTTGTAAATGCACAGACCATCTCTGGAAGCACACACAAGAGGCTGTTAATGGTGGTTGACTCTGGGAAGAAGAAATGGGTAGAGAGGAGCTGGAAGAATAACTTGCTCTTCTTTGTGTTCCCTATTTGTATCCTTTTGAATTTGTGCCGAATATCTGTTTTCAAAGAATAAGTAACATTACTAAAGGAAAGAAAAGTAAGAGTTTTATAGCTGAGACTATGAATCTCAACCCTTCCACCTACCAGCTGCATGCCTGGAGTGTGCTATCTAACCTTGCTGAGCCTTGGTTTTTTTCCATTTCTAAATAATAATAATATTATCTACCACATCTGATTATTGTGAGGACTGAAGGAGACAGTGGCCCACGCTAAGAGCTCAGTAAGTGGTATCCACTGCCACCGTCATAATCAACATCACAAGTGAAGAGCACTAACCACTGCAAAAAGGATCAGAAGGTGGTCTTGTTCTTTCCTTAACCACAGACGGATTCCTATCACTGACCAAGGACTCACCTCAGCCTTAAATTCAGACTATACTCTAAGTCCTGCTCAGATAGCCCCCTATTCATGACTCTAGACATAGCCAAAGCAGCGTGTTGTCCCGAATGGATCCTACAGAAGAACCAGAAAAACAGTATGGCGTCAGGCTAGAGGTGTGGCTGCAACTATTTTGGTTTAAAAGCTCTCCAGTATGATTCCCCTCATTGCTGGCAGGAGTGGAAATTGGCTCAACACTTTACAAAACTGTTAGGCAGTATTGACTAAAGCTAAACATAAATGTACCCTGTAACCAGTGTTTCCATTTCTCGATATATACCCAACAGAAATGAGTGCATATGTCCTCACAAATACTTGTATAAGAATGTATGTTCAGGGGGTGGGGGCGGGGGAGGAATAGCATTGAGAGAAGTACCTAATGTAGATGACAGGTTGACTGATGCAGCAAATCACCATGGCACATATATACCTACATAACAAGCCTGCACATTCTGCACATGTATCCCAGAATTTAAAGTATAATTTTAAAAAAAGAATGTATGTTCATAGAGCTTCATTTATAATAGCCAAAAATTGTTAACAATCAAAATGTCCATCATTAGGAGAATGGATAAACAAATTGTAGTATATTCATGGAATGGAATACTACCCACCATTAAGACAGAATTAACTACTAGTGTCCAACACAACATGGATAAACCATACAGACATCATATTGGGGTAAAGAAATTAGGCACAAAAATGAGCATAATATATGAGTTCAACAACTGGCAAAACTTATCAATGGTGAAAGAAGTGGGAGAGTTGGAGCTCACTAGGAAGTGGCACAAAGAAAACTTCGAGAGTGCTGGAAATGCCCAATATTTTGATCTGTGTGGTGTCACATGGGTGTCTACATAGGTAAACACACACACACATCACAGAATTACATTATGGTCAACAACTGATCACATATACAACAGTGATCCCATAGGATTGTAATGAAATTGATAATTTTCTATCACCTACTGATGTAGTACCATTGTAATGTCATAGTGTAATACATCACCTTTTCTATGTTTGGATATGCATAGATACACAGATACTTACCATTGTGTTACAGTTGCCTACAGTATTCAATACAATACCATGCTGTACAGGTTTGTAGCCTAGGAGCAACAAGCTATATTATACAGCTTAGGTGTATAGTAGGCTCCACCATCTAGGTTTGTATAAGGACACTCTGTGATGTTCATGCAACAACAAATTTGCCTGTCAATGCATTTCTCAGAACATATTCCTGTCATTAATGACGCATGACTATAGTCATCAAGCTGTAGCTCAAGATTTGTGCATTGTATACCTTTTATGGTATGCATTACACCTCAAATAAAAATGAAATAAGTAGCAATAAAGCTCTGTCCTGAAAGTTTTCTTGAACTTCTCCCTGTGTGTTGATCTACCCTCAAAGGCCAGGAAGCCCATCCTGTTAGCTAAGTTGTCATCCCTTCTCATGAGGATCTGAGCCTTTCTCACCTGGCCCTGTTCAGTTGGTCCTGGAAAATATTTCTACCAGAACAGACTTATTGAGAGGCCATCTTATTCCCCAGTTGTCTGGTCTTGACAGCACACTAGGTGTCCTCACTGTGGGAGCAGCTGGTCCCACTCCCCCAAGGCTTTCTACACATGGGGTTTGGACACAGGAGTCTCACAGCAAGGAGGTAAGGTAGCAGATTGCCCCTCATTAAGGCTGTGGTTCTCTGCAGGAAGCTGGCTGCCCAAAGTAGGGAACAGGTGCCTCTGATCAACTGAGGAGCATAAATCCACCTACAACTTCAAGAAGGGGTCCTTTGTTATTTGTTTGGTGTCATAAACAGAGAGAAACAGATGGAAATCAGAATTGCTTATGCTCCCATTTGAGGCCCTTGGAGCCTCTTGGCTTCCATTCCAAGCTCCCTCTGCTGGTTCTTGGGAAAATGCATCCACTTGGCCAGTGTTTGTGCTCCAGACGGAACTGGCCTCAGGGAGGGAATCAGAGGCTAGAAACGTAGCTTCACAATGTTCTCCTCTTCCACCTCTTCACTGGAGTCCCTAAGGTGACTGGCTTTCCTGATCATCCCCACAGCAGGAGAGCCAGGAAAATGAGAAAGCTGGAGGTGTGATTTTGAGCCAGGGTGACCACTGAGACACCCTCCTCTGCGAAAACACACACACACACACACACACACAGAGCATTTCTGAGAAAACTGGCTCCTCAGGAATAAACTGAAAATGTTCATCCACAGAGCAGTTTTCCCCAGGATGACGGAAAGTGATCTAAAATACCTCCGGTTCTTCAAAGCCCTAATTTACACAGAGTTAAATGGTAGAGAAGAGGTGGCCTTGAAGACCAGAGTTATGAGCTGCTTAAAATAAATGCATCTATTTCCGTTTCTTGGCCCCCTCTAGGGAATCTTGTCTCTCAGGAATTCTCAAGACTGTTTTTATCTGAAGAAAGCTGAGAGATTTGTGAACTATGCCCAACTGAAGATAGGCGCCTGCTTTTATTCCAACCTAAGGCGTCAGAATTCTCTCCTATGTCATTAAAACCACTTGAGGTGTAATTATAGCTCCTCTGCCCACTGACCCCTGGGAGTGGGGGTGCAGAAGGCAAGAAATGGAATGCACTCTTTTTAGACTTCTCAGTGCTTTCCCCATAACAGCTATTTAAAGCCCTGTCAAGTTAACCAATGGCTGCAATCTTGTTAGAAATATGTTTGTCTTTTGGCTGAGCATGGTGGCTCACATCTATAAGTCCAGCACTTTGAGAAGTCCAAGCGGGCAGATCACTTGAGGTCAGGAGATTGAGGCCAGCTTGGCCAACCTGGTGAAACCCCATCCCTACTAAAAATTAGCTGGGCATGGTGTCACATGTCTGTCATCCAAACTACTCAGGAGGTTGAGGTGGGAGAATTGCTTGAACACAGGAGGTGGAGGTTACAGTGAGCTGAGACTGCACCACTGCACTCCAGCCTGGGAAATAGCAACAGCAAGACTCTGTCTCAAAAAAAAAAAAAAGTTTGTCTTTTAGTTTTTATTTTACAATTCCAAGACCTGGTTGGATTTGGGTCAAATTTAGCTTTAAATTCCTCAACAAATGTTTGGATTGACAAAGAAAACACAAGCATCAATATACAGGGCAAAGCCCACCTCTGTTCCGTTTGCTGTCTGGGCTGACAGGCAGTATTTCTGGCATCTTCAGTAGTGGAGAATGTATTTGTTCAGATCCGCAGGACTTGGTAGAACAGAGTGTAAACGTCACAATAGCCTGGACCCTGAGACAACAGATTTGAAACATCTGGCCTATTGTTTAAAGTGTTATCCAAATAATAATCCCTATCATTTGTCTAAAACAATCAGGCTTCATATTGTATGAAATTTGGACCTACATGATGGATGACAGTCACGTGTGTGCCACATTCCCAATGGCCTTTCCCAACTATCCGAGATTCCCTTGCTGTATCCACTCTACGTAACCCTCTAAACCTCAAGGAACCATCCATCTCTCCATGCAAGGGATAAGCACGACACCATTATGGGGATAGCAAGAAAGTTGACCCAATTTGTTCAGAAAGTGAATCTATCACACAAATTACAATTTTTAGAAACAAATTGTGTTGAAGAGCAGGCAGTCAGGAACTCATTGGCCATGTTCTTCCAGAGTACCTCCACACATACCACCACACCTGACCTGCCCATCACTGTTCTGCCCTGTCTCATGCAACATGCTGTGGGTTGCTGGGAGAATAGGGTGGGCTTTAGGTTTAGGGTTGAGGCTGTACAGCCCTCAGGTAGGACAGAAGCTAGCTAGCAAGAGGAGGCAAAAGAGAACTCTTGGGTAAAAATCCCTCTGAGGGAGGAACTACTACCTAAGAGGTGGGGCATGAACAAAAAGGGGGTTGAACAGCATAGTGGATAACTGATTGACAGGGCTGCCATCAAGGAGCAGTCGCCAACATCCATTCTGAAGCTTTCAGGTTGTTAATATTGCTATGCTCAGGAGAAAGAAGGCTGAGTAGTCAAAGACGTTTGGGAAAAGCTTGATCAAAATTAAATGGGTTTCTTTCAGCAAGATTTCTAAGAGCCTTTAATGTGTAAATGACGAGGATTATAGTTTTGGGTATTTATGCAACCTGTTAGATCTTAGAGTGGAGCTCTTTCTCTCTCTCTCTCTCTCTCTCTCTCTCTCTTTTCCAGAGCATCGCAAAGGGTTAATGAGCTTCACCGTTCTATTGTCAACTGGGTCAAGTTGAAAGCTCAGAATCTCCTTTTCTCTATGGCTCCAAGTTCAAGTTGGCTAAAAGTAGAACTTTCACAAGACTTGGGAAGTGGAAGTGAAGCAGTAACTGTTTCTCTCTAAAAGTCTTTGAAGTCGGAAATGTAACAGAAAGACAGGGAGGTGCCTGATGAGTTTCAACTTGTTCTCATCCCCTTTCTAGCTCTAATCACCAACAGTGGTTCCACACCCACTACCAGATGCCTGGTTACCACAGAAATAGCAGCTGCAGAGATTCAACAACTTCCCACATACCTTTCCATGAATCCCACCTCACATTTCCACTTCAACATTTGGACCTGCCTGACTTCTCAAATTCTCCCTGCAAGTTCCAACTTGCCCATCCTTGTCAGGGCTTCAGGAGGATGGATGGTGACTCTATGATTCTCCAAATTCCCCTTTAAACTGCATTAGTTTGTTAGGGATGACAGCACAAAGTACCACAGATTGGTTAGCATAAACAGAAGAAATTGGTTTTCTCATGATCTGGAGCCTAGAAGTTCATGATCAAAGTATCAGTAGCATTAGTTTCTTCAGAGGCCTCTCACCTTGGTTCCAGGTGGCTGTATTCTCCTCTGCGTATGTCAGTCCTGATACCTTCTTCTTATAAAGACATCAGTCAGATTAAGGCCCATCTTAGTGACTTATTTGACCTTAATTACCTCTTTAAAGACCCCGTCTCCAAATACAGTCAGATTCTGAGGTACTGGGGTTAGGACTTCAACATATGAATTCGAGGAGGGACCACAATTCAGTCCATAACATGAATCTTCACTTCCCAAATGTTTTTCGCAATTGTGTAATGTCTAATTCTTATAGTAAATCCCTTTTCCCATGACATGCACAGTGGCTCCACCTATCTGACTGAACCCAAATACAGAAGTGGTACTAGGATTGGAACGTCGCTACAAAAGAAAATCAAAACTAGTTATATTGGCCTTGGGACTAGATGGTGGGCAGTGGCTGAAAAAGCAGTGAGGTCAAGCGATGCCCCAAACTGCAACCTGCCTCCAGTTTGCAAAGAGAGAGTAGAAGGCTCTGGCTGGGAGTGGGCTGGAGTGCCTCAGGGACAGGCATACAGGTGGAATACCCCAAACTAAACTTCCTTTCAGCCACGGCTTACTGTGCTGATGGCTAAACTCAGAATGTGAAGAGACAGTCCTTCTCAAGGACACCTGGCCTGGTCTAGCCACCAAGCTGACCATGAGACAGGAACCTCCAGCAACAGAGAAATAGCTATCTTCTCCAGATGACCAGACACATACGAGAGGCAATTAGAGAACCACTTAAGTCTATCTATAATTAACCATCTATGTGTGTGCCACAAACAATGCATGTCCCTCTTCTCCCCTACATTATGCTCCAGCCAAACCAAACCACTTATAGCTTCCTGAAACGTCAGGCTATTTCACGCCTCGGGGCCTTTGTTCAACTGCTCCCTCCCACTCGGAAGCCCTGCCAGCATAACTGCCTAGCAAACATCTATTCATCTTTCAACACCACCTTTTCTCTGCAGCTTTTTCTTTTGACATCCAGCTAGCTATCATTTATTAAGCATTTGCCATGTTTCAGGAAATATGCAAGGTACTTCATTTGATCCTCTTGACAGCTCTACAACATAGGTACTCTTAGCCCTTTTTACAGATGAGAAAAGAGGTTCAGAAAAGTTAAGTTATTTGCTCGTGGTCATCCATCCATAGGTGGGACAATTGGGCTTCAAACTCAGACCATTGTGATCAAAGCCTGGCTCTACGCATACTCGTATACTTAATATAAATTGGTCCTCTGAAGCTAGGTTTGAACCAGAGACTGAGGCGCTTTGGGGTTTCTACCAGCATCCTGATAAGTTTCATAGCAATCTGGAGGTCAGCAACCCCATCTGAAAGCAATTCTTTTCAAGCAAGGCACCCACCAATGTCTGGATCTCTCTGGAACTGCTTGAACAGACACAGAAATGCCAGTCTGCATCAGGAGGGGCTCCCTTTGCCACAAGGCAGCTCCTGCATCTCAGAAGTTCTCAGAATCCCCCAGACACCTTATAGTGACTCCCGACTTCTCCAGAAGATAGTCATTCTTCCTACAGCAGAAGAAGCGAGAAGTAGGACAAGACCTAGGCTCAAATCTTGCCACCACACTCTCTGCTCCTCGACCCTCAAGTTGGGAGTCAAGAGGCAAGCATCTAGTCTGTTTTGTTTGTTTATTTGTTTTTTAATTTTTTTATTTCCATAGGTTTTGGGGGAACAGATAGTATTTGGTTACATGAGTAAGTTCTTTCGTGGTGATTTGTGAGATTTTGGTGCCAAGGTCATGTTTCCCAGCCTTCATTTTCCAAAACACAATTAGGACCTTGACAAGTTGTGCTAGCTCTACCTTCCAGTCACTTGTTCACAAAGTCACCCATCTGAACTCTAAGTTGGCCCTATTGCCTGTATACATGTCATATGTGCATATGTGGGGAGGGAGTAGGTGTGTGAGTGTGTGTTTTTGTGTATAGGCATATACTGAAAAGTTTGAGACCAGCCTGGGCGACACAGGGAGATTCCATCTCTACAAAAAAAAAAATTTGTTTTAATTTAAAAATTTAAAAAAAAATTTAAATATGCCAAGTATGGTGGCATGTGCCTGTAATCCCAGCTGCTCTGGAGGCTGAGGCAGGAGGATTGCTTGAGCCCAGGAGGTTGAGGCTGCAGTGAGCCATGATCGTGCTGTTGCACTCCAGACTTGGTGACAGAGTAAGACCTTGTCTCAAAAATAATAAGATAAAGTGTAATCCCATAATTCCATACACACAAGTGTTCTCCAAGCCTCCTATCACCCTTCAAGGCCTAATTTGACTCAACTCCTCAGCAAGGCTATCCCTACCTCTCTCTAGTCAGAGCTAACCCTCTTCTCCTCTGTGTGTCCACCGTGTCTCGCTCATATCTCTACCTGGGTATCGACCATGCTGTGTTGTTATGTGTCTCCCCTACCCCTGACTAGAGTGAGCTCTGAAGAAAAAAAGCCAAAGTATTAAAAACTTTCATCACTTCTACCCCATATCAAATTGGTGCCATTGGGCAGCACATTTGCTGTATGGTCTGCCTTCTTTGAAAGTTCTTCTGCTTCCCATGGCTCACTTTCACAAAGCCATATTTGCCTCATTTAAGATTTCAAGGTTGTAGGTGCCCATTAACTTGAAATAAATCAAATCCCTTGCTTAGCACAATGTTGGCCACTTGTCACTCAATACATAAATGTTGAATGAATGAATGATGTTTAATCATTCAAATTCACCCAAAGATATTTTTAATCTCAGAATTCCACTTTCCCCTAAAAAGAAAAAAAACAGAGACTTAGACAAAGTCAATGGTCAAGTGAATATGGAAACATAGCTCTCTAGAGACAAGAAAATTGTCTCTTGTCCTTTGCCCTTTCTTGTATCTCCTTCATACTTTCCTCCTCTTGGCTTCTTGGCAAATATAGTGTGCTGCTTAGAGGTCAATGTTTTAAAAATAAAATTTAAATGATATCCATTTTCTCAATGAAAATGGTAAGCTTCCATAAGAAAAAAAAAAAAAAACAAATAAATATGAAGGGCGAAAGAAACAACTTGTGGTCCTGTAAGCTTCCATCTGCAGACTCTCAAAGAGGCAGGAGAGTCAATGCCATTAAGACTTACTCCATAGAGGCAAAGAATGTAGGCTCTGCTGTCTACAGCACCATTTAACTGACATGGAAGTTCCTTGTCTGTGCTATAAGACCAGAAAAAAAAAAAAAGAGGTGAAAAATAACTAAATAAAAAAATACACAGCTATCATTTTTAAAAACATAATGTGTCCCTTACAGAAGTAACAAAAAATTTACAACCAGCTACTACAACTTTAAGAGAATTTGGATAGGCAATTATAAATAAGATAAAAACACAAAAAATCAATAATATTTCATCACACTGTCAAAAATCACCTAAAAACATAATCAAAAATTAGATAGCATACACAATAAGAACAAAAACAAAAAGTATCGATAAATTTAACAAAACCTTCATGGAATATTTTTTTTCTCTGTAAGAAAATATACATAAAATATGAGTAATTGGAGGGATACACCATGTTCAGTGACAGTTTAATATGGTACATATGTTAATCCTTCCAAATAAATATAAAAAACTCAATGCAATTCCAATCAAAATGCAGCTCAATTTTTTAAGACCCCATTCCAAAATTTTAAAGGAAGAATGCAGTGTCATAAATAGCTAAGTCCAAGAAGATAGTAAAACTTTCTACTCAGCTGTAGTAATAACAACAGTATAGGACAGGCATAGGAATGAAATAGACAGATGCCACCCAATATACCGATGGTACCATCTATATATGGGTACTTATATGCAGTCAGAGTAGTACACAGAGCAATGGGAAAGAAGATTGCTTAGTGAGTGGTGTGGGGAAATTGGCTTGCCATAAGGTCGACAGTTATTTTGTGCTGAAAGATTCCAAATGGAATAAATGTGTAATAGGAAAAGTAAAACTATAAACCTAATAGAAGAAAATGTAATTTACTATCTACAATCAAATACTCAAAAGCACAAATTGTAAAGCAAAAACACACACACACACGAAAATGGATAGACATCACAATTTGGTAGTCATGAGATTTAACAAGGTGTACCAAAGACAAAGTTAACAAATCAATGACAGACTGGAAGGAGATATTGCAATATGTAACACTAATAGTTGATTAATATCTACGCCAAACTCTATTGGGAGCTTTAAATTATCAAGAAAAAGGTGGGAAACTCAATATTTTTAAGTGGTGGGAATATGAATAGGCAACTCACAAAATAGTAAGTGAAATGAATAATGAGTTAATATCCTTACTCCCTAGTAATCAATATATGCAAATTAAATTATAAATGAGACAGTGCTTTATACCCATCTGGGTAGCAGAAATTAGAAAAGTGGGTAATTTATAGTTGAGGTGAAGATGTGAGGATTTGGAAACACTGTGCATTGCTTGCTGGGATTTTAAGTTAGTACAGCTTTCTTGGAAAGCAATTTAGTAGGATTTGTTAAAACTATGGGAATTTGTGTCTATAATCTGGCAATTCCACTCCCATATTTACATTCCAGAGATTTTGCACAGATCTAATAAGGGAACCAGTATGAGATGCTCATCAACAGTGTTATAAGTTTTAATAGCAGGAAGTTAAGCTTGGGGGTCCATCACTGGAGGGGTAGTTAAGCAAAATGTACTGGAGAATAAAACACCAGGCAGCAGTTAGAAGCTGTGGACTAGATACACATAAATTCAACAAAGATAGACTTAAAAGCATGGATTGAAATGGAAAAAGTCAGAACCAGAATAGGTTTTATGGGACAATGGTTTTTATGTAAATTAAAACCCAAGCATGCACAAAACAACTCCACAAATTTTATAAGAAGGCACACCTATTTAAATTTTTACACAAAACTTGTTAGAGCAGGAGCCTATGAAGGGTGGGGGAATGGGTATGGTAATCAGAGATGGGGAGGGGATAAATAGATAAGTAATAAACAAACACAGACCTGGAGAGAGTGACCCTGTGTAAATAGATGGTAATGATGAGGTGCTAAAAGAGGAAGAGGAGAGGAAAGAACGAAGGAGGGAAGGCACTTGAGCAAAAGAACCAGAGAGTCAGCCATGGCTTAGGAGCAAACTACTTGGCTTCTTTCTAATCCTGGCTCTACCACTTAATAGATCTGACCATGAGCAAGTGACTTCACTGGACTTGGTTTCATTTTACTCGGCTGTAAAACAGAAATGTTAACAGTACCTACATCAAAGAATCTTTTGAGCTTACATAGTATCCATGCAAAACACCTGACGAGTAGTAGGCACTCAGTGAACATTAGCCATGATTGTTTCTATATCCATTCTGTGTTTTATAGTAATGTGTACTTTGAAAGAACTAAAGTGACATGACAATGAGAACAGACATGGGTATTTTAATTGGCCATCATATGGATCATTTAGTTCTATTGCGGATAAAAATAGCATCCCCACAAAGTGTTCATGAGGATTAAATCTGTACAGAAGGCCTTTATCACATAGCAAGCACTTTGTAAATATTAGTTACTAACATCATTGCCAGAGGTGGTGGAAATCCCAGCCAGGCATCTCCAAATGGAAAGAGGATTCCATATCAAAACCCTTTCCAAAAAGTCCTTATGTGATGGTAAATTCTTCCCAAAAAACATAGGCACAGCCTCATCGGTGAGTCCACCCCCAAATCCATGACATCAACTCTGTGAAGCCATGAGAGTGGCGGGACTCCCGAATCTCTGGGGTTTTCATCCCAGGGAAGAAGCTCAGTGGGTGGATACAGGTTCGTACATCTTCTCCCTGCAGCTTGCACCATGCTCTCCCTGTGGAAATGAAAGGCAATTTCAGGGGAAATGTTGATAGGTGGCCTCCCTTTATGAAATTAAATAGCCAGAAAGAACTCTAGGAGTTAAACAGCCATGTATTTGTAAGGCAGCCCTGTGCCAAAGGCTCTGGAGAATTCTAGCTCTGACCGCAGTAAAGCTATTCACCCTTGCCCAAGGAAACGATGTTTTAAACTTCCCAGACTCTTCCTTCCTAAATCATATTTGCCAAGTGGTGACTCTTCATTTTTGTTGGATTTTATTCTTCCAGATTTCTAATGGAAGTTTAAGTTTCTGGAGGTGGTAAGATTTTAGGAAACTTTCCGTCACATGGCAAACCTTCAATTGCTGGGGAAGACAGAACGATTTCTCTCTTTGAAGAGTAACCCACATTTCCTTAGCCCAGCCCTGCACTAGGCTATGAGGCTCTAGCAAGTTTCTGTCCTGGAGATAGTTGTTCTGTTACCAGCAACCCCAAAGATGGGCGTCCTAACTAAAGTCTACTGAACCAGAATCTCATTATGACATCCACAGGCCAGCTTTAGGCACTTCAGCCTTCATGGGCCACTCCCTGTATAAAAACAATTAAAAATTATCTTTCGTGACTACATTGGTATAAAGATGACAATAATCTAGGCTGGATTCATTATTATATACTTACTATTATATCCATGTTTTTCTTCTGATTAAAAAAATAAGATATTTCATGGGCCCCTGAAATTATCATAGGCCCTAGGCTTGGTGCCTACCGGGCCTAGTGGCTAAGTCAGCCCTGCATTGAGCATCTGATACATGCTCCAGACCATTAGATGCTTTGAGGAGATACAGAATGATGATAATGAGGAGGAGGAGAAGGATGATCACATTATACCATTAATTGAGAGCTATGTATGTGACAGACACTATGACAAGGACTTTATATAAGTTGCTTTTTAATACTCTGAGCAACCCTATGAAGTTGCCATTGTAATTCCCAATTGCAGATATAGAAACTAAGGCTCAGAGAGAGTAAGTGACTTATATAAGGCAGTAAATGGTAGAGCCAAGTCCAGTTGGCTATTAACACCCCACTGCATGGCCTTCCTCTGCCCTGGGATACCCAGACACGCCTGGGTGGGAGGAAAGAAAACACACATCTGAATCAAATGGCAGCATTGAAGACTCCACCAGGGCTAATTCAAGTGGTTCAGACTGTAGCACATATAGAACATCAGCAGACAGAAATCTGGGGACATTCTCACCAAATAGATGGCACTTATTCTAGGCCTGTATATTAATCAAGGTTCTCCAGAGAAACAGAAGCAATAGGATATGTGTGCGTATGTATATGTATGTGTGTGTATGTATATATATGTATATGTACATATATAGATATATATTTATATAGATATATATAGAAAGAGATTATGGAAATTGGCTTATGTCATTATGGAGGCTGGGAAGTCCCACAGTCTGCCATCTGCAAGCTAGAGAACCAGGAAAGTCAGTGGTGTAATTTAATCCAAGTCTGTTTGCCTAAGAACCAGAACCAGAGGGGCTGCTGGGGTATGTTCCAGAGCCTGAAGGCCTGAGAACGAGGTGTTCCAATGTCCAAGGGCAGGAGAAGATGGATGTCCCAGCTCAAGAAGAAGAGAAAGAATTTGCCCTTCCTCTGCCTTTTGTTCCATTCCAGCCTTCAACACGTTGGATGACACCCACCCACAGTGAGGGTGGATTTTCTTTATTCAGTCTACCAATTCAAATGCTAGTCTCTTTCAGAAAAATCCTCACAGACATACCCAGAAATAATGTTTTATCAACTATATGGGCATCCATTAGCCCAGTCAAGTTGGCACATAAAATTAACCATCACAGCTTGGAAGACGAAAGAGAATTTGAGGAGAGAGAGGGTTCATTCCGGTTGGGTGAGAACATTCTGGAAAAGAGAGAAAGATGAGAGAATAGTGTGTGTAAAGTCCACACGGAGCCCCTACTTCGGACTTGCCCTGCTTCTGCCTGTAAGCTACTAGCTAGGATTGTGCGGTGGGTTTCCGGTGCTGAAAGACCCCAGTGATTTTGCCACATCTAACAGGTGTCTGTTAGCAAAACAGAGCCCCACGTACGAGCACTTGCTTCAAAGCCAACCGTGCTAGAAAGCAGATGCTGTCAAACCAAGAAAATGATTTTACAATTCTTATAAATGATGATTCTGCTTCCCTTGGGGACTCAGAAGGAGCTTATAAGAGAGAAACTCAGCTTCCCAAAGATAGGGTTGTTTCCAAATAAGAGTTGGCATTTGCATCAATTTTGCTGAGGGTGAGCAATTCCTTTTTCCTACTCCAACATGATGGGGCAGGATAAAAGAGTTTGGTTCCTTGAACGAGAGAATAATATGTTTGAAACTGCACTCTTGGGGGAAAAATGAAGGCTTGCAGGTTCAGCCCTAGTGTTGGGTGTTGTAAAAGATGGTAACTGTAGTGAGAAACATGTCCACAGGGTACGGTCAGCTGGAGACTTTGAATGGAGCCCCTGGACGTCTCTCCATGGGAGCAACCTAGGTAAGGGAGGAAGGACTAAGCATTCTCCAACACCGTTTGGAGTTGCCACCTGCCTCACAGTGTGGTGAGTTCCCATCAGTTTTTGTTTTTAATTGATTTAGTTTGTTCTGATTTTGCTGATTCTTTGATTTTTTTCTGTGAGCCTCCTGTCTGCATCCTCTAAGTCTTCCCCTCACAGATATCAGAAATCTTCCCAAAACTTTTGTCTGCATTTGTTGGCCCATAGCTTAGAGACCTTCTACACTCCCTGTGGTCTCAAAGTCCATTTAAATTTCCAAAACTGTTCATGCCTAAAGCCTATTGGCCAGAGAGTGACTCTACTTTTTTTTGAATGTTATTTCTCTCTTGCATTCAAGGTCCTTTATAATTTTGCCTTTCTGACCTGGACTTCCCATGGACCCGCCAGGACCTCAGCAGACCTCTCATTTGTTCCCACTGCCATACTTTGGTTCCTATGTCTGTCCAACCTGAGATGCCCTTGCCATTCCTTCCTGCCTTTCATTAATAACTTCATTCACACTAAGTTTACTGACCTCCTTCTCTGGGCCAGACCATGGGTTGGGAGTCAGATGATGAAGACAGAGCTTCTGCTCTGATGGAGCTAGTGAGGGGGAGAGAAAAGGCAAAAGAACTGGAAACACGATGTAGTCATCAAAATAGTAAGAGAGAACTCATGGAACTATTGGGGCACACATCAGGAATGGCCAGAGGAGGGGTAGGAGGCCTCTTTCCACCACCTCTAGGCAGCCTCCCCTGACCCTGCCAGCATGGCCTCCTCAAGCAGGCAGTCTGTGCAGGGCTGAAGAGTCCATATTTGGAGGCCTGGCTGCCTGAGTTTTTAATCTCAGCTCTATCACATACTAGCTGTGTGGCCTTGGGTTAATTTCTTAACTTCTCTGAGCCTCAGTTTTCTAACATGTAAAATGGAGATAATAATAGTACTGACCACTAGAGTGACTACAAGAATTAAATGATATAAATATGTGTCTGGCACAGTGTTGTGCTACAGAAGTGTTTCCTATTATTTTCTGGGGCCTTTGTATATCATGCCTGCGGGTCATTTCCAGCACATTAGAGCTGCCTCACAAACACTGCTGGAAGGTGGTGTTCAAGAAAATAGTGACTTTCATCTATATAGACACATATGTATCATCATAACCCTCTGCCTTGATCTCCATAATGACAATTCTTCTATTGGAAATACTCTATGTCATTGGCTCACACACTATACATAGACTCCCAAAGAGTGCTGATAACATTGCATTTTGATTGGCATTTTTTAAAATGATATTTTAAAAAAACTTCTCTCTTCAATGTCCAAGAATAGACTCCTCAGTAAGTCTTCCAGCTTCAGGCCTTGGACAGAATTGGAAGAGGAAGTGATCATTTGTCGTCTTTCTTTATAGACTGCATTTCTGGCATCAATTCCCTGCTAAATAAGACTTTTTAAAAATAGTCTTAACAAGCATTTTGACAGAGACTCCATTATGGATACAGAGAGATGTAGCCGTGAAGTCAGCATGTGTGAAATCTGACCTGGCCCCAGACATGGCCAGTGGCCTCCTGAGGGATATGTCCAGTGGCAGTGGGGACACTGGCTCAAGGTGACCATTTTGGAATATGGTATTGGTTTGATGCTAAAGCTCTGAATGTCTCTCTTCCTTCAGCTGACACTCATTCCCTGGCATGTGAGGTAGGATCAGTCAACTGAGGGGTTGTTCATCCCACAATGCCTCACTGCCCTGTTGGGAGCATTAAATGAGCCCCTCTCAGGGACATATCCCAGGATGCGTCTTTTTTAGAGCCTTGTCTTTGCAAGATCAAGTCAAGATCAAACCTAAAATGTCAGTGAATATTGGCTGAGTGCTTTCATACATAAGTGATGGGCTTAGCTGGAATGAGGGGTTGTGTGGAGGGGGAAATGCCAGACTGTCACTGAAGAGCAGCATTGTGGGGTGGAAGGATCTGGGTCTTCACAGGTAGATATGCCTGGGCTCTGTGGAGCTTGTGTCTTCCTCTCTGTGCACTCTGGGTTCCCATCTGTAAAGTGAGGATAATAATAATTGCTTTATAGGGATATGGTAAGGAATTACAATACTTACTATTGCAAATGTGGGAATGATCACTATTATTATACCACCTAAATACCCTGTAGAGGCAGGATAAGTCTGCACACAAAGGTTATCTTAGGCAGGATGGTAGATGCTTCATTCTAGAGAGGAAGACAGGAACCTGCTGCCAGCCAGAATCCCAAAGTAGCTGCTGTCATGGCACCCACCCAAAGTGGCTACGAGTGCAGCTAACTGATGCTCACAACTGTATGCCTGCCACTGGCCCATCGCTCCTCAAACCTTTCATCAGAGGTTACTGCTAATTCTGGAACCCCTGCCTTACCCTTCTTCATCCTGGCCACTGGGAATTTCTCTCCATACTCCCTCTTTTCCGCACTTTCTTCTTCTCCCTGCCTTCTCTCTCCCTTATTTGCCTCTATTCCTTCTCCTCCTATTCCTCCTCTTCTTTCTCCTCTTTCTGCTCTAAATGCACTGCTCTGCGTTTTCTTCTTTTGGACAGAGAGAAAGTGAAAAATCAAGTCGGGACTGGGAAATAGAAGGGAAAGGAGCCACCTCCGAACATCCTTGATTCCAGTCAATGTGGCCACCAGCACAGCTAGGGTCAAGATTGCAATCTGGGTGTGCTCCTATCTGGAAGACAAAGCTGGAAGATAACAGAGACACCCCAGAGCCCAACCCAACTTAGTACATGCAGGAAAATGATATCCCTGAGGCAGAAGGAGATTTAAATCCTTCCAAGCTCATGGGAGATCTAGTATTACAGACTCCAATCAGGATCTTTCCCCTAGACTCAACCATGTGGAGTCCAGTCAACAAGGTGCCTTTGAGACTTAACCTCCAGCACCTTCTCTCATAGGCAGACAGCTGATTCCCAGAACCCAAGCTTCAGGCAAGCTATCAGCTGAGCTGGAATTCAAGTGCTAGTCTCTCCATTCCTCACTGCCCTCCTCCTCCACCTCACCCACCTGCCTGTCAGCAATAGAAGGACTGGAGAGGTATGAATTGTCCCCACCAAAACTCTCTCTGCCTCTCACTCCCCCGCAACACACACACCTATTGATAATGGCAGGTAGTGAGGGGGACTGTTTCTTTATTGCTCCTTTGCATTTTAAGAGATATTTATCCATTATTTAACCAATCAACAAGCAAACTTCCTGTACTCAGCACTGTGCTTACTTCCATGGGGGAATCAAAGAGGCAGAAGTTGTCATATTTACCCTCAAGATCTCACAACCTGGGTGGGAGAGACTAGTAGATTTTCGGCTCACATTTTTTATGACATCTTTATTGAGATATAATTTATATACCATACAATTCACCCACTTATAGTGTACAGTTTAATGGTTTGGAGGCATACTCTCAGAGTTAGGCAACCATTACCACAATCAATTTTATAATATTTTTATCATCTCAGAAAGAAACTGTACCCATTAGCAGTCATTCCTCCTTCTCCCTCCCTCAGCCCTAGGCAACCACTAACCTACTCTCTGTCTCTACAACTTTGTCTACTGAACATTTCACACAAATAGAATCATACAATATGATGATACAATCCTTTGTGACTGGTTCCTTTCACTTGGCTCAATGTTTCAAGGTTCATTTATGTTGCGGCATCATCTGTACTTCATTTCTTTTCATGGCCAAATATTATCCCATTGCATGAGTATACCACATTTCGTTTACTCATTCATCAGTTGATAAACATTTGGGTTGTTGCCACCTTTTGGTTACTAAGAATAATGCTGATATGAAAATGTGATTGCAAGTTTTTACATGATCCTATGTTTTCATTTCTCTCGGGTATACACCTAAAAGTAGAATTTCTGGGTCATATGTAACTCTATGTTTAACATTTTGAGTAACTGCCAGACTATTTTCCAAAGTGGCTGTACCATTTTACATTCCCACCAGCAGTGTATGAGGACTCCAATGTCTCCATATTCTTGCCAATATGTATTTGTCTTTTCGATTACAACCATCTAGGGGGTGTGAAATGGTATCTCATTGTAGGCTTGATTTTCATTTTCTTAATGGCTAATTACATTGAGCATCTTTTCATGTACCTTTGGCCATTTGTATATCTTTTAGGGCAAAGCTGTCTATTCAGATTATTTGCCCATTTTTAAATTGTGTTATTCACCTGCTTGGATTTCAACCCTTTGTCTATGAAATAGATTGACTTTCAGTTAGTTAGGATGTATAAATATTTTAAGCCATTTACATCTAAAAATACTCATTTAAGAATGTTTATTGGCTCCACTGCCCAAATTGTGTCACATTTTTCACATTATTCTCAAGTTAGATGGAGAAAACAGATCATCAGACAGCCATAGGTATAAACATGAACTGCTAGAAATACAAGTTTAGATATGCCATCTTTCAAACCAGAGTTTTGAACAGAGCTCGAACAGAGTTCTTGCCAGACAAGCCTACACTGGACATGCGAGGTGATCAGTGGTGGTTGTCCTTCTTACAACTATGCAAGCAGAGTGGGAGTGCACTCAGAGTCTGAGTGCAAAGAAAAGTAGCATCCACCTCTGGAATCAGAGGCTCATCTGGCCTAGAGGCAATGGATTCGGGAATTACTCATACCTGGGGGGATATTCTGTGCCCCCCTCCTGGTTTCCCATCCACTCACCTGTTTGTTCCCTCAACCCCCCAGTGTATACACTAACCCAGCCAGCCTGACGAGGCTCAACTATGTAAGTAAGAGTAGGTGCCTCATTCGTTATAAGAAGCATCCTCCGAGCATCTACTTCTCTAAGTGCCAGGTTCTATACCAGGCACTACGGTATTCAGCAAATCATTCCACAACATTAGTTAATCATGGTCTAGTGGGAAAATAGGCAGATTCTGTCCCATGTGACATTCTTTGATACAGGGACATGAAGGGGGTTTGGGGCACAGAGGGAGGGCCTTACCCAGCCTGGATGTCCTAGAAGGCCTCCTGGAAGAGGGACCCTAGGCTGGCCCTTAATAGTTTAATAGAAGTTATTTAAGAATCCTTGGCTCAAGACAAAGCATATGTACACACCCCTGGAAGGAGAAAAACTGCAGTGACTCTAAGTTCAAGTTTTTTTGATCCACAGCATTTATAATAAGAGAACAGCTATACTCTTGATTTTTCCTTTATTTGTTTATCAATTTAATAAATCTCACGCAAAGAAAAAGGACCAAACCCCTATCTACAAGAAATTCCTCAATTGTAATAACTTCCTTCCCCTACCCTGAATTCCAGTCCACCCAGCTCCAGATTTAAAGATGTGTGCCTTAAGTTCACAGATGGACTGTAACTTTCTCAGAAGCAGAGACAACTTAGATTTCTCTTCTGTCTTCCATAGCTCCTAGCAAGACAGTAACATTCCAAAAGGTAGAAAGTGTGTCTTTTTTATCTGTGCCTAAATCTCCAACTCTGAAAAAAGAGTCTGGCACAAAGAAAGGGTCCAGTGAACATTGGAAGTTGAGGGCAGCTCCAAGGCTGAGCTGAATTGGGCAAGCCTGAGCCCTGGGTCATGGAATCCTTAAGGGTAGGGCCAGGTGTTTCTCATTTGGGGGACCCTCCAATACTCATTTTGGAGTCCCTCAAGCACAAAGCCTTGCACAACGCCCAGTGCACACATGACAGTTAATGTTCAATGCGTGCCTATTGAATGTGGTTGAAACATTCTGAATAGTCAAAAACAACTGAACTATTCTGACAGAATGATGGCCTTTTTAGATGACTTTGAGAGAACAAAGAGGGAACAGGACTCAGGTTAGAGGGCAGTGAGGAAACATCAAATGAATTTTGATGGAACAGAACTTCTCCCAGAGCACTATTGTTGGCCACAAGTTCCGGTCTGAGCTCTGCCATCTGAAACTGGGTATCCAAGGTACTAATTGAAACAAAGAGTTTCCACTTCTCAGGGACACTGGCCCAATAGCTGTGATGGCTGCTAGGGCTAAGGTGAGTTTTCTTTGTTTCAGGGAGCCTTGCATGACTGAACCTTGGGGACAGAAGCAAGATGAGAGAGGCATCCTGAGTTTCTGTTAAGAAGTCTTGATTCCCACTAATTTTTATCGATTCTCTCTCTCTCCCTCTTCTCTCTCTTCTGAAAGTTTTTTGGATCTTTGCTTTATCTCTGGTGCTCTGGCCTTGGTGTGGGTCATTTTTCATCCACTGTGCTAAGCATGTGGCAGACTCTTTTTATCTGAAACTCAAGTCCTTCAGTTCTGAGAAATATACTTTTATTATCTCTTTGATAATTTCCTCCCACCAATCTTCTGTTCTCTCTTTCTGAAGCTCCTATTAGTTAAGTTTAGACCTCATAGATTCAATCTGTAATTTATTTTCTTCCTTTCCTTTTTGTCATTTTGGTCCTTTTTCTGCTTTTTTATTCTCTGTTCTGGAATGATTCTACATGAGGGTGATAAGCCAGGTAGTCAGCATTCTTGTGGGGGCTGGGCAAAGGAGAGGCACTGGGCTCTCCCCAGTCAATTGTGGACTTTGAGTTGATCCCTGTGTTTTCAACACCATCCCTCAGAACCCCCTCCATCCTGGGTTAATATCCTCAGTTCAGGCCTCACTGATAGAGTTTCTTTGGAGTCATCTCCCACGACCAGCCAAAGAAGAGGAGGTCTTGAGTCTACCTGCTCCTTGTACAGACTTGCATTCTATCTGCCTGTCTGAGTCTTACCCTTGCCTCCCCACTCCTGGAATTTTGGCTCTGGGTGTGAAGCACCCAGAATGTGAAGCAATTAAGTTCTCACTGTACCCTTGCTTCAGATAATGCATTCCAGCCATCTCCTTAACCTGCATCCTACCTTCCCCAATGTATGGATCTATTACCGACTGTCATCTCTACTCTTTGTCTTTGCAGATTTACACAATTTTTATTTTTTTTCTGCCATTTTATTGATCTATCAGGAGAGAGTAGAAATAAACACATGTGTGCAAATCACCCTGTTTAACTCAAAGTCTCTATTTTTATTTCTTCTTTTGTTTAAAAAAAAATGCAATTTTATGCTGTCTCATACCAAACAGCTGTGATTAGATTTTAACAATTTAGAATGCCATTTTTTTCTTGACAGTTCTAACACATTTTCAAGAGCCTTAAAAATTCTCTTCTGGGAATTTCAAGAACGGATACATTCAAGTCCCTCCCATCTCCAAACCCCCACCTCCCCAATCAAACCAGAAACCCAGATAATCCACTTAGGATTCAATCAACAAGGATTCGATGGGAATCAACTGCATTATTACTACATCATTAAATTGGTCACACAGGCCTCTGCCTGTGGGGGTGAAAGTGAGGCTCTGAACCCTGCTGTGCTCACTTCTCTAACTGGACAATGCAGGGAGGAAGTGGGCCATCTGTCCTCAGAAAGATTTTGAAAGAGTGAAATGAGATGATAAATCTGAAAGCTCTTGGAAAATAAAAGAGCTATATAAATGCACAGTGTCATTACCAGACCTAGGGCAGCTCAGACAAATCCAGCCCTAACTCATTCTAACATTATTGGGCAAGTACATTACAATAATCTATCGTGGAGATAGAAATATCCCTGGACATGACAAATGCTTGGAAGTGTCTATGAAGAAATGTAACATTCATTAAGGAAATTAAAGCCCAGGACATCCAAGGTTGACTCAGGAAGAGATCTTCCCCATCCCTCTCTTCCTCTGCCATGGGGATCACAGAGGACATGTATGAAGATACTGGCATTTCAAAATGGAGGGAGTCTGGGTCCCTGAGTCACCAGCAGAGGCCTTTGCTGAACCATATCAGACTTTATTTAAGTGAAAACAAAACCCTTGTTGAGCTAAGCTACCGGGATTTAAGACTTGTTTTGTTACCACAATATAGCCTAGCCTGCCCTAACTAAGGGCTGCTGGGGTGAGGTATATGGTGATGAGGGATGGAGAGGACCACTTGGATGCTAAGACCCTTCCCTCATGCCTGGAGGTGGAGCTGAAACCAGAAAGATCTCTGTCTTAGTCTGTTTGTGTTTCTGTAAAGGAATACCTGAGGCTAGGTAATTTATGTATTTTTAAAAAGAGGTTTATTTGACTCATGGTTCTGCAGAGTGCACAAGAAGTATGGCAACAGCATCTGCTCCTGGCTACGGACTAAAGCTACTTTCACTCATGTCAGAAGGGGAAGGGGACCAGGTGTGTCACATGGCAAGAGAGGAAACAGGGAAGAGCTGCCTGGCTCTTTTCAACAATCAGATCTTGTGGGAACTAATACAGTTAGCACTCACACATTACCAAGAGGAGAATAGCACCAAGTTGGTCATGAGGATTCTGCCACCACAACCCAAACACCCCCTACCAGGCCCTATCTTCAACACTGGGGATCAAACTTCAACATAAGAATTGAAGGGGAAAAATACTCAAACTATATCAGGCCCCCTGGATTAGGCTTCATTAAAAATTCTGGAGTAAATAAACAAGAAGTGGCAAGATTAGAAGCCATTCACCTCACAGGACATTACTTCTTCAGGGGGCTGCCACTGGGTGCCATCTTCTGTTTCCTGATCTCTCCCCTGTGACAGGTCCCACAGCGCCATCTCTCAGGCCTACTGTGGAACCTATCTTCATGGAGGCACTTTTCTGCCTCAATTTCTTGGGGGAGGGGGAACCAACATTAGCCATGGCCTCCCTGACCAAAGAGACCCTGCCCCTGCCCAGAGGTGTGAGGTCTCCCTTTCATATCGTTCCTCCTTTCAAGGCTTTTTTTGGGAGACTGCACAGCCACTCAGCCTTCAGTTTCTGCCACAGGGACAGGTGCAGAAAGGGTTACGTTGTCTTACCAACCTGCCTAATTTATGTTGAAATACTAATGACCCTCAGTCCTGACTAAAGTCATAGCTTTGAAAACCAGAAGTCCCTTGGACATCACATATTTCAGTAGATCTTAATCTTTTTTGAGTCACATAACCCTATGAGGATCCAATGAAATCAGAAAAACACAAATATACACACTTGTAACAAAACATTAAATGTGATTTTTTTCTATCACTAACCCCAACTTTGGAAGAAATGGGTCACCATGTATCTCATATTCTATGGTGACACCAAAGCAGTTAGAGCCAGACATTCACACCCCACCCCAAGGCTTGGGTGAAATGGTAGAACTAGGCCTGCCATCTCCAGCCATGGGCCACACGGTCCTTTACCAGTCTGTTTAACAAGGGTGAAGGGGACTGTCCCAAGGAGAAGGGATGTTGGTGGAGAAGAGGATCACACTCCCCTGCCAGAGTCAGGTGCAGGAGGCTCCAACAGATGAACTTACGGGGATTAGGGGAGCCTGCAAGAGGAGAGTGCTGGCATCACATACCCATAGGTGGCTTGGCAAACTTAGCACTCATAGGCCCTCTAATATGGATGCTGGATGGATGAAGGCTGGTAATGCATTTTGGGGAAAGTTTGATATGTGTTCCTTGCTGTTTGGGGTATATGTCTACACGGAGGCTGAGGCCTGCTTCTCTCCTAGAAATTTCCGAAGGTAGGAGACTGGCAACCGCCCATATCAGCAGTGTCACACACCAGAGAAACATGGTGTAGAGAGCCCTCACCACTAACACCAACATGTACAAGAAAGGACCCTCTTCCATCTCATGGCCCCCAAAAAGGAGTTATGAATATAGACTATGGGATAGAATGAAGAGTCTTGGCTGTCTCTTTATGGGTAAGTCCCCAGTTAAGGGAAAGTTGAACACCGACCCCAAAGCCCATGTACACCATTGATGTGAGAATTGCCATATCAGCCACCAGCCAGAGTCAAGACTGCCCTGAACCTCAGGGAGACCAGCAGGCCCTGCCTCCCTCCCACTGACCAGTTCTCAAGTGTGAGGAAAGACTTCTGCTGTCTCTTTTTCTTCTCCTTGCTCTCAACCCTGAAGGACCCAGACCAAAGGGATAAAGGGGAGCAGGTGTCTGAAAGGCATATCCCAGACCCCCAACTCTGTGGTACCAGGCAAAGGAACACATTATACCTGCCTCCCACCTACAAGTTCCTAGAGTCATAGGTAAAATCTTCACTGGAGGAGGAGAGGTGAGGAGATTCAACTTGAGCTTCAGATTGAAACTTTGAACTGGACTCAATTTCTAATAACTGAAAGTGACAGAAAAGTGATGGATTCTGCCCAAGATGTTGCTAAGGATTGAAAAGAGACAACATACATAGTTAAAGGCAATGATTAGAGAAAATGAAATCATCTCATGCTTATATCCCAACTGAATTAAGACTATTCAATAAATCACATATGCACCCAAAATTTGGCATCTGATTTCAATGTGTTTATGAGCCACTAAAGATTTTTCTTAAATAATTATTTTATTTTTCATTCAACTATCCATTTTATAGATTATCATAACCAGAGTAGCAGTAGCTTACCCAAAGACACATAGCTAGTAGCAGAACTTAGAGCAATTCACACCCATTGACTTTTGCAGGGTCAGTGGAAGCACCTGTGCCTATCATTGTCCTTAATCATCCCACTGGGCCTGCAAGGGTAGTGCTTCAAATCCAAACCACTGAACAGTTTTTCTGTTCCCAGATAGTCTGAGGCAATCTGAAGGCAAGCCTGTATTAAAAAGAAGACTATCTCTTAGCTGGTGGTTTGCATACATTTGAGACTTTGAGACCAAGAGTACAGGGTAGGAAGATAAGCTGCGTGATGCACTGTTTTGCTTAGAGCCCTGTGATTTCAGGACACATGCATGCATATGTATACATAAGTTAAATAAAGGCCAAAACAAATGAAAAATATAAAGATTGTTGGATGGTCTGCCACTTTGGGCAATTCACCTAGATTTATTCCTTCCATAACTGCTGACTACTGCGTTTTAAGAGTTAATGGCCCCAAGGCCTAATTAAGGGAAGAAATGAAAGATAATCTGAATAATGAACAGACATCTCATGCCCACATATAAGAAAAGATGTGTGTATCCAAGTTTACCTTAAATACCACTGAATTGTTTCATTTAAAAAAATTGTAAGCCAACCTTTGTTTCCTGTTAGAAATTGTGCAAACATGGCACATCTTCAGCATGCCTTGCTAACCACAGATTCTATTATGTGTTTAATAATTGACTATTCAATAGAGCATTGATGCATTTTTGTCTGGAACTAATTCACCTTTGTCTGTGCCTCAGCATGAATGTTCGGTGAATCACAGATAGGATCGTAGAAGCGCTTCAAGTGCTGGCTGCCTGACACAGATCCACATCCTTGGGATTATTCATGTCAGGCCTGGGTTCAGAAATGTTCCAGTATGCTAAAACCACCTGAAAATGTGATTTACGAAAGTCAGAGAGTGCGACACTACACCTTTTCCCTTCTAATGAAAACTAACAAATCACACTCTGCAGAACGCTTAAACCAGCAAAGAAATTGTAGGCTACAAAATTAACAAAAATGAACGCCCTTACAGTCTATTAAGGCCATGGAGCTACCCAGCTGGAAATCAGGCTGAGGCATGTTGAAGGGAAGCAGGTATTAGCAAATGCATATGTCTTGACTTCTCCATAGTAAAAGGAAAACCCCTATTCCCTCCTGAAGAGTTTTCACCTTGCCTTTATGGGTTTAGATTTATGGATTTGAGCAGCACCCCAAACAGCACAAACAGTGCATAATTTTGTGATGAACTGGGCACACCGTCCTGCAGGGTGCTCTCCTGGGAAGGATGAGCTCTGTGCCCGAGCTTGGATGCTGAACAGGGTTGGTGTGACATGAGCACCACAGACCTTAAAGGGAGTGGGGAAGAACTTATTCCAAAGCTGTTCTTATCCATTGCAATTATCTTGGCTATTTTTATATCAGAAACAGAAGACTTGGCATGGACCTTGGCAGGGAATCCCAGGTACTGGCTGGAGGAGAAGGGCCCTCCAGCAGAAAGCCTGGTTGCTTGGGTCTCTGCCCAGCCATGAAATAGTAGTATTCCAGAATGGGAGAAAAGGGAGTATTGAGGTCACAGGAGAAATATCTATTTTGGTCTTTTACAGAAGCTGGGGCATATGATTTGACAGCTAGTATATTGTTTCATTAAATTTTCCACGCACTTCAAAATTCCAGCTACAAAGTTAGATGTCTAGATCACCTTCTTGTTGTACCTTGAGTTAGCCAGTGGAATTTCCATTGCTTGGGGATATGGGATCTATTATTTTGATTTAGTGGATGTCCTAAAGCAATGAATGACTAAATTCATGTATTCCATTAAAGGACTCTACTCCTCCGTTGACGCAGGAGAGAAAAAAAAATCCTGACTTTCTCTACCATCATCATTGCTTTGACTAGTTTCATTTGGTTGACTTGAATGCAGACATGCAAATAAGCATGTGCCCAAGGGACAGAGGCTGAGGATCGCCTGTACTTTCTGAGGCAGCTAGAGAGTGTGATTTAAGCTGCAGTTATAATCGAATCTGCACCTGGGCCAAGATTGGAGAGGTTGGCCTGCTGATCAATTCTATTTTTCACTAATCAGCAAAGTTGTTAAAATACCCTCAAAGCCACTGCCCAAGCCTCAAGACCTCTTGAATGAACAGGAGCTAGCTGCTGTTTTTGACTTTATTATCCTTCAGAATAGTCAAGCTGGAGAATTAACATCCAATAGTTTTAGCTATAACAATAACTGAAACTTATATAGCAGTTACTAAAATATAGGCTTTGTTCTAAGTATATTCTAAGTATTAACTGATTTATTCACAATTATATATTATAAAGTAATTATCTCAAAATTACAGATATGGAAGCTGAGGCACAGAGAGGTTAAGTACCTTGCTCAAAATTACACAGTCAGTGGTAGAGCTGGATTTGGAACACAGGCTATCTGGTGCCATAGTCTATGTACTAAATCGCCATGCTACTTTCTTGCATAGAGTAGAAATGCAACATGCTGTTGAATCATCAATAATGTAAAATGTTTTGACCTTTTCTGCCACAAATTCTCTCATTCAGTCTCTAGCGTGTACACGGCATTATGATAAACCTTAAAGGAATAATGAAATATAAAGACGGAGCACAGTCTTTCCTTCCACAATCCAAATTGAAAGACAAGGAGTATGCAATGGTGAAGAGCAAGGGCTTGGGGCAGAGGGATTGCCAGCTGTGCCTCTTGGCAACTGTGTCAACTTGACAGTTTAACTTGCTTCTCAGAGCCTCAGTTTGCCCATGTGTAAAATGGAGATATTAAGCACTGGCTTGAGGCATTCCACTCCCTTGCTGGAAGGTTGTGTTCACATAGGCCTACACTGAATGGTCACCATTAGAAAGTGCTTGAGCTGGAATGATGGAAGGCGAAGGTCTGGGGCAGCAAACATGTTCTGGTATAGGTGGTCAGCTGGGGATACTGTGCTAATGTTAAGTTTTTAAAGAAAGTGTAGCAGGGTCACCAAGTGTAGCCTCACAGAGGACAAGGGACACCAGACACATGGACTGTGATGTGAATAGCACTACCTGGAGTTGTGCAACATGGTGACCCTAGGGTGGGAGAGAAAAGCATGCCTGGAAAGGCTGAGGAGGGAAGATGTACAGAAAGGAGAAACAGTGGCAGCTACTGGGGAAATTTTTTAAAGGAGTTATTTAGAAAAGTTTAATAAATGTGATGTAACTTCCCCTTCCATCTCTCTTCCATCTCTCTCTCTGTTTTTTTTTTTCTTTTTTTTTTTATGATAGGGTCTTCCTCTGTCACCCAGGCTGGAGTGTAGTGGCACAATCACAGCTCACCACAGCCTCAGTCTCCTGAGCTCATGCAGTCCTCCCACCTCAGCCTCCTAGTAGCTGGGAACACAGGTACATGCTCCACACCTGCTAATTTTTAAAAAAATTTTGGAGAGACAGGGTCTTGCCATGTTGCCCAGACTGGTCTTGAACTTCTACACTTAAGCAATCTTCCTCGCCTCATGGCTGAGGCGAGGGCCTCAACCATGTGCCACACACACCACATTGGCTGATGGTAGTGACTACCTTCAGGCTGCACAAACACAGAGAGCTCTCCTTAAACCTCACGCACCAACAGAGAGGTTAGAACTTGGAGGCCAGGGACACTATGGGTTCTATGGCTCCAGCTACATTATGAACTTCAAAGGGCTTGGCAATAGATAATTCTGCCAGAGAGGAAAGGCTTACCAGTTAGTCATGAGCCTGCCTAGTGTACCATCCCACAGCTCTCCAGTCCCCACATCTGGGAGAATCAGGTGCTATTTGCTGAGTGCCCAAATGAGCCAGACACTGTCTTGGAGATTTTGGGGTCTGGGAAGATTATGGTAGAAACCAGTCTGCCTACTGCCCTCTAAATGTCCTATTTCCATCTTTACCCAGAGAAAATGGTTGGTAAGCTTGGCCAGATGTGTTGGGGCATACTCTATCTCTTCAGAGGTACCCCTTCTTACATTCTAGGTAGCATGATGGTGTAATGAAACCCTATGAGGTGGGTATTAGAATGACCATTTCACATAGATAAGGAAACCGAGTCTTTCCACGTGAGAAACTTGCTCACAGTTACTCAGCTATTAAATGGAAGGATTGGGATTTGAAGCCACCAGACACATGATGGGCCTGTCTGACTCATTCTTCTCCTATAGCCTGGCTAGAATGCTGCCCTCCAGCCACACCTTTCCCATCTTGCTCTCCTTCTGTACTGCCACCCCATCTCCACTCATGCCGAAGACCTGCATCCCCCACATATCACTGGGCCATTGCTGAGGCTCTTCTAAGTACCCCCGCCAACACTCCTAAAAGCTCAGCTGAGGTGTCATTTCTTCTAAAACACTTTCCTGGACACCCCCCACCACCCCCAAGGCTGAGCTCCCATAGTGCCTGTGATTCCCTTTATCATGGATAATCAATGAGTGTCATCGTCCTTTACTTTTCTGTACCCCCTTGAGACTAAGCTAGGTGAGATTCATTCTCTAGCTCAGCGCCTAGACCAGGACCTAGCTCAACAGGGACTCAATAACTATTTGTAGAAATGAAATAAAGGAGGGATGAAAAGAGAAAAGAAAGAGAGGAAGTTAGGGAGGGGGAGGAGGAGGAAAGAAAGGGGCAGACCTGACCCCCCAAGGACCATGATACACTCCCCTTCCTATCCTAGCTAGTCTGACTTTCCCCAACCACCACCACCTGACCCTCATATCTGACAAAGACAGTGACTTCTCTATCTCCAGATCAGGGCACAGATTCCCAGGCTGGGGCAGTAAATTGACACTGCAGTCAATTTTTAGTCTTCCCGAAGGGCACGATTTGTTGGCTGGTGATCTGCAGTGAATTTTTAATCACAGATCAGCTACTCCCCATCCCCTTGTCCCTGGCAAGACTTGGTGCTGTGTGCTGAGGGAACACAGACTCTGTTTGACTAAGGTCTGCAGTGGAAATAATCAGGAAGAGAGGATTGCTGCTTAAGCCTCTGCACTGGCTGCTGAAGCGTCATGCAAACACTTTCATATAGTAACTGTCCCCTCAGTGCGGGGGACAGTTCAGAGTTGAAAGTGTTAAGAGGTGTAGGGATAATTTGCCCACACCAGGTTACAGGGGCCTCATGGCCACTACTACTAGGAGAGGCATGGAAGCTGGTGATACAAAATCTGGTTGGGGGCAAAGATGGACCTAGGAATTCTCAAGTTATAAAGACTTCCCTGTTTGTGACCTCAATAAATCCTCACAACAGACACACAGAAGGTGATATCATAAAAGTTTTTTTGTTTGCTTGTTTTTTTAGTGTATGCTTATAACATGCCACGTACTTTACACAGTTGCTTTACAAACGCTATCTCTTTTATGTCCCTGGAATTCAAGAGATAGTTTCTCTTATTTTACAGATGGTATGTTAAGTTCCTTGCCTAAAGTCACACGAGATGTGTGATGAAAGTTCTGGAGCATAGATTCAGGTCTACCTGCTAACAAAGGCCATGCATTTGACCAGGCTGACAAGCAATATGCCCATTTCACAGATGAAAAATTAGTATACGGTAAATTCAAGAAAGAATTTGAGAAAAGGTGGTGCAGAGAAAGGAGTGTAGCCTCTGAAATGAGATAGAATGAAATTGAAGTCTTGGCTCAGCCACTTAGAAGATACGTGGCCTTGGGCAACCTGCTGAGCCTCTGTTTCTTCAAGTGTAAAACAGGGATAACAGCACCTGTCTTGCAAGATTGTTTGCTGCAAAGCCTCTCAACATGCTGCCTCCAAAAAATCAAAATATTCTTACGTTGACTGTCTTCTAGATTTCTGGAGCCATCAGTCTTTAGAAGCCAATGAGTCATTGTTGGCCCAGGTTCTCCCTATGTTAAATGTTCGTTCATTCAAAGGTCACAGGGTAAAAGAAATAATTACTGTTGCTGAGCCCTGACCACATTTCAGGCACTGCACTAGGCACCTTCACGTACTTGACACTGGCCTACAAAGTTGGGATTTTTATGCATTTTACAGGTCAGGAAACTGAGGCACAGAGAGGTGAGGTGATGGTCTCAGGTCTGGTCTGGGGCAGAGCCCTGTTGTTTGGTCCCAAATTCTTTGCTGCCCATCCCACTGGTGATTTTCCATAGCAGTCAGTCACCTCCCAGAAAATAGCCCTTCCTTATTCGGAGAACCTGCTCTTTCATCAGGAAGCAAGGCCAAGTCTCACCTGTACAAGTTTGGTGAATTTTAGACAGCATGGCTCTACTAGGTAAATAACTTAATTATTTGGCCTTTTATTTTTTACTTTTCACCAGAATACAATGCATTCATCATGTAGGTAAGAGTTTTTTCCATCTGTTTGCAAATAATATTATTTAGCCTTCTTTGTACTAAAGGGAATGTACTTAGGAGTGAAAAAGAAAGAGGAAAAAGAAAAAGAAAGGAGGAAATTACAGTGAATAACAGACCTAGGGGACATAATTACAGAAATACTGCAGGTTCTGCATTAGCTGAAAAATTGCTGCCATTTCATTGTGGGAGTAAAGCTATTTTCTTTTATTTTAAAGTGGATCCTTCACCTTCCAAAGGGCTAATTATGGTACTGCCTACATGTTGTGCTCATAGGCTCCAATTTCATCTTTTCATTAACCACAATGGCAAATAACTAAATTGTGCCTGTACTCTGGACGTGTCTTCGTGATGGCTGCCATAACAGACGGGAGGGACACAGCAATCACTGTCACATGACTCAGTCCACGTTTTCCAGAATTGAGCCCACTGAAGACTTTGTCAGAGGCCCCTCCTTCAGCTCAGCCAAGAGAAATTTATAAAGCAATGTAGGTGGGCGGTAGGAACGGGGAGGTCTGGGGATGCGGAGGCAGAGGGAGGGCAATTCAAGGGCTGTTAAAAGATAAAAGCCCTCAACTGATGTTTACGGAGAGTCTTTAATGACATGGGAGAATGTTTGAAATATAATACTTAGAAAAAAAAGCAAGATATACAATGTGTGGACAGTATGATTTCAACTGTGTTAAGTGTACATATATACACACACATATATTATGGTGTTCTATATTTTATATATATATCAATTAACAGATGTCTTTAATATCTCAATATAATCACTCAACCCCTAACCTCACAGAAAGGCAGAAATCCAAAGCATCTCCTTGATATTTAAAGGACACCCTGAGAAAAGGAGATTTCCTTTTTCCAGGGGCAGCCTCTCACCTCTTATTCCAGCCCCTCCTCTTGGCTCAGCTATCAATCCCCTTGAGACATCTCAGCACCGACCTTTTGTGCCCTGCTCTTCTCTCTAAGCCACTTAATCCCTCTCAGGACAAGGACCGTCTCCTGCATTCCCCATGGCAGCAACAACATGAGGCTGTTTTGTGAAACAGCCTTTGTCCTAAAATGTTGAGGACAATAAAGTGGAGACTGCAGCACATGGCAAGAAAACACTGGGAACCAAAAATCCAGCTTCTGTCTCTGAAGTTGATTGGACATGATGGGCCCAAGCAAGATTTGCCTAGTGCATCGTTACTGAGGAAGCAGGTTAGGTCTGGTGTTCAGAGTTTCCTATTCTGCCGTGTGTGTGTGTGTATGTGTTGTACGTGTGTGTGTTGTGTGCATGTGTGTGTCTGTGTGTGTGTGCATGCATGCACATGAGCACATACGCACATTCCTGGTTCTCTCTGCCATTGGAGTGTCCTCTCTGTGTCCCTTCCTCTCCATCCCTCTCTGTCTTTATCTCTGCCAGTCCCCCTCTCTCTATATCCCTCACTTTCTCCGTATGTGTAACTCTATTTTAGACAATCTCTTAGGCTTCCCACCATGTTCACATCTTTTCTTTTCCAATTTCTAGGATCCCAACAATGGAACCTTCCTTCTTCTCTGCTGTCAACAAAGCACTAAAAAACTTTTGTGTGATTTGATACAGACAATTTAGAAAACTTCTGTTTCAAAGTTTCCCATCCAGACTAGCTAAGGAGAGCAAGGGAGGGGAGCTAATAAGCCCATTAAGGTGTCTTCCCAAACAAATGTTTTCCTTGTCCTTCTGCCCAAATGCAGAAACAGCTGCAGCTTTAAAAATAGCATGCTTTTATCTTTTGAAGGAAATATGCCAAAGTTTTAGCACTGGCTGTCTTTGGGTGGCAAGAAACTGTTTAGTGTTATTTATTTCTTCCTATTTTTCTGAATTTTCCAAATTGTCCACAGCAAGCATGAACTACTTTATCATAATAAAATCTCCAATGTATTATGCTACTGCTAGATCTCTGACTTAATCTTCACAATAGCCCTAATAGGGAGATATTAATATGCCCATTTAGAGGTTCAGAAAGATTAGGCAATTTACTCAAGGTTACACAAGCAGGGGTGGAAATCAAACTAGACCTTAGACCCTGAGCCATTAAATAACGCTGCTTGTGGAGATGCCTGTCCTCTACTTCATCTGCAGGTGCAGAGCCGTGCACATATCTGAAAGCTCACTAGATCATCTGAATTTCCTCGCCTGACTCCTCATTGTAAATGTAAGTGCTTCAGTACATTATGATTCAAAACATTAGCTTTCCCTGGGAGGGGATACTACTTTCTCACCCCATTGACATCAGACTTGGCCCTGTGACCTGTGTTGGCAGGGGGACTATACATGCTTAGCCTATTGAACCTAAAAGTGGCGTATGACTTGCTTATAAAACGTAGAGGAAAATGACATGTCACTTCTGCACAAAAGTCATAGGAGCAAGCTACAGTTTTCCACGTCCCTTTCTTCCCTCTGCCATAAGGCAATGTCTCCAAGAAGATCATACGAAGTGAGCAAAGTTACAGTTGGCGCATGATAGAAATGTGGCCTGGGCAAGATATAGACCTTCATTTTTCTAAGCCATTGAGATGTGGAGGTTGCTTGTTACCACAGTGTAACTTAACCTAAGGTGGCTGACTCAATATATGTAAAAATTCAAATGTATAAGCAGTTACTAATACACTTCATACTTCCTCTTCTTGGAAGAAAAAAAAATAGGAAAGTGTTGACCAAGCATTCATGTGAAATTTCTCTTGTCCTTTCTGAAAACGATCTTGGGAAAGTTATCTCCCCCTCTAGGGTGTATTTCAGCAGCATGCTCTCTGATGGGGCAGGCTGTCAGAATCAGTCCCAGTCATGGGCTCTGGAGCTGCCCAAGGAAAGGCAGGCCAATTAATGCATGGATCGAAGCCATTACAGGACCACATAGAAGGAAGTATTCAGCCTGTTCTCCTCCTCTCAAGGGCCACTGAGTTCTAACCAACCGCAGCCACAACTGGAGGCTTGAGGCTCAGGTGCCATCTGGGCAAAGCACGAAGCAACAAAGACTGACAGAAGGAATGCTTGGGGGGAATGCAGCCAATTACCACCTTTTGGTCTGAGATCCAGATTGACACACAGCCTTCGCAGACAATCTGGGCTTTCCATGCCATTAGCAAAGCTGCCTTCAAGAGAAGAATGGCAACTTAACCAAAAAACTTCAGGCTGAGACTAACAGAGTAGCTGTCATTGCTAAGGAACAGGCAGAAAAGAAAGCAGTGCTTTTGCCACTGAATGAAGCTGTCAAGTGATTTTTCAAGGAATCCCTGGGGGGTGGACACGATCATCCAGTCCCTAAATGACTCAACTGGTAGCTTTGTTCTTTTCTCATGATTCTTGCATTATTTCATTCTTTCCTTCACTCATTCTATAATTCACCCATTCCCTCACTTGTCCAGCCAGTGAGTACCCTAAGCAGAGTACTGGTCCAGACATCGTAGCACACACAGTGCAGGCAAGTGCACAGGGCAGGGCCCGGTGGGCGGAGGAAGGAGACAGAGCCAGGGTTCACAGCTCAGTCTTTGTTACTAGGTACAAGAACTCAGTGGTGAAGTCTTCATGTCTGGCTATTACTTTAGGTTCTGGAATATAGACAAAACCTGTTCCTCACTACAGATATCATGCTAACCTGCCCCACTTTGTTAGAAAGTTTGGCACAGAGCTGTGAGACATGTGCAGGGGACCTAGGCCACCCCATGGGCTCTTGTCAACAACTACTGGGTGGTAGAAGGTGTGGCTGACAGGGAGATGTACTGCTCAAATCTGCCTTCGGAGAGGACTTGCTTCCCAGGTGGGAGGAGTGTGGTTTTCTGATAGTCTCCAGCTGTTAGCTTCTCCAGGGTCTGCCTCAAGTTTTCAAGCCAAGGCCATTCTGTTCTTTGGCCAGCTAGTGACTAAGCGAAGTGAAGGCACAGAAGCCTGGCCATTTCTGCTCAATACAGGACTTCTCTCATGCTTCTGCATCAGAGTCTGACATCTCTTCTGTCCAATCCTGCTTCTGGCCTTTTTCTTTTACAGGTGTTAGTCCTTGTAAACCCTTTGCATCTTTAACTCCATCTCAGCTGCTCCTTCCTGAAGAATCAAACAGGCAGAGAACACAGTAGAAGTGGAAAGGAGGAAAGAAGGAATGGGCTCCTCTCATGCCAGGGGCTCTGAAGTTTGAGAGTGGGTAATGTTTCCTGCCAGCTCCTTCTCAAAAGACAGATCAAAGTTATGGGATCTAACTTTGCCTGAGAAGTCCTGTCATCTCTTTGTAAAGTTACCATCTGAGGCAGGACAGCACCAGTTAGGAGACACTAGGTTAGTAGGAAAGATCAGGATATGGCCCTGTGGCCCTACTAGACCAGCTGGGCAGACTGAATGTGACCACGCTATTCTGGCTGTGAGCATTAGAGACAAATATGAAAGGGCCAGTGAGACCCTAGAGGATCATTGCAGATCAGGGCCTTGCTGAGGCAGTAAAGATCAACATGGTTTTGCCACAGGAACATGGAGTAGGGAAGGCTGCAAGGAGGAGCAGGTGATATTTGATGTGAGCTTTGATGGGCAAGCTCCCGGGGGACATAGTTATAAACCAGGGCTCACAGCCCTCTCAGTACATGTGTATTTAGAAAGCTGAGCATGCATTAAGGTATCACAAAGACTTCTTTGGACACAGCAACAGAAACTGACTCTGGCTAGTGTAAAAGAAAAGAAGATTTGCAGGAAGGCCACTGGGGAGCTGAAGAACCAGGCAGGGGAGCAGAGAGAAGCCTGGAAGCTCTGGGGCCCTGTGTGGCAGGAGCTCTTTTTCAACAATTCTACCAGGGCACCACTGTGAAAATGGATGAATACCACCATTTTTAGTGTCATAGTTTATTTGTTCATGACTCAGTTTCTAAGGAGAGATACAGTGTTCTCCCATTAGCTTGGTAGGGTCTGATGTTTTGATTGACAGTCCTGACAAGAAAGTATGCACACTCCAAGAGGTAAGAAGAGAACCAGGAGAATGTGAGTTCACAGAGATAAGGGAGGAGAGGTTTCTATGAAGGCAATAGCCAATATCATCCAATGCAACCAACAGGTCCAGTAAAATGAGGACAAATATTTATCCATTGGAATTAGCAATCAGAAAAAGTGGTTTCAGTGTGGAGGTAGAAACAGAAACTAGATGCTCTGGGTTGAAGATTAAATGACTAGGGAAGGTGTGGGCAGACCATTCTTTTGAGAAGTCTGAATAAGAAGAGAAGGCAAGGGATTTGTTATTAGAGACGTCATTAGATAAAGGGAAGAGTCTTTAAGGATAGGGGAGATGTGTCCTTCTGTATAAGCTAAGAGAAGAGAGCAGAGAAGAGGAGAAGGTAAAGACACAGAAGAGAGCGGCAAAAACAGACAAATCACAGGGGCCAGAGGAAGGGATTAGGGCCTAGGCAAGGACCTCCTTTGCATTCTGTCTTTGATGTAGTGTGCTCCTTGCAGTTCAGAATATATTATACCTCACGCTTTCTTGCTCTCTTGTTGCTTGAATATGATTTTAATCTCTATGACAATTAATTTTATGTGTCAACTTGACTGGGATAAGGGATGCCCAGATAGCTGGTAAAACATTATTTCTGGGTGCATATATGAGGGTGTTTCTGGAAAAGACTATCATTTGAATCAGTAGACCGAGTAAAGAAGTCACCCTCAAGAATGTGGATGAGTATCCTCTCATCTACTGAGAGCTGGAACTGACCAAAAATCCAGAGGAAGGGCAAATTATCTCTCTTCTTGAGCTGGGACATCCATCTTCTCCTGCCCTCAGACATCAGAGTTTCTGATTCTTGGACCTTTAGAAACACACTAGCATCTCTCCTGCCTGCCCCAGTTTTCAGGCCTTCAGCTTCAAAGCTGAAGTTACACCATCAGCTGCCCTGGTTTTCAGGTCTTTGGACTCAGACTGAATTACACCATGGGCTTTCCTGGCTCTCCAGCTTGCAGATGGCAGATGTGGGATTTCTTAGCCTCCATAATTATGTGAGCCAATTCCCTTAATAAATGTCTTCGTCTATCTATCTATCTATCTGTCTATCTATCTATCTATCTATCTATCTATCTATCTATCTATCTATCCTATTGATTCTGTTTCCCTGAAGAACCCTGACTAATATAACCTCAATTCAACCATAAGCTCCTTGAAGGCAGGAACCATGTCTTTGTAAGCAGAATAGGAATGGTGCTGCACGAGATTGAGAGACTAGAATCCTAGGACTAATTTGTATTATCAGATTATGCTAGGCTGAATGTTACTGATAACTACAGTGGCTTGGTCCGTTTTTAAATTTTCTTATAAAATAAGAAGCCTGGAAGTAGGCAGTTCAGAGCTGGTACAGCAGCTCCACAATTTAACATGTATTTAACATATCAGATGTATGTATTTAACATGTATTTAACATATATTTGACATGTATTTAATATGTCAGACTCCTATTCACTCACTCAGCCATCCTTAGTAGGTGGCTTTGGAGTTCACGCTTGCAGTTCATTTCTGAGACTCATAATGGCTCCTTGACCTCTGGGCTTATACCCACATTCTAAGCCAAAAGGAAACAGCAGGAGAGGGACAGAAAGCTCCTGTGCTTGCAAAGCAAAATCTTCCTACTAATCCCAGGTAGACTCCTGTTTGCTTCTCATGGCCATCTCTAGCTGCACAGAAGTCTACCGCTCTAAACTGAATTGGGGCTTCATTGTACTCTGGCTTCTCTGCATCCCTGCCTTCCTCCTAACAGCATCCTTTGGGTTTCCTTTTGGGAAATTGTCCCTCTCCACTATGACAGTCTTAGTAGGAGAGGAAATTCAGATGCTTTCCTTTCAACATCTGCAGTTGAAGGAGTTTGCCAACACCTTTCCCAGGACAAGCAGGAGAGTGTATACTAATCTTGGCCAATCTGAGGGCCTCTTCCAAGACTTTGACTAGTGTGTGAGTGAAACAAGGGCATAGGAAGTGTCTGGAGTTTAATCATCTATCTCTGCAACAGCTTCCTGACCAGACCATTTCTACTAAGAGATTATTCCCAGGGTTTTCACTTTCTAGCTTTTCAGAGTTGCTGTCTCTCTATCCCATTCTAAGCCTGGATCTCCAAACTTTCCTTAAGTTCTGAAGGCCCAATCCTGCCAACAAACTCCCTTCTACTGGGTCACAGAGACTGTTTCAATTGCTTCTAACAAAAAAGTCCTGATACTCCAAACACACCACTGGTCAGGTGTGATCTTAAGAAAATCACCTAACCTCTCTGGGTACTCTCTCCTGATCACAAAAGGATAGGTTATTCCTAAAGTGTTTTCCATTATGACTTTGACCACCTCCAGAAGGCCCTCTTTGTACCAAGTAGGCCCAAATGGACATCAAAGCCTGGATTAGGGTTTTAGCAATGGGGTAAAATATAAAAGCTCCATTAGGAACGGCAGCTGACAGCATTGGGATGCTGCTACTGGAGCACTCCTTGGACAATTAGCCCAGGTAAGCACCAACCAAAACCCACTCCACTGCTTTTGGCACCAGAGTGCAATGTTTTCATTAGCAAACAGGCACTATTTAGTGTCTTTCTTGCCATAATTATAATGGTCCACTTATAATTCTGTGCTTTCAACTGTTCTTGATTATAAGACTTCTTAATTGTGCCACCATAAAACATGTTTTCACGGGGAATCTGTTTTCCACTTTAAAGCCTCTCCTGCAGCAATGTATTTGTCTTACAAAACTTCAGAATAAAGGGTAGAGGTCTCTGTAAATTCATAGTCTGTACCCTCAAGGAAAAATTACTTTGTTAGAATAGCAAAGTGGCCCCAGTTTGGCCTTATTTTCTAGCAAAAACTCATTACTTAGCTGCATTTAATAATCCATGAAACATTTCTATTAACTTCAGTGTGTGAATTGTGTGACTGCAGAATGGGTAAAAAAAAGTGAGAAACAGGAAAACAAAATATGCAGAAAATGAAAATAAGTAAGATGTTAAATATTTGATCAAGGCCTTTATTTTCAGGTAACCAGTTACCACCTTGGGGTCTCAAATGCCAACAGAAGCCACAGAATACCATTCTGAATTATTAAAGTGACTAGGAGAACCTTGCTTCTTTTTACTGCTTTTAAATGAGTATGTAGCCTTTCAAGCTAACCTTTGCTTAAATGTTTAAGGTAGACATTGGGTCAAATATAAAAAAGCGAAAGTTCTCAGTCTAATACTCAACCTGTAATTATAAATCAGATTATGTAATATGGCTCAGACATTTCATTTTATTTTTCTGTGTTCCAACAATTTTTTTCAGTTTGAGAGGAACCTAACCTAGATTAGTTGAAAATCTGCATTCTAGAATATTTTTATCTGTATGTGTGCTGAATATATTTTTCATTTGCTCAATTCAATGCATTCATTCATTCAACCGATATTTATTGAATATCAGGTGCTAGGCACTGTTGTGGGTGTGAGAACTGTCAGAGAACAAAATGTACAAAGATTCAGCCCCTCTTGGGCACTACATTTCGGCGAGGGAGAGAGATAATGAGTAAAATATCCTCCAATGATAGGTAATAAGTACTACAAAAGGGGTTGTATGGGAGTGTTTTTGTTTGTTAAGTGGAGCAGTCTATTAGAAAGCTAATGAATTGGGAAAGTTACCGTAAGAGTGGGCACTGTGTCATTTAGGTCAATGAGGACAACAACATGTGGTTCTGGGTGCAAATAGGCCCTGTATACAAGGAACAGCAACAGAGTCAAGGAAACCAGAGATGAGAACGGCTGACAGCTGGAGCACTTGTCAGAGCAGATCCTTGAGGGCCTTGCACACTAGGGGGAGGACTTGAGATTTTACCCTAATTGTGGTGGAAGCCACTGGAAACTTTTGAGTAGAGGAGTGTTATAAACTGATTCACGTTTTAAAAGCATAATTTTAGCTCAATAGTAAGTATAGCCATGAAGCCAAATTGACAAAGTGGAGGTTTTCTAGTGAGGACCTGCTTTGATGCCTGTATAAGGAAGATCTGGCATGAGCATTATCTGTTCACTGTTTGTAAGAAAACACCTGGCCCGGCACGGTGGCTCATGCCTGTAATCCCAGCACTTTGGGAGGCTGAGGCGGGTGGATCACCTGAGGTCAGGACCAGCCTGGTCAACATGATGAAACTTTGTCTCTACTAAAAATACAAAAATTAACTGGGCGTGGTGGTGAGCGCTTATAATCCCAGCTACTTGGGAAGCTGAGGCAGGAAAATCACTTGAACCCGGGAGGTGGAGGTTGCAGTGAGCCAAGATCACGCCACTGCACTCCCACATGATTGACAAAAGTGAAATTTCATCTCAGAAAAGAAAAGAAAATGCTTATCTGCTGAAGTCGTGGCAGTGACTGAAAAGTCGGCCCTCTTTGGTCATTTGAAAAGTCCACCAGTCTCCCTTTTACATTTTATTTTTACCCACGCAAAGCTTGCTTTTCCTCAGTGACAGGTCAGAAGTCAAGGTTAGAATGGGTTCATCCAAAAGCAGAGGCTGCCCCAGTCTACGGCCTCATCACAATCCATCCACAAGCAAGCTTTCCAGAATGTCCTCAGGTCCAACCCAGGACTGTGACTCTCATCCATCTGCACACTGCTTACTGCCCAAAGAGTTCCTCCTGAAACTTCATCAGCACACCGTTAGGTGATAGAAGGAAACTGCAGAAGAGTATTATATTATAGCCAGATCTCAGTTTAGTAATGACATTTTATGCCTAGAAATAATGTTTTAAATGTTCAAAAATAGGAGCTAAGTGGTCAGTTCCAGCTTTTTTCCCTGTAGAGACCTGTCTCCTGCAGCCTTGGGTGGGATGATTCCAAGGCATGCTCTTCACACTGTTTTCTAGGGTTTTCTCCTAGGATTAAGCCCTAATCATCTATTATAGTAGCTGGCTTAATATTTTACTGAGCTCCCCTTTTCTTCCCTGTATTGCTTCTTCACTACTCTGCTGGTGTTCCATGTGCCTCTCAAATAACTACTTGCATTAATTCTTACCTCAGGATCTGGTTCTGAGGCACTCAAGCTGAGCCATCCTCTACGTAAAATCTTCCTCCTTCCTGAGGTGGCATTAGGTGGCCACCTCCCTTGAGCCATAATGGCAGATAAGATCCAGGAAAAATGAAACTTACCAATAAAGGAGAGATCTGAAAATATTATTACCATTATACCCATAATCCAGTAGTCTTTTTGTGAGCTTAAGCAAGTACATGACTTGCATTTACGTATTCCTCCTTCTAAAAAATTAGGAGGTAGTTGCCTCTCCAAAATGGATTTCTCAGCCACTGCATCTTCCCCACTTAGGTTAGGTAAAGCTTGGCTATTATATGAGGTTTTACCTTCCAGCACAAGGGGATGCTACTTTTTTAAAAACATAGTTTTATTTCCATAGGTTATTGGGGAACAGGTGGTATTTGGTTACATGAGTAAGTACCTTAGTGGTGATTTGTAAGATTTTGGTGCACCCATCACCCGAGCAGTATACACTGCACCCAATTTGTAGTCTTTTATCCCTCACCCCCTTCCCATTCTTCCCTCTGAGTCCCCAAAGTCCACTGTGTCGTTCTTATGTCTTTGCATCCTCATAGGATAGCTCCCACTTATGAAAATATACGATGTTTGGTTTTCCTTTCCTGAGTTACTTCACTTAGAATAATACTCTCCAATCTCATCCAGTTGCTGCGAATGCCATTAATTCATTCCTTTTTTCTTGCCTAGGAAACCAGGCTTCCTCCTAGACCAAGCTTTAGTCTTCACTACCTCAGGCAAAGAAAGCTTCCCTTGCATGAGGAAGTCATTGCCCAGCCTCTTCTCTGCTCTCTGTGTGCAGCTTCTCCCTCCCTGGCCTAGGGCCCTGACTCAGAATGACTCTTCAGCCCATGATTTTAATCAAAGGCCTCTAATCAACCTGTGGTACTACATGCTACACAAGGTTCTTAGAAATCCCTAAGCTTTCTCAGGAGCCTCCCACCCTGCTGGGAAACAAGCCGACTTGTCAATTAGAGAATATCCAAAGATGTTAAGCCACTTAATCCTCCCCAAAACTCAGTGTGGTAGGGATTGTTACCTGCCATTACAGGAAAGGAAACTGAGGCTTGGGAAGGTAAAGAGACTTGTCCAAGATCACCTTCTGGAGCCACATTTTACACCACAGGTAAGAGAAAAGGGATCCGAGAGGGCATGGACACTGTGTCTTCAGACTGAGTGGGGAAGTACTCTTTACCTGGGTACTTATTGGGTGCAAGTTGCATGCCCCCTGTGCTAATACACAAGGGACAAGTTTATGGGCCTCCTAAAAGTGCAGACAGTGCACCTGTCCAGCCAACTTCATGGGTGCACTGTGAGGCTCTGATGATGGGGACAGGCTTATAAAACACTCTCCATACTAAGATGAGGACGTGTCCCTGTGTCTAGGAAACGCTGGAAATTAAGTGTACAGCAATAAAAAAACCTTGACATCATCCTTGATGGCTCTCTTTTTCACACACTCCAATTCACTCCATTAGAAAACCATATTGGCAGAATCTAGTGAATCTTGTCCTTCAAGGCCTCTCCCTGCAAGGCTCCCATGAGCCCTGGGGGCTTATAGAGAGTTCTGGGTAGGCAGAGGAAGCCAGACTGCATTAGGGAAGCAAATTTGGAACGTAAATTTCCTCAGAAGGTCTCAGGGGATAGGGACCCCAATCTCCAAGGCCCCAAGATTCTGTTATGATTTATTTCTCATTCTAAATAAATATCCACTGGCAAGCCCCAATTCTGTCTTCTCTTTCTTAAGCAGCCCTCTCTTCCCCTCTCCCCACACAACTGTGTACGCTTCAGGCCCCAGAAATCCTTCGCTGATTTGAGGTCTGGCGTTTTCCAGGGCAGGGATTGAGAATAGAGGTGTAAATTTGTCAGAAGGAAACGGGCCGCGCAGTAAGAGAGTAAATCCTCATATAACATGGCAGAAAGTCAATGGATAAATAAAAAAATCGCCATGTAAGCTTCTTTTATTTTATTTTATTTATTTATTTATTTTTTGCGACAAGTGGGTGACCACCAGAAGAAATTAACAGAGGAATTGTTAAAAAGAGCTATGATGGGAGGGAGAGGTGGCCTGTTGCTTTCATTATAAGCAAATCTAGATAATTTTATTTCGTAATAAGTAAGTGGGCGTTACTTTCGTGTATTTTTTTAAAACGAAAATTAAATAAAAATACAAAACAAACAGAATACAAAACAGGAAAATAAAAAGCAAACACGCACGCAACACAAAAGGGCCTTGGCGGTGGGGAGCCAACGGGCGGTGACGGGGGCGGGGAGAGGGCGGGGCTTAGGGACCCGGGGCGGGGCCAGGGCCGGGTCTCCTTAGGGCCCGCCCCAGCGAGGGGGCGGGGCGCAGATCTGTTTGCCTTAGACACCTTCCGCCCTGGGCCGCCAAGGGAGCGCAAGGTCACGTTAGCCTTAGGCTCCGCCTCCAGCTCGGGTACTAGACGGTCTAGACCCGAGGCTACCCGGGCCGGAGGCAGGCTTGAGTACCGAGACCAAACGTTGTTCCCTTCCGGACCTTGGGCGCCGGGCCGCGCGCTGACCGACAGCCCCCGCTAGGCCCAGCAGGTCCCCTAGTCCCCCGCAGTGTCCCGCAGTCCCCCGAGACTCGCCGAGCGCCGTTGCTGAGCCCTGCGAATAGCAGGTAAGCGCAGCCCGGGCCCCTCGTCAGCCCGCTAGGACCTGGATCGCGGCTGAACGTCAGGACCCTCTTGACTCCCGGCCCCCAACGGAGTCCTGGGAGTCCCCGCTGGGGCGACAGGTGGCGGTGGAGTACGGAGCCACCGGGAGTCGAGCGAACCGGGGCACAGCTCCGCGCTGCCTCTGCGCGCGGTTGGTTCTCACTGCAGCGTATCAACCTAACCCCCAGCACCCCTTTGGCTATGACCAGAGCCCCGGAGACGTGGGTTCGGATCCCACCTTTAGCACTCGTGCACTCAAAGGTTAAAAATATAAGCATGGTGTCTAACAGATAACGTGTGCCACTCAGTGCCCGCTGCTGAGCTAAGTGCTGGGGTTACAGTGGCAGGCCGACAAACGTGGTGCTGTCCCCCGTGCAACTCACAGTCCAGTGGGGGGAGACCGACAGCAAATGGATATCTATGCAAACAAGTGTGAACGTTAAAACTGTAGTCAGAGCTATGAAGACTGAAAGTCTAGGGTGCTGGAGAGTTTTTATCAGGGCCCCCAGCTACAAAGGCTGCTGGAACTAAAACTTTAGAGAATTCCCGAGCGGGGAATAACAGAGCACACTCATTTTATTGGGAGAGAATGTGGCTTGAGGAAAGGAGGGTCGGTGGGGCTGGCCTGCAGAGAGCTGGGGAGAAAGCAAGTTCCTTCACCTTAACTTCCTCCTCTGTAAAATGGGACTGTTCTACCCATTGAGGATGGAAATGGTGAATGTAAATGACTTAGCACCGCATGATGGGTGCTGGATGTTACTCAGCACTAAATATCCAAGGCTGGATGTTGTTCTGGACTGAACACAGTGTGCCTGCCTCTCAGCAAAGTCACTTCCCCTCTCCTTGAGTCCTGTTTCTTCCTCTATCAAATAAGTAGTTCTGAGTAGAATCTCTCAAACAGCCTATTCTCTAAAACGATGACTGGTTTAGTTGTTCATTCTTGAAACATTTAACTGGCACCCACTTTGAGGATTCAGAGAGAAATCAGTCAGGGTCCCTGCCCTTCTGGAGCCCATGTCGGGTGGGCCAGGTGAAATAAAGTGACTGTTCCATCCTGGCAGAACCCAGAGGAAGGGGTGTGACCCTCTGGCCTTGCAGGGGAAAGCTTCTCTATTTTTGGCCAGGTGCACATTTCTCATAAAGCCACCCAGGAGCCCCTGAAGGTATGGTTCACACAGCTCCACTGAGCATCAGTTACTTCCTGAATTTCATTGGTGGTTCTCAGCTTTTGGTGTCACCCCTAAAACTGGACAGAAGACTTCCCAGAAGCAGCAACTATGCTGGTACCTTGCTGAGGACATATCAGACCTCGAGACCCCATGGATTTGGGAGAGCATTTTAGGTTTCAGGAAACACCTGTCAGCTGCTCACTGTATTTTATTGGCTCAAATGATCCTAATTTCTTATTTGGCTCTGTTCACACCATTAATGTAGACAAAGGAAGTGCTCTATGAAAACTGAGAGGCCCAGAGAGTGGGGGAACCCAGATGAGGCAGGAGTCTGGCACCATTTGTGGGGAGTGGTAAAAATGAACAGTTAAGATGTTAACAGAGGGCGCTGGAGGGAAGAGGAGAGAGGGCAGCCGTTGTGCAGCCTCTCTTTTCCCCTCTCAGACCACAGCAGGGTGCCAGCCCATAAGAAGGGAAGCTCCAGGCTTGGTGGTCACAGACCTGGCACTTCCCAGCTCTGTGATTGACCCTGGGCAGCTCACTCACCATGTGAGTCATGAGGATTGTGCAGGCTTAACAGGTGCTTGGCATATAGTTGGCCCTGAAGAAATATTAACTCCTACCCTTTACTTCTCCTGAATGAACTAAAATATGCATAGTTGTACTGTCTACCTCAGAAGGTTATTATGGGGATTTACTGAGGACCTAAAATACATAGAGCAGTGCCTGACATGTAGGAGGATACTACTACTATAACTATTGATATCGTTCCTTAGGCTGGACAAAAATTGAAACAAAACAGGGCAGCGGCAGGAGAGGGATAGGAGTGGAGGCGGTATGAGGAACTGTGCAGGGTGATTAGTTGGGAGTGAGATTATCTGTTGCAGTGGTTTTGCCATAAAGCAAGAGCCTGGCAGCAGAGAGGGGTGTTCTGCGTGATAAAGGGCCTCCTGGGCAGCTGCACTGTCAGGAAGTCCCAAAGTTTGAGTGTCTTCGTAGACTCAGGCCAAAGAAAGCATAGCAAAAGTTGGGTAAAACTAGGGTTGAAAAAGGTCTAAAATGGTCTTTTTGATGATGTGTCTCTAACCGATGGCTGAGTGGGGGTTCCCTGCAGGGGGCTGCCACTGCTCCTTGCAGACCCTTGCCATCCATTTGAGCATGGTAACTGCCTGAGACTGGTCTGGCTCTTTGACCTGGGAGCTATGGAGTCTAATTTTGCAAACTTTGCACCCAGTAGAGTACCAGGCCAAAAAGGCATGAATCGGTAATGAACAAATAAGTGAACAAAAACCCGAGGCAGATTTTTCACTGTGTCTGTGCACGTGTGTGTGTGTGTGTGTGTGTGTGTTTAAAAGGAATTGGAAGGTAAGGAAAGATAACTAATGTATTTAAGCATTTGCTGAGGGCCAAATAGTTTCATGTATGTCGCAGCTTCGTGGTGAACACCATAGTCTTGTAAGCAGATAAAATTGCTTGTGTGACTTTCCCATGTATCACCAAAATGCTCTAAACCTGTTTTTACATCTGTAAAATGAGAATCATTGTAGCTAATTCATAGGGATGTTAGGAGCATTAAGCAAGATAAGCATATGAGGCACTGACCTCAGTGTACAACGTGTAGTATGGTAAGTGCCCTGTCAATAATGGCTGCCTTATTATTATATTTATTCATCTTGCCAATGCTCTCCACTGTGATAAGGAAACTGAAGGCCGTAGGCACAGATGGGTGGCATGGATTCTGAACTCAGTCCCACCTGGAAGCAAAGGCACTCTGCAGACAGTAACCAGACAGCTTGTGTGAAATGAAATCAACTTTATGTGCATTTCATTCATTACTTAAAGCACTTGACTATGAAATTTTAAAAAGAAAAAAACCTGCAAAATTATAATTTATGTGCCTTTCAAGTTCAGGTATTTTATCATCTCAATAAATCTTCCATGCATCTATGTTAAACCACTTTGGGCTGTCGAAGCTCTTAAATAAAGTGGCTTGTCCTCACCAGTGTCTGTCTTTGCTCGTTTATCATGGTTCCCCAGTAAAGATGGACAGATCGCATTTTGCGGGGCAGGCCTCAGGATGGCAGCTCCTGTCCCATTGGTTTAGCTGTGCAGTTCTGCATGATGGTATTTAGCAAACCGCAGTGGACTCATGATTCCTTCATCATTGTTTCTCCCACATACACGTAGACCCACGTGCTACTCTAGGAATTAGGAATAGAAGGGCATTCTATTGCTAGAGAGAATCTGAGAAATCAGCTCCAGGGAAATCTAAGATTCTTTATAATAGGTTTTAGGTGGAAGTGCCTGGGATGAGGGTGACCGTGCATCTGGAAGTCAGCACTGTCTGCTCTTTCCACCCAGGAGTGCTGTGTCTGGGCTGCCTTCCTGCCGGGGGAAGGCCTGATCTGCATCCCTGTGCCTCTCTGCTGTCCCTGCCTCTGGCCAGAGCTGCCCCTAAATCCAGAATGCCTGGGAAGCCTTCCTGAATCCCTCTTCAGCCTTCCCATAGTACCAGTGGGTGCCTGTTGGCCTGCCCTTCTCTGGCTATGCTGAATTAGCTCCTCTGATGGGCTGTGAGCACTTCCGCAGCTTTGGACCAAGTGTTGCCTGTACTCAGCAGCATGCCTGGCACGTTGTCCTCTCTCTCTCTCTCTCTCTCTTTATTCCTTCCTCCCTCTCTGTCTTCTACTAATACTTCAAGCAGTGTCCTGGGGATTCGAACAGTGAGTCAAAATGACGTAGTCCTGACCCTCATGGAGTCCGCACACATCATGAGACAGATTTAACAATAGAATTAAGCACATAAACACACATACAGCGACACATTTTAAACTGGGTTAACTCTCCTGAAGGAGGAGCCTGGTGTGTCAGGGCCGTATGTGGAAGGGAGAAAGATAGAGAAATATAGTCAGTATCACTAGAGAGAGAGGGGCCCAAAGTGTTGGATGGAGGGTTATGTTCATTTTTTCATACACCCTTGAAGACCACTGGATGATATTTTTCTGTAAATCCTGGTAAGCAATGGTGTATGCTGCCAAGGTCATCCTACTGAGAATGTATACTTTTAAAAACAACTGTGCTCCAGCTTCCAAATGGGAGAATAACGCTGTAATCCAATTCACTTACCCCTTTATAGCTTCCAGAGCTCCTCCTCGGGTGTTGTCTGGTGGGGTACTGCAGTTCTCAGTGTCATACATCTCATCTTGAGTAGCAGCAGCAAACAGGGATCCAGCTCATCTGAGGGTAAATCTGGTGGCGTGGACACTGGAGCCTTTTCCCTTCTGAGTGACAGAGTCCACCTGAGAGCCTATTTGTTTCCTCCTTCTCTGATACTCCTGGGCACACCAGGCTGAGGCTCTGGCATAGATTTGATCATGTTGTGGCTAGTGGTCTGCTGAGAGGAAAGAAGGGCACTGCTGACTACTGTTGTCCAGAAAGGTGGGCCCACTCATCTGTGTGCAGCTGTGGCAGGGTGAGCTGGCAGTGATCCTACCCATGCAGAGCCATGCCATGCCAGCACAGTCCTTCGTGAGGAACCAGCAGTTCTCCAGAGGGGCACCATGCTTGCCTTCAAAACCTATTCATTTCCACTGAGAACAGGGAGAAAATCACACTAAAGGCCTCTTTAAAATAAGATGTGATCCAGTCTCAGGAAACATTCTCTGTCCATACTTGAATATTATTAGAGAGTTACTTTGGCCAGAGCTGTTGACAAAATACATCTCCAATCCCTACCAGTCTCAGATGTAGACCTTATCACCAGAGATGAGCTGCCATCTTCTCTGCAGCAAAAGAAGGATGCATCACTGCACAGAGATTGAAAAGGCCTCCATGCTACTCTTAGTGGGGTGAGTTTGCCTGCCTTGCCCAGACTGGTGGGGAAGGGCTATATTCTCAAGGTATAGCTATAATAGGACTATAATCGTGTGGCTCTTAGCCATGGAGAAAAGAAGTGGTTCTGGAAATCTCCCTTTCATAAAGGCTGACACGTTGACAGTATTTATGCCTCTTGAAAGTACATGTTAAGTGGTGGATATTTATGAAAAGGGTTTTGAGGAGTAAATGTGTCCATCAGTCAACCTGGAACTTTTTAGAGCTCCTAAGATGATTTTAAATTAGAGCCAATCTTCTTCCTGCCTTCCCCCTTCCATCAGCACACCCCCTTTCTTTGCTTTCTCTTATAAAAATGAAGTGTCAAGGCAGTACACAGCCCAGGGTGGAGGTTGTAACTGCCTTGCAGAAGCAGAGTTAACATATTAAAGGCAGGTGTGTAGGGGTTAGAGCCTTGATTCTGCTCCTTCCCACTTGTCACAGTGTTCTGGAAAGAGGAGAGTATGGAGCAAGGCTGACAAGCATGGCTCAGCCTGACTGCATCCTAACCACTGTCATCAGTGGCCCTGCTATCAGCCAGGCTGCTCGCTGAAAGGTTTACAACCATAAAGGAAAAGAATGATGAAAACATGTGATGCAAACCAGCCCGAATTTGGGCTCAATAAGTGGCAGATGGGAGTGAATGAGTGTCAGTGTGAGTGAGGGAATCACACCAGGTCAGGTCAAGAGAAACCTTTAGAAGGCTGGAAGCTTCTCTGTGAGCCAGTGATCATTAGGACAGAATGCCTGTTACATGAATTAGTGTGTAGGAGTCTAACTTGGAATTATTACTCACTTTCAAATCTTCGTTTTAAAGATCAGTAATAGGTTTATTGCACAAACCTTATACTTAGTAACAAAGACTGCTTTGCTTTTAATTTCCCATCTGGCCTTCTTCTATGTAACTTGTATGATGTTCTTGATCATTCTTGTCTTAATTTTTTTGTGTGTGAGAGAAAGGATACCACTGTCTGTTACTCATGCTGTGTTTTGTAAGTAATCAAAGGACCATCGATGATAAAAGTATAGGAGCTGCCTGTTTCAGGTGTCACTGAAATGCTGCTACCTTTTGGCTGCTTCTGAGATTCTGCTTTAAGAAAATAATCTGAACAGTAGAAAGAGCCACTGTATAAGAATGCTGTCTGCATCATTATTTGTAATGGTGAAAACTTAGAAGTGATCTGAATATACAGTATAGGAGGAGAACAAATTACAGAACGACGGGCTGATGGAATATTATGTAGTACTTAAAAATATGAAGATTGGTCACATGGGAAACCTTAACATGCTCTGGGAACAGAACGCCATTACATAACAGACATATTTAGGAAAACAGCCTTCAAGGGAACCCTCTAAGGGGATAAGAGTTACATACGAACAAGGGAATTATGGATAACCTTTTTCATATATCAAGCTTTCTATATTGTTTTATTATTCCTATAACTATTTTAAAATCTTAAAATCAGCCAAATTAAACAATGATATTTCTTCAGTTTGTAATTTCAGGGCACTACCTTTGTGGCCTTATCCTGAATTAAATCATCCAATCAAAAAGAATGTTAAAGCCAGGTTTGGCTCCCTGTTTCCAGGTTTCCAGTCCGGGGATACAATCTGGGTTCCTGGCTGAACGGCCTGCAGATGTACTCACCCTGGCCCTGTAGACTTGAATTCTCAGGGATTTTAAGTTACAGAAGGCCACTGCCTCTCCTGGTCCCCAGTAGTGTGGGAGGAAGGAGGAATTTGGAATTGCAGCCTTCAGAGACCTTATTGGTGACATTTCAGCAAACTCTGCCCGCAACCCAAAGCACACAGTTAGCAATTGCCTAGGGTAGCCCTGTCTCATTCTGGCTTCTTGTCTTGCAGGCATTGTATTCTAGTATCTCAGGAACTGGATATTATGTGTGCACTGCCAACTCTCACTGTGACGGCCTTGTATCTGTGTATTATTTGCTACCTAATCCTGGCCAAAGCCTAGTGCATGGCCAATGGTATGTTCTAAATTAAACTCAATCAATTGGCTAAATATTAGGAAATCATAACACAATACAAGGACTTGAGTTTGAGTAGTTCATTTGAGAGTGGACCCCAGGAAGCACTAGCAAAATGGTGGGAAATGAGCTAGGGAAGTGTACCATCACTTCATCTCCAATTAAAGATTTCAGTAGCTCTTCATTAAAATATCTGTTCACAAACGGGGCATACTATATGGTTGTGCTGACATTTCAACTTAATTCACTCTATAGTTTTGTGGATCCCAATTCTTTTTTTTTTTTTTTTCTCCTGAGACAGGGTCTCACTTGTTGCCCCAGCTGGAGTGCAATGGCATGATCTTGGCACTCACTTGAACCTCCGCCTCCCAGGTTCAAGCAATCCTCCCATCTCAGCCTCATGAGTAGCTGGGACTACAGGCATGCACCACCACACCTGGCTAATTTTTTTTGTACCATCAAGCAGCCATGACCAGCAGGGGCAGCTGGGCTTTAATCCTGATGGGGATCTCCAGAGCCAGCATAGAACCATCTCAGAGTTATGCCATCATGGGGCTGGGGGCTGGGTGTACGTACACATGCCATTTCTGTCAGTCATTGCTTTAGCTTTGTTCCTTAAGGGAAGTTAATTCTCAGGTTCTTCTGGCAGGTTCCAGTCACCAGGTAAAACACTCAGGCAAAGGGATGGAGATGCTGTCAGTGGAAGTCAAGCTCTTCATTAAAATATCTGTTCACAAACGAGGCATACTATATGGTTGTGCTGACATTTCAACTTAATTCACTCTATAGTTTTGTGGATCCCAATTCTTTTTTTTTTTTTTCTTCTGAGACAGGGTCTCACTCTGTTGCCCTGGCTGGAGTGCAATGGCACGATCTTGGCACTCACTTGAACCTCCGCCTCCCAGGTTCAAGCAATCCTCCCATCTCAGCCTCATGAGTAGCTGGGACTACAGGCATGCACCACCACGCCTGGCTAATTTTTTTTGTATCTTGTAGAGATGGGGTTTCACCATATTGCTCAGGCTGGTTTTGAACTGCAAGGCTCAAGTGATCTGCCTGGCTTGGCCTCCCAAAGTGCTGGGATTACAGGCATGAGCCACTGCACCCAGCGCCCCAGTCCATTTTATATGCTTTTCTCCGCCATGCATAGAAGAGGACTAGCAGCAGAAATTTGGGGCATAATGCAGATTCTAGAAACACTCTCTATGTATTTATTAAGTCTATTGGAATATTTGTCACTACAAATGAAGGCCATACTCCAAGAAATGATTTAAAATTGTAAATTATGTAGCAAGTTCAATAGGGTTTACTGGTTAAAGTTCATATGCTTTGAGTTCTGGGCATTTTAGATTTGTGTAGAAAGAATTCAAAATCTTAGTGTTTTAGATAAATGAAGTCATTTCCCTTTAAGTTATGGTCCAAGATGCATTCCATAAAGACTGAGATGACCATTGTATTTGTCCCTGCCATTTCTGGGAATGGTCAACAAAGGAAGTTTTCATAGTCTCCCTTCCAAAAAATTTTTTTTCAAGATAAATTCAAGAGGCAGCTGGTTTGACCACCTAGTGCCTTTTGAGCCACCTCTCTGTTATACAGATGGTAGGTATTCTATTTGTCAATGACTGACTGTCTCCCTTCCTTTTTTCCTTCTATCATGTGCATTTTGATTTTCTTTCTCCATTTCCTCTAATGTTGCTAAGAAGATAAAACAGGAAGCCCCAAATTATTTGCTGTTCTCTCTCTTATAGAGTTTGTTTGAAGTCATTTGTATTAACGGAAATGCATTGAGATTTTGATTTTCTTTTCCTACCCTCAGGAAGACTGCTCTACTATAGGTCACCAGTGACCTTCACATTACCAAATCTTACAGGCTTTCTCTGTCCACATTTTCAGTGCAACATGTGATATCTCAGACCGTGCCCCACCTTTTGAACTGTTCTTTCTTGGACTTTCTTCTCTCTTCCCTCATTGTTTCTTCTTTGACTTCTCTACCTGCTCCCTTTCCTGTGCTGGCATTTTTAGTGGGGCATCCCCAAGATTCTTCCCTTGGGTTCCTCTTGCCTGTACACTACACCTGGATAATTTCATTCACACACCTGGTTTTTAACCATCACCTTTATATAGATACCTCTCATATCCTTATCTCTATCACATCCTTTCCCTATAAGCCAGACATCTGTGTCCAGCAGCCTGTTGAATGCTTTCTCATGTAGCTTCTGTAGGCATCCAGAGTCAGCATGTTTTGTTTGTTCTAGACTATTTCCTCTTGCACAAGGCTGACTAAATACTTGCCCCTCTCGGATTGTTTCTGCTACCTCCTTGAAGTCATACATACACCATTATGGGCTTGTCAGAAGGCTTCTGTCTTGGAAGATCAAGTGTAAGACAAGCACAGGAACGAAGAACTGTGGGTTAAGATTTAGGAACTTAAAACAGAACCGTAATTTTATTATCTCTTGCAATTCTGGGGGTTGACTGGGCTCAACTAGGCAGTTCTCACTCTGGGTCTCATTCAGAGGCAGTTAGAGGGGGTCTGAGGCTGGACCCACTCCAAAGGCTTCCTCACTCAAGAGAAACCTAGAGAATGGGAGCAAATATTTGCAAACTGTCCATCTGACAAGGAATTAATAACAAGCCTATGTAAAGAACTCAACTCAATAACAAAAAAAAAGCCCAACTATTTTTATTTTTTAAAATGTGCAAATGATCCAAAAGAGATTTCACAAAAGAAGACGTATGAATGGCCAACAGACATATGAAACATCCCCAACATCACTAACATCAAGGAAATGCAAATCAAAACCACAATGAGAGGTCATCTCACCCTATTTAAAATGGCTATTATCAAAAAGACAAAAAATAAATGCTAGCAAGGATGAAGAAAAAGAGGAATGCTACTATATCATTAATGAGAATGTATTAAATAACTTAGTACAACCATTATAAAGAGCAGTATGGGAGTTCCTCAGAAAACTAAAAGTAGACCAATCAAATGATCAATCCCACTGCTGGGTATATACCCAAAAGAAAGGAAATCAGCATATTGAGGAGATGTCTGCACTCCCATGTTTATTGTAGCACTATTCATAATAGCCAAGACTTGGAATCAACCTAAATGTCCATCAGTATGCCAACCATTCTATCAATCAATAAAGAAAACATGGTATTATATGCATAATGATACATTATTTGGCCATAAAAAGAATGAAATCCTGTCATTTGCAGCAACATGGATGGAACTGGAGGACATTATGTTAAGTGAAATAACCCAGGCACAGAAAGAAAATTATTGCATGTTCTCACTCATGTGGGAGCCAAAAGAGTTGATCTCATGAAGGTAGAGTAGAATGATAGTAACCAGAGGGTAGCAAGGGTTGGGGAGGGGTGAGGTGGGTACAGTAAAGGGAGGTTGGTTAATGGGTACAAATGTACAGTTAGAAGGAGTAAGTTCTAGTGTCTGATAGCACAATAGGGTGACAATAGTTAACAGTAATTTATTGTAGATTTTTAAATTGCAGGAAGAGAAGATTTGGAATGTTCCCAACATAAAGAAATGATAAATGTTTGAGGTTATGGATTTCCTCATCATTACACATTGTATGCATGTAGCAAAATATCACAAGTTACCCTGTAAATATGTACAATTATTATGTATTAACACAACTCAAAATAATGTTTAAAAGGCTTTCTCATTCAGTGACTGACAATTGATGGTGGCTGGCAGCTGGGGCCTCCACTGGGATGCTGGAATGGCACATCAGGTGGTCTAGATTTCTGCACAGCATGGCATCTGGGTCCTAAGAACAGGTATCCCTGGAGGACCAGGTGGAAGCTGGGTCACCTTTTACGGTCTACCCTCAAAAGTCTCATAGTATCACTTTTGCCATATTTTCTGGCCTGCCTATCTTCAGGGAGACGGAATAGACCCTCCTAACTATGGGAGGCATGTCACCGTCCCATTGTAAGAAGAGCTTATGGACAGCGCATGCTGTTGTGCATGGGTTGGGAAATACATCCTGCCACAGGTCTCCAACATGTCTGACTACTCCTCTGAGAACCACCTGGAATGCCACAGAAGCTTTCCGTTTTATTTATTAAATTTTTTGATAGGCAACATTTTTACATGATTCAAAAGTTAAGAAAAATAAATATGAATATATTCAATGAAAATATTCCCTCTCATCTCATAGCTTCTACATTTGCCTCCCCATAGACAATCACTGCTATATTTTTATATGCTTTGAGTTTATAGATATTTTGATATTTCACTCTTTTTATACAAAAGAATATTTCATACTCACTGTCCCACATTTTGCTTTTTTTTCACTTAAAATAATTCTGGAGATGACTTATCAGTACAAAAAGATCTTGATCTCTCTCTCTCTCTCTCTCTCTCTCTCCTGTTACAAATGAATAGTATTCTATTGTCGGCTTTACCTGAGATCACTAAATTAGTTTTCTATGGGTAGGCACTGAGCAGTTTCCAATTTTTTTACCGTTACAGACAACGCTGCAGTGAATAACATGCCATCTTTCATAGGAGAGAATTAGGAAGCCTTCCTCAAGAGCTCAAGCCAACATGGTCATCCTCTTCCCACAGTGCCTTATACCTCATTCTGTCATGGCACTTACCATGTCTCCTTTCACCAGACCATGGCTGCTAGAGATTATGGACTGTGGCTACTGTAACTTATTTCCATACTGCCTAGCATAGGGCGCTCTGTGTCCACACTTTGCTGAGGAGGTCTGTGCCAAGGAGGGAAGAAGGAGGGAGGGAGGTGAATGAGTACAGGTATCTTGGGGGCCTGTGTTTCACCTCCTTTTATTGCATCTGTAACTGCATTTCTCAGTGGCAGGTACCACTTAAGGCCTGTGTGTTTCTTCCTCAATCTGTCACTGAAACTGGAATCTGGTTCTACCCTGTTTGGCCTGGCTTCGTTTACAGGGTGTATCCCAGAAGACTGCAGCCCGAAGCCTAGTTTCTGTAGAGTCTCCCAGGTCAGCCCAGAACTACTCCCTGACAGCTTGTCCTGTTCAAAAATAGCACCAGCAGGAGCTTATTGTGGGGGAGGGTGCAGGTGGTGGTCATCACATTAGTAGTACTAAGATATTGTTGAAAAATTGCTGTCCTGATAAAAATCCAGCAAAATAGAATTCTCCTTTGTCAAGGAAGTATTCTTAAATCTCAGTCTTTTGTTAATTTTGCTAGGAAATGTATTCTTTAAGAAATATAAATTGTTTTGTTAAATTAAGGAGGCAAAATTCTAATTTTCACAAGAAAGATTGACAGTTGTGCTCACTGCTTTAAAGAAGGCTTTCTGGGATGGCTTATATTCAAGATTCTTTCTATTGTAAGGAAGAGAAACTTCACTGAAGCTAGATTAAGCAAAATTAGGAGTATGGCTAACATAATAGAAGCGTTTTGGGGAATCAGACACAGCTGGGTCCAGGTTATCAGCTCGATGATGGTGCTAGGAATCTCACCTTCTCCGTCTTTCAGCTCTTGTTACCACTGAGTTGGCTTCATTCTTTAAGGTAGGGAAGATAGCAGTTCCAGGCTTACATGGAGTTTATAGCCCCTTGTCTCAGAAGACACTCTTTTTTTCCAGTATCCCTATTGAAAGAGGAACTGATTTGTTCTTCAGGAATCATGGCTCCTGGGCCACTCATTTTTCACAGATAGTTGAAGTTTTCTAGCCATCTTGACTGACAGACTTTTCAGAATCATGAGGAATCATAGTCTAGCAGTTTTGAAAGTGAAGGTGTTGCAGGACCACACAATGGAGCTGCCTACCATGGATGGTGATTCAAAATTTGAATTTCAGACTGTAAAGAGTATCTAACTTGGGGATGCTAGACCTGAGTTAAGAAAGGGTTCCTATGTTAATCTCTCTACTTTCATTTATGTTTGGTATTTTCTGTAATATAAAGTGCTTTTAAAAATTGCATTAAAAAATGTTTAATGCCTTAGCTTGGGAACTCTCAACAAACAAGTCTTCACATTTCTATATGTTTACTGTCTGATGTTCTCACCTTCTGTTTTTCTTTTCATTGCACAAAGAGACCTTAATCCTTACTTCCCTCTAAGCTGGGAATTCGGGGGAAAAAACACAGTAGTTGACTTTAGATTTGTGTGGTATGCTTGGAGGGTGTTGAGGTGAAGACAGTCAGGTGCTCTTAAATCCATGTTTCCAAGCTTCCCAGAACAAAAGCCTCAGAAAATTCCAACCAGGGAGAGAAGGAAGTCTTTGCTGTGACGATAAGTCTACATCTCCTCCTTTCATGGGCAGTACTTGAGCTGGGGTCAGTGTGTACAGATCAGGTGAGGGCTCAGTAGGGTCCTGACTTCGGGTCATGTGTATAGTTTGAGGGAGGCCCAGATGCTCAGAGGGTCATGAACTAGCTGCTGGAGGGACTCTTAGAGAGTGTTTCGACTGCCTTTTTATTTTACAGGTGAGGAAGCTGAGGCCAGAGGAGTTAAGTGGCCCAGATTCACACAGTGAAGTAGCAGGAGCACAGCTAGGTTTGAAATCCTGGAATCTAACCTTGGAGTCTAGTACTACTTAATAGCTGTGTGACTTTGAGTAAGCACCATTGCTTCTCTGAGCACTGTGAGATAGGCAGAATAATGGCCCTCCAAATGTCTACATCCTAATTCCCAGAATCTGTGAATGCGTTAGTTTCTGTTGCATGGGGGCATTAAGGTTGCAGATGAAATTAAAGTTGCCAATTATCTGACCCTAAAATAAGGAGAATATCCTGGACCATCCAGGTGGACCCAATCTAATCACAAATGTCCTTGTCAGTGAAAGATGGAGGCAGGAGAGTCAGAGAGACGCAGCGTGAGAAAAACTGGACTGCCCATTGCTGGCTTGGAAGATGGAAGGGAGGCAGGAGCCATAGAATGTGGCAGCCTCTGGAAGCTGGGAAAGACAAGAATAGATTCTCCCCCAGAGCCTGCAGAAAGGAACACAGCCCTGCCAACACCTTAACTTTAGTCCCTTTTGGACTTCTGACTTCCAGAACTATAATAAATGTGTGTTGTTTTAAGCCACTAAGCTTGGGGTAGTTATAAAAGCAATAGGAAAGGAATACACCTGTAAAGGGGAATAGCCGTGCCTCTCTCAAAAGCCTGGCATTTACAGTCAGGAAAATCATGTCTGAAAATTACCCAGAAAAGATCCTGGAACATAGTAGACGCTTCATAAATAGTCATATTGATTGGGGGGTCATTAAAAGAGAGCAAAGGGAGAGTAGCTGATGGGTAGGTGTCTGAAGAACCAAAGTCTGTGCCTCTGTGGTAAGGCACAGGACTACTAAGAGGCCAATAGGAGACACCAGATGGCCCAATGGGTGGCCAAAGGCACCCTTGGAGAACCTCTCTGCTCCTAAAGTCAGCAAGGCCTTCCTCCTCCAATTCTTCAGCACTTCCATCTCCAGCAGCACCACTGTACGTCAGAGGAAGCAGGAGCTAGGAGCCCACCTTGAGGATTTGGTAGCATGTGGGCCTCTCTTTGACCCCTGAGCTTCTGCCTGGCCATCACCCTAATGCTATTGCCTACTCTCATGGCCTTAAAGATTATTACTGCTACCCCCAGCGTTAGCAACTGAACTTTAATGAGTTTACTATGGGCCAGGCACTCTGGGATAGCCTATGTCACTGTCTCATATAATCTTGATGACAACCCACTGAGGCAGGTCTCTATGCCCCATATTACAGATGAGCAGATAGAAGCTCTAAGAGGTCAGGCAGCTTGCTCAAGGTCAAACAGCCCATCATGGCAGAGCCAGGATTACAAATTAGGTTCATCTGACTCCAGATCCAGCCTCTTAGACAAAGCTGGTTACCAGGTAGGAGAAGAGAGACAACTGGCATTCACTGGCTCCTGGAAGGAGGCCTGGGAGATCCTCCCACCTGGACCTCCAAGTAGCTGAAACTACAGGCACACACCAACACACCTGGCTACGTTTTTAAAAATTTCCTGTAGAGATAGGTCTTGCTGTGTTACACAGACTGGTCTCAAACTCCTGGCTACAAGTGATCCCTGCACTTCAGCCTCCCAAAGTGCTGGGATTACGGGTACGAGCCACCACACCCAGCCCTCTGGTTTTCTATATGTTTGTAATTTTCCATAACAAATTTTTTTTTAAGTCATTCACTGAGTACTAGGATGTACTTAGTCTTAGGCTGAAGTAGACACAGCCCTACACTAGGTGCCTTGCCCATGGTAGGGCAAATCTTGGGAACAGGCTCAAGAAAGCCTTATCACCAGACTTGATTCTTAGTTCGCCCCATTGCACAGGTGCTTTTATTGAGCTCTTTATAGTCAATCTGCAATCAAGCAAATAAGAAACAGTTGGCTGAGTCTTTTATGCTACCTGACCGTTGAAAGATTCCTTATGGTGTGCGACTGTCCTTCCACAAACAGGTGGGCGGGTTTTTCCTTCGTGGTGGTGGTATTCCTTTACTGTATTATGATACAAAGAAAGGAACATGGTGTTTTGTGAAATACCTCATGGTACATACTACTTAATAGGCATTGCATATGTCACTTCAGATTCCCCAGCACGCTTTCTCTAGCAAATTCTAATCTTTTTGGTTTTACCTGAAAGTTCATTTTTCAAACTTAGCATTGGAATAATCAGATTTTTTGATCTCCCCTTAGCCTCGTCTTACTTTGTATTTTTTCTTATCAAAATAGCCAGCCGGTGAAGAGGAGCAGCCCTTGGAGTGTTTGTTGTTACCTTATCTTCTCTCTCACTGTAAGGTAACAGTATTTCCAAAGACTTTACCAAATCTGAAGAACTATATTGAGTATCTTTTAATAGAGACATCACTGCTAATCAGGAGGCCAGGTTTTGCCCAAGTTCTGGTTTAGCTCTCTAAATACAATATTATCCCTCAGATAAAACTCCATTTCTTTCCTATAAGCCTTTGGACATGTGAACGCATAACCGGTGACCTTAGTGGTAATTTCATAAATTCTTGGTGAAATGAATTGTATAAGATCAATATATCTGCAGACTCATCACATTTTCTTGAGCTGTGAGGGACTTTGAGATGAATCTGGTACCGCTCTGTTAGTGGAGGAAACATTCATTTTAACTGTGTAGTCAATTCTCAATTAACAAGGGTAATGGAGTGGAAGGAGGTCACTGATAAACAAAAATCATAGTGAAAATAAAATTGTAGTCAACACTCGATTTTCTGAGGGCTGATTAACTGGTTTGTGGATTGAGATTAATTCTCGATGGACCATAGGTTGTCATCCTTTTGGTCACTGGCCAGCAACTGCTCACCACTTGGCACGCCCCCATCCTCTCTGTACTCAGGAGGAGAGGCGCTTCCCAGAAGCTAGACCAGGCAGACCTAGTTGACACTGGCTGGAGAAGTACCACAGTGGTGGAGACCTCAGTCTCGGGAGGCAGCAGTGGCCTTTTGGACTTGTCCCATCCACCTCTAAAGCAATGGGTCTCAAACTTCAAGAAATAGAACCACCCACAGGGCTTGTGAAGACCCAAGTTGCTGGGCCCCAGCCCTGATTTCTGATTGCAAAGATCTGGAGTGGGATATAAAAACGTGCATTTCTAGAAGCGCCCAGGTGATGCTGATACTGCTGGTCTTTGAAAATTACTACTTTCCAAAATGTTTCTCATCCTATGTTGCATACTAGAATCACCTGGGGAGCTTTTAAAGACTATCGATGACTGGATGTACCTTGACCAATTACATGAAAGGCTTGGGTTGTGGGACTCAGGCCAGGGGGATTTTTAAAGCTCCCAGCTGGTTCTAATGTGCATCTAGGATTCACAACCATTGCTCAAGAATGTTTGCCACACCTCAAATGCCTGCATGCAAGCCTCATGAGGTTTTTCTTATCTTTGCTCCCCCCGTATATTTGTTTAATATTTTTCTTTAAATCAGCTTTTCTGTTATGTAAACATATATATTTAAAAAGCAAACCATGTATCCCTTGCATGTAGGAAAATTAGTTTCACAGGCCATAAATGGGGCATAGTTGTAAAAACAAATATATTATCATTTGACATTTTTAAGTTCTTACCTGAAATTGTCTTGTATTCCATCACACTTGGGGAGTCTCTACTCTAGAACTGTGCTTTCTGATCTTCTATCACAAAGGTGATAAAATGCACTATTTATGTTCTTCATACACTCCCATAGGCCAGAGGGCTGTGCTAACTTTGAGCACCTCTGATCTCCTCAGCAAGACAAATGGGTCCGAATGCTAGTGAGTGCAACTGTGTTACAGAATAGCCTCAAATCAGTGATAATCTTTAATTACAAAAAAGGTAATTCATCAATAGGAGAACAGATAAACTGTGGTATAGCCAAATAATGGAACACCATTCAGCAATGAAAAGGAACAGGCTGCTGACACACAGAACAATGTGAGTGAACCTCAGAAACATTGTGCTGAGTAAAGCAGACACAGAAGACCAGACAGTGTGATTCTATTTATATCTGAAAGAGGCAAAATGTGTCTGTGGTGGAAAAACTTAGAACAGTGGCTGCTTGAGGGAGGGGTACAGAGGGATTGAGTGAGAAGGGACCCAAGGGGACATTCAGGGTGAGGGAGATGTTCTGTATGTTGAGAGGGGTTAGAGTTACACGGTGCATGCATTTGTTAAAATTTATTGAATTATGCCCTCAAGATTGTGCATTTCATTGTATGTTCAAAGAAAGGAAAAAATGCTAAACAAATACTGAATTCTGGTTAATAACATGTATGCTGAAGTGTTTAGAAGTAAGTATGCTGCTGTCTGCGACTTACTTTGAAAGGCATCAAAAACAATAAGCAGGGTTGCCAGATACATAGAGGGGTAGATATATGATAAAACAAACAGTAAAATATTAATGGTAGAAATTAGGTGGTGGATATCCAGATGTTCACTTTAAAATTATTTTGACCTTGCTGCACGTTTGAAAATCTTTCATAATAAAGTTTGGGAGGAAATTGCATACATTCAAAACAAACAAGTACTTCATCTGCACATCTGTGTTCTTGAGTTTTTGCCACCCCAGAGGGTCTTGCTAGGAGATGGCTCCTCGCAGAAGTCAAATGGGCCGGAGGCTTGTAGCGATGAGCTGGGAGTGTGAGGGCAGGGTCCTTAAGGGAAGCCTCTGCACTGGGAGAGAGGACTCTGAGCCTAGACTCCTCAGTGCTGGGCCCCACTGCAGGATGAGAATGCCAAGGGTACTTCCTTCCTTTCACTTATGTTGTATCTTGGGGAATCCCAGGGTAGATTAGCTGGGCAGTGAGCTCTGGGAAAGGAGCCCTGCAGAAGCTATGTTAGATGTGGCCTGCAAATACTACCTGAGCCTTACCACAGAGAGGGGTGCTTCCCGAGCTCCTTCAACCAGCAGAACCCCAAAACATGCCACCCCTGATGTCCACTGGCTACCCGGAGACCAGAGAATGTGAAGGCTGGGGGTAGAGTGTGGGTGGGGTTCCTGGGGCATGCACTTACCATTTTGGGGATTGGGCAGGTCCAGTGGGCAAGAATGGCATTCTCAGGCCTGGTAGGAGGGAGCTCTCTAGGGAGCCCCACAGCACACTCATGACATATCTGCACGGCACAATCCCACAGCATGCCCATTGCACCTCATGACACACTCCCACAGCACTACTACACCACACCCACCGTGATACCCTCCCATAGCAAAACCCCCAACAGTGTACCCTCATGGCACATTCCCATGCTATATCCTCCATACAATACCCCTATGATCTATCCTCCACAACATGACTTCCACAACACATCGTGCAGCATGGCTCTCCTGTCACCCACCCTCACCCCACCTTCATGGCACACTTCCCCATGAGACATCTATAGGCATGTCCCCCATCCAACCCCTCCATGGCAGACTCCCCACCACAGAAGCCCCCACAGCACCCCACCACGGCGTGTGCTTCTGTATGACAACCACTGCAACACACACCGGCAACAGCCACAGCACACACCCCACTGCACACCTCCTAAGACACACCCCTGTTGAACCTTAAGTGGAGGCCCCATTGCCTTTGCTACTGAAGAAAGAGTAATTTCTGACACCTGCTGCACTAACCTGTTTTTCCTTCCTTTGCTTGGGCAAAGATCTTGAGATACCCAGGAAGGAGAACAATTTATTCTTGAGGGAAGAAGTTATCATTGATGTCTAAAGGATAGTTAATATGCTGATTACATTTATTTCCTACAAAAATGAATGAGCCCATCTTGAATACCAAAGATCTTGTGGCTTGGATGGAGGGACTGACTGGGCTCAGTGAGGGCTCCTGTTAGTTTCTGCCCATCTAAAAGCAGTGGGGAGTGAAATGGCCTGGCTGGCCCTTCACTACAGGAGCTTGAACTTGCCTGTATTTCCTAGTACCACATCTTGGGATGGGGCCCGGAGCTTCTGTGTCCCCATCAGAAACAAGATGATAGCACTTCTCTGCAAATGTCTGCAGTGTTTGCAAATATTAAAGATAGAAGTGTAGCTACAGGCACAGTATAGGTACTGCCAAAATATGAGTTAGTAGACCTAAAAAGCACCTAGTAAATAGTATATTAACTTTTAGTTATTATTGATTTGTCATGCTTGATTTATTATTGTCATCCATGAAGGTTTAAAATGTAAAAATAATAAGATTTGGAATTCCTATAGCTACAATGTTATGACTTTCGGTTTTCTACCACAAATAGCATTTTGGTTTTTGTTTGGTTTTAGAGACAGGGTCACCCAGGCTGGAGTGTAGTGGCACAACCATGACTCACTGCAGCCTCAACCTCCTGGGCTCAAGAGATCCTCCCACTTCAGCCTCCCAACTAGCTGGGACTGCAATCATGCACCACTACATCCAGCTGTTTTTTAAAAACAATTTTGTAGATATGGGGGTCTTACTATGTTGCCCAGGCTGGTCTCAAACTCCTAACCTCAAGTGATCTGCCTGCCTCAGCCTCCCAAAGTGCTGGCATTTTGAGTATTTAAGGAGCTGCTTGTTGTTTTTCCATATCTGCCCCCAGTAAAATGAGTTCCGTGAGAGCAGAGAGTATATCCTCCATGCCTCTTTTCCCAAGACTGAGCACAGTCACACATGGAAGATGTTAGGAATTTGGATGGTCATCACAATAACAAAACTGTTTAGATCATTTGAGCTGTACTTTAGAACAAAGCCACCAATAGGACCTTCAAAACCATGGTTGTGATCTCATTTACATGCTACTCTGTCAGTTAATGTTACATGCCAATTAAATGCGACATTAAGCTGCCAATAGGTCTGCAACTCTGCATGATAGAATCCTTTTCACTTCAGCCAGTGACCTGAATTCATTGTGTCCTACTCGTTAATTACCAAGGTTTGTCCTCAACCCCATCCCCAGTCACCCCTGAGCAGTGCAGAAAGGCAGCCAGACGTGGCCCTGCCATGGGTCTTGTTTAGGAGAGGTGGTGATGCAAGTTAGCATGGCTGGATTTCAATCATATTACCAAACATTGTAGTTGCTTGGCTGCATCTGAGTTAGTGACATTCTAATCTTTTAAAATTCCTGCTAGAAGCAGAAAAAGCAAGATTTAGAGCCCAAAGACGTGAGGGGATGGCCAGTCACATAAAGCAGCCCAGTTTTCAAGGAGCTACTCTTGGAAAGCCCTCAAAAGCAGCAATTCTGCTACCAGCTCAGCTCACCTCTGGTTTGCTGCAGTCCAGCCAGGTTTTAGGTAAATAATCACACTGAGCAAATGTGCCCATCTGGAAGGCCTGGTCTAACACATCCCACAAGCTTACATTTTAGTTTTCAAACTCTTGCTATTATATTGCCATTGGCAAAAGATGCAGCAGTGCTTACTACTTCCCTCCGTCTGTGGCTCGGGCACTTTAGTAATTTAGAAATGCTTCTTCTTCTTCATCTAGTGAAGTAAAAATAATTATAATAGAAAATGGGTAATTTGCAGCTACAATGCCAGGCTGATAATCAAAAACTTGTAAATGGAAACATGAGCATATGTTTATCACTTCTTGAAATTAGAATGCAATTGAAAGTAGCTGTGGCCTCAAAGAGAGGGCATTACGGAAGGGAAGGCAGGCTTACTTGTTAGTTGGAGACCTGCCTGCTAATGAGGCTTTTAAGTTGCTGTTGCCTCAGGAGCAGTGAATAAAGGAAAGCATCCCTGAGAGCTTCTCAGCTTGTTCAGCGGACCCTCAGGTAATCACTTATAGATTGATCACTCTCCTGCATAAAACCATGCAGAGGCTTACCAGCCACCACCGTCAGGATCAAGTTTGACCTTGTCAACATAGAGCATAAGGCCCTTGGCAAGCTGGCACAGGCCTCCCATGCACCTTAGCCACTCTGTTGACCCTGCTACTGCCTCACCATGCTCCATGGCTTCTCACATTCCCAGGCCTTTGCAAATGCTGTTTTCTCTTCCAAACTCATTAACCTGCCTAACTCCTAGTCATCCTTCAAAACTCAAAACATCTGTTACTTCTTCCTAGCATCCCCCTTTTAACCTGACTGGGCCGAGGGCTCTCCTCTGTCCACCTGGGCTCCCTCTGTTTCCATTCGTGCCAGCTCTTACCACCCTGGGCTGTGACCATCCTTAGCCTTTCTACCTCCCACCAGCACAGACAGGTGAGCCTCTAGGCATGACTGTGGTGTGTGTTTCTGTCTCCCTTGTTCTGGCATACTGCCTGACTCATAGTAGCTGCTGTTTGATGTTTGCTGAATGAAGGGATTATTAATGGCAGTCAAGGACTTTGAAACCATTTTAAAGTTTGTCTTTGAAAAGCACAGTTATGGCATAGAGTCATTGATAACATAAATCCTATAATGCATTCCACAGCCAACTGGGCTGGTTGGGTCCTCTGTGTCTATGTTCATTTTTGTGATAGACTTAGGGTGGATCATGAGTTAGGCCTGCCCAGTTTTCACATCAAAGGCAAAATTGGCCCTAGAAACATAATAGTTTTGCCTCTGTACCATAATCAGGACAGCAATGTGTTTGCTGCTTTGCATCTTATTTTTGTGATATTGTTAGAAGTACTGAAGGGCACACAAATGCTTTCGGCATCTAAAGGAGGTCAGTTTTATTAATGAATCAATTGTGAGCCCAGAAAGCAAGTTTTCTCACTTTTGCCTTTGCTCTGTAACCCAGCGTCGGGCTCTCTCTCCCTAGTGGGCCCACAGGCCTGCCAGTGAATGGGCATGTCTGCCAGTGGCTTCATTTTTCATCACCATCCTTATTCGGAGTCAATTCCAGCCTCATGGGTCAGTAGGGACACACTGTTTACGTTTAAATCAGTCCCCTGGTTTGAAGTTGACTTTATTTTTATCTGCAGGTTAATTGCCAAATGCTTAGCTTTTCAGCTAATCAGGTACCTCTCATGCTCCTATCCACAGGGAAATAAAGGGGAGCCAAGTGCAAATCCTGCCTGAAGGATCTCATTCATAAGACATAGTGAGCATGATGGTTTTGGGAGCTGTCCCAGTGTAAGACTCTGCGTGTGCCCTGTACTCTACTAGCTCCTGGACACTGAGGGACAAGAGGGAGTAGCGGAAGCACTGGTCAGAGGGCACTACTTGCCCTTGATCAGATCTCATAGCTTGTCTCCAACCTGCTGACCTATGGAATGATGAGGCTAAACTAGAAAATGTCTCTGGTCCCTTCCACCTTGCTCTGAAATGCTGCCACGCCCTAGGTTTGAGTTACAATGTGTTGCTGTGACTCAAGCAGTGAGTGAAGGGAAGTAGGGGAAGAATGTCTAGGCAGCCAGGATTTGCTTGAGGAGTTTCTGGGGCTGGAATAGGGTTGGACTGTGGGGAAGCTCATTTATCCATTCAGCCAGCATTTCCTAAACCTGGCTTATGCCCCAGGTGGGAGAGAGCTAGGCAGAGACCTTGAAGGCAACAAACTGAACCCTCTCAGGCATCCTCCTGACCCCACCACGTGGCTACTACACTTAGCCGTCCGTTGTTTGTTTCCAAAAGTGTCAGTGCTGGCTGTATTTGCTAATATAGTCAAATAACTTTATTAAATATTATATACACTGATGAACTATGAGTATAAAAGGAAAGAGTAGGTTTTGCTGATAAATGATTTGTTTGCTCAGAAAATAATGGCTTCAACTCACATAAGCATTTTATAACTTCTGATTTCCATTATTTTTAAATAGAACAGTTTTTTTTTTAAAATTATGGGGGTTTTAACAATATCACCTTTTGCATTATTCCATGACACATTGAGAGGTGTAAGATATTTTGCATTTGAATTAAAACACACACACACACACACCTCTGAGTCCCATGTTATTTACAGGATGACCTCTTAGGAGCCATTTAATCCAAACATAAGTATTTTTATAAAATGGAGTAGGCACAGGAAATGACAGAATAACACCAATAGAGTGACATTTATGAAGCAATGACTCCTTAAATGGCAACTTATGGCAACTTATGGCACCACCCCCCTGCCACCGCCGCCAATCTATCCTTTCCTTTAACATTTTTACTCCATTACTTCAATAAAATGAGAGTAAAATACTTATCATGAAACCCATTTTATACTTTGAATCTTTTTAATCCTCTTAAGTGAGTGTGCCTCTCACTGGTGAGGCACATGGAGTTCCTGCTTTTCTCTGGTCGCTTTTGCTTCTGGACTTCTAGAAGTACAGCCAAAACTGTTTGCTCTCACAGAGGCAGAGCTGCATTTGGTTGTGTGGTGATTCCCAGTCTCTCTCGAGGAAGAGAAGATGCGTGGTTTATTGGATCTCAATACCCTCTCCCAGGGGAAGAGGCTGCAGGACATCTGTTTGCTTTTGCTTTCAAAATTAAAGTGGATTTAATTTGGTTTTGAAAATTTTGCAATTTCACTTAAAAACATTGCTGTTGGGAACCGGGGCGTCAAAGCAGTGAAGTCCTCGCAAGGGCCTCTCTTGGGCCCACTGAGAAGTGCTGTTGCCCCCCATAGGCTGCTCTTGCTCCTACCCAGGTCCTGAGGGGCCACACCACACAGCTCAGCAGAGATACCTGGAGCACCTGGCAGGGAGGGGTTGAATCTCAGCTCACTCCTCCTTGCTATGCAACCTTGGGCAAACAAGTTCAGTTCTCTAAGTCCCAGTTTCCTCATCTGCAAAGGTGGAGTAATAACATCTAATTGAAATACGTGTGCCCCTTAAATAGTTGGAAATATTAGTCAGTGCAAATGCTTATTCTTTAGCTTTCCTTGGATTGTTCATCCGGAGCCATTTAGCCTCACTTCTGAGTCCCCTTACACACAGTGAGGTTGATCATCTGGGTACCCACAAAATGTAGGGGGACATTATAGCCCTGGGCTGCTGCAGGGCAGTGATGCTGTGAGTCTTCTGGAATGCCATGCCTGGCCTGGGCACTGGCTGGCTGAGGGTAGACCTCAGGGCACGAGGGTCTTCCCCAGGCATGGCTTCCTCCCAGAATCACCTCCAGCCTAGGCTTTGGGGCCTCTAGGCAAGGGCCTAGAATTTTCTCTGGCAGGCCTGAAGCTGGGTGGAACAGTGAGGTCTGGACACAGATCAAGGAGTGGGCTCCAGATATGCTGCTCAGTGGGGACGGGAGGACTTAGGTCCCCAGGCTGTCAGTTTCCCTCCTCCAGGGCAGGGAGCGTGGAGCATTCAGAGGAACACTGACTTTGGAATAGCAGAGAAGGCAGGAAATTGCTGTAGCAGGAACACTGAGTTATGGCTGGAAGAAGCTTTAATAGGCCATTAGGGGGTGGGATAGGGTAGGGGAAGTAAGTAAGGAGGTCATTTTGCACCACTGCCCAGAGGCTGGGACCCTGTGGCCAAGAGTCTAGGGATTCCTTCTGCCCTGAGACCTGCCAGCTCTCCACACAGCCTGAGCTGTACCACAGATGTGGGCCACCTTAATTCCAGCAGCTGCCTTTGAGATGCACCCCTTGGTTTTCAGGAGTCTGGAATCTCATCATGTCTGATGGAGAAGCAGTTCAAAGTCGTTGGCAGTGGGTCAGCAGTATTGTCTGCAGATAAAGCATAGCTTCTCTTCTCTTAATATCACAGATGTTAGGCAGCCTTCTCCTCTCAGAGTAACCTCTAGCTTTTGAATCATTTGACATGAATATATATGGAATAATTGGTGGAGTTTTTAGTCTGTTAGTTTTCCATTCAGATTAGTTAGAAATGTACCTTCTTGAGCTAAGGCCTAATACAGAAACTACTTTGCAGAAAAATGGAGACTTGGGAAACTTAAAATGAAAACCATATAATGGAAGCCATTCTTTAGTCTCTAATCATGAGTTTTTATGCTGTGCAGGTATTCATATATTATACTTTCTACTAAAGTTCTTCACACAAACAGGCCTTCTTACCAATTACAAAAATTATGGTTAACATACCATGCCAACTCCATGCTCTTCTTATTTTCCAACGTATTTTCCTTTTACAATAGAAATGTTCATATTGGATTAAATTAGAAAGTTATTTTAAATAATCACTTCTGAGGTATCAAAGTGAGGAAGATTTTTTTTTTTTTAATTTTAAAAACAGTGTGGTGGTTTTCTTTGATTACTTCTTGGATCCTGCTGTTCAGAAAAAATCAGATACTCCTTTTTGTAAGTGAAGTTATGAACCTTCCCTGAAGAGTTTTAGAAAGACAAATACTTCTCCCTTGGCATGATGTCAGCAACTTCTGCCTCGAGGAAGGGAAATGGAGTAGAGAATCGCTCCAGGTCCTTTTCAGCCTTAGATTTCTCTGAATTCATCACCTTTACAGAAGGGAGCTCCCACATCTTCCACATTTGTCCCAGAGTGTCGATCTCATTAAGCCTAGTGATGAGGGTTATATGTCAGGATGCATTCCTCAGGTAAAACCTAAAAGTCTCCACAGCCAAAGAGCTTGGTTTATAAAGCACTGTCACAGTGTGATAGAAATCTCAGCCCTGAGCCCAGAGCTCTGACTCTAGCTCTGCTATTAACTTACTGTGTAACCTTGGATAAGCAACATCACCTCTCCTGTACTCAACTACTAGTGAGTTTCTTCAGTTATAACACAGGGGGTTTGGACCACATGTTAACATTCCGCAAACGGGAGCACAAAACCAACAGGGTTAAATATTGTGGTTAAGCATAAGCCTTCCAGATAGAGCATTCCAGCTGCCTAAGGAAAAATCCAACTCCCAATCTGTGTATTTTTGTAACAGTATCTTTAAAATACAGAAGATGAAAATCTTTCCTGAAATTTGTAATAAGGAGTCATCAAATGTCAAGACTTCTTATGATTTGTGGCAAATCTTGGAGAAATATGTCTTGAAAAAATAAACATTTCATTTTATATGGAGAAGAGAGAGGGATTGGTTCCTTTCATTCAGCAAAAAGCAGTAATTGCAGTAAGAGCTATCACTTAAGAAGTACTTGTAGAGACCTGTCACCCTTAAAGCACTGCCCCTGTGCCGTCTGTGTTTGAGATAGAAGTTACCCATGCCCCTGCTTTTGTTTATCCAAAAGGCAGTTGCGCTCCTGGTTTCTTGTCCAGAAATCAAATCTTTGCTTTGGGGTCTTGAGACACACTCCCATTCATCTCTTCAGTGCCCCTAAATTGAATGTTGTAAAGTCAATGCATATTTCTCCTAGCTGTATTAATGCCTTTGGGGTGTGTAGTTTGTCAGCCTGACTGCATTCATCCAAAACAGTGTTTCAAATTGGCAAGTAAGGTGGGACTCTTTTGATCCAAGAGCTCTCCTTTTGTATGTGATGAGGCATGGTTTGGGCGTGTTTTGGGGTGTACTCAGAGGAGTGAGGCTAGGGGTGTCCTTTTCAAAGGTATAGTGCCCCCCTTCCTGGTGTGCAGCTCACAAACACTAGGAGGGTTGTGTACAAGAGCTAACCCTGCAGGAACTGACTGCTCACTGGTGAGAAGCTGCCCTTCCAGGAGGTAAAACAACCTTTGGAAACATCGTCATGTAGAGTTTTTCAGAAGGAAAGTGTTCAAAAGACAGATTCCCTTGGCTTTTGTGTGAAACTGAGTCAACGAATGGTGACTTTGCCCCACTCTTGTAGAAGAGACAAAAGACACACTTGCCTCAGACTTTGGCTACTTACCGTGTGTCTTTTTTTTTTTTTAAATAAAAACGTGGAAGACCACCAGGGAGTTTGGTGTAAAAGCCTGGGGTTTTTGTTGTTGTTGTTTGGGTTTTTTTTTTCTTTGCTTCCCGTCCTGCAACATTAGCTGGGTTACAGGAAACCTCCAGAAGCCACAGGCAATCTTTAAAGACCATCTGCTGCACAGCCCTTCACTGAGCACACAATTACTGAGGGTCTCCACTGTTTGCCCGACATCATTCAAAACAAGGTTCTCATGGTGTATCTTTATTGCATTTTCATCTTTTTTGATTCTTAAAGTTACAAAAAGAGTACGTGCTTAGGGAAAAAGTGTATCAGTATAAAGCAATACTAATAAAGCCCAAGTCTGTCCACTCTTTTGTCACACCCTCAACAACCCTACTCCTTCCTTTGAAAGTAATGACTTCTTATTTGATGTGTACCCATCCAACAAATTCATAAACATATCTAGGTATACATATATATAGTTTCTGTATATTATAGCACAGATTGCTTTGTTTCAACAATGTGAGAAAATAATATTGTCTGCAACTTACATTTTTTACCAATATTTACTCATTAATAATCTCCCACATCAGTATATGTAGAAGTATGTCACTCTTTTTAACAGCTGCATAGTATTACATGGAATGTAACCATTCCCTTGTTGGTAGACAGTAGGGTCTCTAACTTTTCACTATTGCAGATAAACCTTCAGAGGACAGTCTGATGACATATGTTTGCAGATATCTGGCCATGTTTATTAATAATTAAACTATTGGTTTAAAGATATGCTTCCCCGACACATGTACATGCCTACACAGCCCTATCCAAAGTATGAGGTTAATTTATAGAAAGTTTCCTAAATCCTTGGTTCCCCCCTAATTACCTGCCCCTTCATGCTTAATCTGTTCACATGTTTGCTTTAAGAACTAAGCATTTCTTTTCTCATTCCCTTAGCCTTCTGCTTCAGGAGGGGACGCTGCCCAAAACTGGGAGTTGGCTGCCTGCTTTTCTTAACCTACATGTATCAGTCCATTTTCACACTGCTATAAAGAATACCTGAGTCTGGGTAATTTATAAAGAAAAGAGGTTTAATTGACTCGCAGTTCCACATAGCTGAGGAGGCCTCAGGAAACTTATAATCATGGCAGAAGGCAAAAGGGAAGCAATGCGCATCTTATGTGGCAGCAGGTGAGAGCACAGAGGAAACGGACACTTTTAAACCATCAGATCTTGTGAGAACTCTCCCGCTATCATAAGAGCAACATGGGGAAAAGCCCCCAGGATCCACTTACCTCCCCCCAGATTCCTCCCTTGACACGTGGTGATTACACTTCAAGATAAGATGTGGGTGGGGACCATAGCCAAACCGTATCACTACACCTGCATTCAACCCTCTCCCTTTCCACTTGCTGCAGGCAGGAAGTTAAATTCAGCCAAATATTGTCAAAGAACCATAGAGTTTGGGAGATAGCTTTTGTACAAACTGAAACTCTTCCCTCCAACATGTCTGTGAGTGTATTAGTTTTCTGTGGCTGCTGTAACAAATTACCCTAAACTTGGTAGTTTAAAACAAAGGAAATTTATTTTCTCACAATTTTGGAGGCCAAAAGTTCGAAATCAGTATCCCTAAGCCAAAATCAAGGCATCAGCAGGGCTGCATTCAGTTCAGAGGCTGGAGAGAGAAATTTGTTCCTTGCTGATTCCAGCTTCTGGTGGCTGCCAGCATTCCTTGTCTTGTGACTGCACCCCTCCAACCTTCAAGGCCAGCATCTTCAAATTTCCCTCTTCCATCTTCAAATGGCCTCTCTGTGTGTCAAAACTCCCTTTACCGTTATTTTATAAGGATACATGTGATTGCATTTAGCACTCCCCCTTCTCAAGATTCTTAATCACATCTGCAGCAACCCTTTTTCCAAGTAAAGTAACATTTACAGGTTCTAGGGATTAGGACCTGACATCTTTGGGGGACATGATTCAACCTAGTTTGATGGAGTTGTTGACCTCCTTTCCGATATATTTTACTGCTGGGGCACATTTGAGATTTCCTTTGAACCATTTGGAAGAATGTATTTTTATTCATAAGGGAGGCAGAAATAGATGTTATTTTGCTCTGTACATTGAAAACTTAGCTAGAAAGGTGAAGTGCCAGAGTCAAGGTCAGACAGAAAATCTCTGGCTTACAAGCTTCTTAAATTGGAGACTGTGTGGCATGAATTGCATGCACAACTGTAATGAGTTAAATTACAAATGTGCCTGTCTTCACTTTTCAGTTTAGAAATGTTTAGCTGTATGAAAGTGTATATGCCCTAGCTAGAAGGCAGTTGAGAAGCTGTCTATTATACCTTCTTTCCTGCAGATCAAACCACACCCATGCCATAAATTTTTTAAATCTTCCTAGATGTGCATACAGGTGTTCCACTCTTGTTAAAAACAATGAATGATGCTAGGCAATATTAAGGGCATAAGGCCAGCAGAAGTGCACACCGCTTAGGCATTTAGCAGCATTCAAATACAAGGATAAGCTTCATGAGTGTACATTTAACTGGCATTATGTCTGCTGCTTCGAACTCTTCAGTCCTCCCTGTAAAAAGCCTATTATAGTTTTGGACTTGGCCCTCCCCTTGCCATGTGAATGCTAATGTCTAATACCTCCATTTCCCAATTTCACAGCAGACTTGCATGCTCATAAATTAAACTGCATCGCTCAGCATTATCGTGTGCACTCTAGGATTCAGTCCAAAATGGCCCAAACTGCTGCCTATTTCAGCAGAACTCCCTTTGGCCATTGCCTGTTAATACATTATAGAGACATTAGGACAGTGATTTGAGAGTGCAGACCAGGCAGGTAGAGAACATACTTCCCTGCAGAGAGGTCTGTCGGCAAATGGGAGTAGCTCAGGGGAATGATTGTAGGGAGATGTTGGCTGCCTCATTTTAGGATGGGGCCTACGTGGACTGCCCCACCTGAAACAGGGGGAATTCATCTGACAGAGACTTTCTCATAAAAAACTATTGAATGTGAATAGCTAAAGTTTAAAAGAACAAAATCAATTGAAAGAAGTAAAAGAAAGCCCAGACCATGGCTAAGTTTTGTCACTTTCTAAACCAGTGATGGGGGTTTAAAAACATGCCAAAATGTCCACTCCAGAAGCAGATTGCCAAGAACCAGACTGTAAAGGAAAATAGTGGTGCTTGGCTTCTCAACATAATACTAAACACCGATACTTTTAAATCACAACCATATCTGCACATGGTTTTTTAAAAACTCAAGTAATACGGAAGGGTTTTTAATGAAAAGTTGCAGCTCTGTCCCTACCGTCCCCCACCCCACCTACATCCCAAAGGCAAGTTGCTTTTGCCTTTTGAGTCTTTATTTTGGAAGTTAAAAGCAACTTTAAATTGTATACCATTGAGTCCCATTATGAAAAATAAAGATTTAACTCATTTATACTCTCTGCACCCTACCCTTCCTCCTTCCTCTCACTTTTGATGATTCTATTATGTTTATTCTTTAATTGGATACATTTTTACTTGAATAATACACTTCTATCACTTGAGTCACAAATGGCCAGTTTGCCTATCCAATATCTGTTTCCCGCTTCTTCCTTGCTAAAACCCAATTTTGTTGAGAGCAACAATGTGCCATCAAAAAAAAACTATACTTCTCAGTTTTCCTTGTGATAGTTTGCCTTGTTACAGTGTTCTGGCCAGTGAGATGTAAGTAGAAATTGTTGGGTAGGGCTTCAGGAAAACTCCTTCTAAAGGGGACTGACTCGGCAAGTAGGTTCCTTTTACCCTTCTCCTCTCTTTCTTCTTCTTACCTGGAGCACAGGTATGATGGCTGGAGCTGCAACAGCAATCATGTGACCATGAGATAATCTTGAGGGCAGCTGGAAGTCATGTTCTAAGAATAACAGAGAAAAAATCTAGAGTAGATCCTGGCAAATTAGTGACATCAGAGCTGCTGCCCTAACCCTAAACTGCCTATCTTCCTCAACTTCATTTTATGGGAGACAAGTGTAGGCCCTGTTTTGTCTAAGGCATTATTTTCCCCCACATTTGTTGTTCACAACAAATCTGTGCCTCTCGTTCATCAACTGTAATCAGTATCTAGACTCCTCATGAGGTGAATGGAAACTATTGGTGCTTTTGCCCTCCTTCCCATTATTCTCCAGCTACTGCTTCTGGTAGCTGTATTTTATTTATCTTTTATTTATTTTTTTTTTTTTGAGATGGAGTCTCTGTCACGCGAGCTGAAGTGCAGTGTCATGATCTCAGCTCACTGCAACCTCCGCCTCCCAGGTTCAAGCGATTCTCCTGCCACAACCTCCTGAGTAGCTGGGATTACAGGCACGTGCCACCACGCCCAGCTAATTTTTGTATTTTTAGTACAGACAAGGTCTCACCATGTTGTTCAGGCTGGTCTCGAACTCCTGACCTCATGATCCACCCACCTCGGCCTCCCAAAGTGTTGGCATTACAGCTGTGAGCCACCACGCCTGGCCGTGAGCTGTATTCTTACATTGCCAATAATGGTAACATTACCTTTCTATTCTGTGATTACAAGCCTTCTGTGCCTTTTCACTAGAATGACTCTAAAAGTTGAACACCATTAAATAGGATTTAGATTATTATGACCACATAGGTGTTCACTCCTGGGTCAAGTGTCCCTGGATCACTCAAAGAGAAATTCCTAATATGGGAGTCAAATGAACTTTTTTCTCATATTCCATCAAGGAGTTAAAATTTTGTCACATTTTAATTTACATTATTTTTGGACCATGTTATTTAAATAGCTGTTTGTCTTGGATTTTTTGTTGTTATTGTTGAGAGAGAGATGCTTTCACTATATTCCCAGTTTACCAAACCTCTCCAGCATTCACCTTT